>NW_028317934.1:2142500-2500000 GCF_062004578.1 Staurois parvus
TACCAGCGATCATCACTGTTATAAGCAATCACAGTGTACAAAAAAAAGAAAACAAAATCCCTGATCACCCACCCCAAGAGTGGTACAGTGTCAAACTGAACTACTCTGATAACAGGATGTAAAAAAAAAAAAAGGAAAAAAAACTGTAAAAAAAATAAAAATTGTAAAAGAATTGAATAAAAAAAAAAATACTTATTTATTTTACATACATGTCACCCAGTCAGTATCCCTGATCACCACCACACCAGTCATGTGGTGGTGCTGTAATGCATTGGTGACAGTATGTGAAAAGAAATTGTGAAAAAAATTACAACTTACCTTGGACTATCTATTTTCCAAAAATAGGTCATTGGGGGGTATTTGTACTGTCCTGGCATTTTAGGGCCTCAAGAAATGAGATAGGTAATCAGTACATCAAGGGCTGATCAATTTTTAAATATATACTGTATATATATATATAGTGAGGAACAGAAGTATTTGAACACCCTGCGATTTTGCAAGTTCTCCCACTTAGAAATCATGGAGGGGTCTGAAATTCACATTGTGTGGAGGAGTGGGCCAAAATCCCTGTTGCAGTGTGTGCAAACCTGGTCAAGAACTACAGGAAACGTTTGACCTCTGTAATTGCAAACAAAGGCTTCTGTACCAAATATTAACACTGATTTTCTCAGGTTTTCAAATACTTATGTTCAGCAGTGCAAGACAAATAAATTCTTTAAAAATCATACAATGTGATTTCCTGAATTTTTTTTTTAATTCTGTCTCTCAGAGTGGGAATGCAGCTACAATGTGAATTTCAGACCCCTCCATGATTTCTAAGTGGGAGAACTTGCAAAATCGCACGGTGTTCAAATACTTCTGTTCCTTACTGTATGTGTATGTGTGTGTGTGTATATATATATATATATATATCATAGTTTGTAGACTCTAAACCTTTAACACAGACTAAATAATATGACACTAGTTTGGGTTATTTTTACCAAAGAAATATAGCAGACTACATTTTGGCCTAAATTTATGAAGAAAGATTATTTGTTTGCAAAATTTTATAACAGAAACAAAGAAAAATTGTATTTTTAAAATTATTATAGTCAAAACAACCAAAAAACAACAGTGGTGATTAAATACCACCAAAAGAAAGCTCTCTTTGTGTAAAAAAAATTATATAAATTTAATTTGGATACAGTGTTGCATGAATGAGCAATTGCTAGTTAATGTAGCACAGTGCTGAATAGCAAGAAATGCCCTGCTTATGAAGGGGGTCAAGTGGTTAAAGTTAAAAAAAAAGTCCAATGCACCAGCATACAGATAATGAGAATACAGCTTTTAGGGTTCTATTTGCTCCTTACTTCCTTATTTCCAAGATGGTTGTATGTTCCGCGGCAAAGTTGCGTTATCGGAAGTGATGTAAGCAGACACAATGTAGTTAGCGAGGCAGCTTTCCTGCTGCTTTGTTCAGCCTTACGCTGGGTCAGGGGCGGACTGACAACTCATGGGGCCCCTGGGCAATAGGGGATCATGGGGCCCCTGTGTCCTTGCCCAAACTCAAAAAAGCCTATGAAAAAGGTACCAGGGGCATCTCATGGGGCCCCCTACTGACCCCGGGCCCTCGGGCAGTGCCCGAGTTTCCAAATAGTCAGTCCGCCCCTGCGCTGGGTAGTAAATTTTTTTTAACATTCTTGTTTCGGAACATTCTAATTTTTTCAACCGAAGTGACACGAAAATCCTGGGAGTTGTGCTTCCAGTCTGTGGAAACACTCCTCCCACATATTCATATTTGGACAAAAACAGATCTATTTTGATGCTTCAGTGGAAAATAGATGCATCAAATTATGTGACCTGTGTTGTAGCACTTTGAAATTTGACACAATTTTGTTAAGCATTAATTCGGGGATATCTGTTGGTGTTTTTTTTATTTTTTTTATGTGCAATTGATAGCCCCTGCGTGGGCGTGTTTTGTTGCTCCTGTCTTAAACTGTTTATAAATTAATAAAAATATTGAAATACAAAAATTAAATCAGATAGAGCAGTCACTTTTTTTTTGGCATAAACATAGGAGGGGGCCTCATTTTAAATGTGCAAATGGCCCCCTTGGCTTTTAAGGTGGTGTCACAATCTGGATGTGCAGCCTCATTTTTCAACAACCAGTAGTGGGAAGGCCTACCTAAGCAATGTATTCAAATGATATGCAGTTTGATAGACCCTTGCAAAGTACAATTTAGTAATCTAAATGAAATTTTTATTGAGATTGTATAGGACGCTTTCATTGCACATCTGCTTTGCCATGAGTATCCATAGTGCCTTGCATTTGTATATCTAGGTTTTAAGCTGTCAGGTAATAGTACGGTATTTGAGGAAAGTGGAAAAATAGCACTGGATCTGTAAGTCATATTGGTTGATGTAAATAATCTTTTTCCTGTGTAGGTGGTTTCTCCCAATCTGGGCTGTGTGCATCCATAGACACACAGAGCTGGCAAGCCTTGTCCCTTCCCACTCCTCTTAGGCTTTTAACTGGTTCCTGACAGCTGTATAACCAAAAGACAGCTACAGGGTGGCTCTCCTGTTCTGGGAGGGTGTCTATGAATGTCCTCCCGAGAATGCGCTTCCTTTGGACACAGCTGAGCACAGATTGTGGTAAAAGACCAATCACAGCGGCCCTTTACCATGTGATCAGCTGTGTCCAATCACAGCTGGTCACATGTAAACAGACTTGCTGGTTATCAGTATTTAATTCCTTAAACCAGGGGTGGACTGACCATTTGGAAACTCGGGCACTGCCCGAGGGCCCGGGGTCAGTAGGGGGCCCCATGAGATGCCCCTGGTACCTTTTTCATAGGCTTTTTTGAGTTTGGGCAAGGACACAGGGGCCCCATGATCCCCTATTGCCTGGGGGCCCCATGAGTTGTCAGTCCGCCCCTGCCTTAAACGCTGTCTTTGTGTGAGGAAAGGAGAGCTGATAACCGACAAGTCTGACAGTGCACAGTGGATAAATTGTTTACACTGATAATCAGGGCACTGATCATCAGTGCCCTGTTTATCAGTGCAACCCCATCAGTGCTTATCAGTGAAGCTTATCAGTGCCTATCTGTGCCACCTATCAGTGTATATCACTGCCCATCAGTGCAGCTTATCAGTGTCTATCAGTGCTGCCTCATCAGTGCACTTCAGTGCAGCTTCATCAGTGCAGCTTCATGAGTGCCCGTCAGTGCAGCCTCTCAGTGCCCATCTGTGCAGCCTCATCAGTGCCCATCAGTGCAGCCTCTCAGTGCCCATCAGTGCAGCCTGATCAGTGCCCATCAATGCAGCCTCTCAGTGCCCATCAGTGCAGCCTCATCCATGCACATCAGTGCAGCCTCATCAGTGCCCATCAGTGAAGCCTCTCAGTGCCCATCAGTGCAGCCTCATCCATGCACATCAGTGCAGCCTCATCCATGCACATCAGTGCAGCCTCATCAGTGCACATCAGTAAAGAAGAAAAAAATACTTATTTTAAAATTGTATAATAGAATAATTTGTTCTACAATTTTTGGTGTTTTATCATTTGTTTAGCAAAAAATAAAAAAACCCAGTGGTGATTAAAGCGGTAATAAACCGCAGACAAAAAAATAAAAAAGTCCCCTGCAAGGTAATGTCGTAATGTGTTAGTATGTAAAACTAAAACTTACCTTAAAATGAAGTCCTCCAGCGGTGCGCTGTCACCACTGTAGAAGCTTCCATCTTCACCTGTCTTCCTTCTGGGTTCGTAAACGCCAGCATTCTGACAGGCCGGGCTGCGATGACATCACTTCCATGCATGCGCACGGGGGTCATGGCACATAGCTCTGAAGGATCGGCACGGGTATGCCATTCCTTCAGAGCGCCAGATTAAATGGAGAGAGACTATCTCCTAAACAGTGCGATTTAGAAGATATTCATTTAAAGTGGATGTAAACTCAGTTTTTTATTTTCCCTACAGGTACGCTGTCTCAAAAAAAGATAAAAATTTCATTTGTGTACAGTGTTGCATGACCGCGCAATTGTTATTCAAACTGTTAGGGCTCGTTCACACTTGACTAATTTCTAACTCTTGCCAAACGCCCCTGTAGCATTTGACAGGCGTTAGGTGTTTGGGAAGCATTTTTAACGCTTCTAAAATGCTCCCCAAATGCCCTATGCGCATTTTTGAGGCGTTTGATAGGCATTTGCCAAGCGTTAAAACCGCATCACAAATGCCTATAATGGAATGTAATGGTATTAACGCTCCGCAAACTCCTGCCAGGTGTTTGAGGAGCGTCACCATAGACTTGAATGGGAAGCTTCAACTCCTCCTGACTTGACATAAGGCTAAGGCTTCAGTGTGAACAGCACTGTGTGCTGCCATGTGCAGAATTTTCATAGGCATTTGAGAATCATTAAAAAACACTTCCCAAGCGCCCGTCTGATGCCTGCTGACAAAGCTAGTGTGAACGTAGCCTTACAGCGTTCAAAGCTGAAAATTGGCCTGGGCAGGATGGGGGTGAAAGTGCCCGGTATTGGATAACTGACAGCAGCAGGGGCCTATAGTTTACATTCAAACTATAAAATGTGTGTACTGATCTTACAATTGTTTTACACATTTATAAGAGTAGTAAGTGAAGAAAGATTCATGAAATACGTGTTGGACTGCCATGTAAAATTTTCATACAAATGAGCTCAGATAAAATGACTGCCGCCTTGATGCACAAACTAGATTTTGAAGAATCATCTGCATAGTTTATGCTGAAGATTATCAACTTCAGATCTAATTTAGTTCCAGCTTCAGCTGAGGATTTACTGCTTCCCACAGACCTAATATTATGGGAGATGACTGTGGACTTGAGTTGTATGATATGTTGTCTCCATCTAGTGTTGTTTTAGCAGAATGCATCTCACTGTATGATAGTTTATCTCATGTTATGTTTATTTGTGTTTCATGTGTACTTTTTAAAGGAATCTTGTCAAAGGAATATACAGAGGTTACTATTGCTGACCGCCTTATGAAAATGCCTGCTTGCCTGGCTGTGTATGACTTAATAAGTTCTAAGTCAATGACCAGAATGAAGCATCAAACGAAATCAGAGTAAATGAAGAAATTATTATTATTATTATACAGTATTTATAAAGCGCCAATAGTTTGCTCAGCGCTGTACATTACAATGGGGGACAGAACAATAACAATACAATACAATGCAAAACATGAGGAGATCGAGGGCCCTGCTCTTTCGAGCTTACAATCTAGGGAGGGGATGGTGGCACAGGAGGAGAAAGCTGTGGGGGATGGAGTGGTAGGAAGAGTGGAGGAGGTCGGCAAGTTAGCAGGGGGTGGGGTAGGCTTCCCTGAAGAGATGGGTTTTCAGGGTGCACCTAAAGGAGAGGAGAGTAGATGTTATTCTGATGGGTTGGGGCAGGGAGTTCCAGAGGATGGGTGACACCCTGGAGAAGTCCTGGAGGTGGGCATGGGAGGAGGAGACCAGGGAACTAGAAAGAAGGAGGTCTTGTGAGGAGCAGAGTGTGCTTGTTGGGTGGTACTTGGATATTAGGTCGGTGATGTATGATTGGAATGCTTGTCAGTTACTGAAAATCTAGCTGTTTTAAATGCCTGGAAGTTTGATATAAAATAATGTCCAGGAAAATATAACTGGAGCCATAACAATTGTGACCTAGTGTTGGCATTGCTAGTCCAGCTGCTTCGTCATTTTAGCACTTTTGGCTGTGAGCTGGGGTTGTTCTGCAAACGTCTTGTATTTCATAAAATCAAAGAGATTCTGGAGTTCCATTGATTATTGTTCTTCTCTGCAGATGGGCAATAAAACATGAAGGCTTATCCAAACCTGGCCAATGGAAACAATCGAAAGTGGAAAACCCTTTGTGGAACAAACTGACCTATTTGTGGCCAGTTCTACCAAATGGAGAGATTAATGAGGTATTATTGAATATAATATTTTGCATTTGGATGCAACACTTGAAGGTAAATACATTAAGGGCTTTAATGTAAAATAATGTACGTGCTTTACACGAGACTTGGATCATTTGTGTCACCAACGGGAACCAGAAGGCTCTCACTGTGGCACATGCTGTAAAATCACCTTGTGGTGCTGATTTTCATCAACTGGAAAAGAGGAAACGAGGTGCAAACCCCTAGTGCATTATCCAAGGTTTATTAAAAAGTGAAAAAGAACGAAAACATACAAACATAGCATGTATGTAAAGCTTTGTAAGAAGGTAGAGATGGCCATAACAATGGCAGGGTGTCCGACTGTCAGTATGGTCAGCTTGCTGATGCGTTTTGGGGATGGGTCAATTTCCTCAGAGGTAGCCTGATTTCCCTAGCTGAGGAGGGCTGCATCTCCGATACACTATCCATAGGCCACTTTGACCCTGGTTCCCCTGGCTTTCCTTTGGCAATTGATCCCTGGAACGATGGAGAGTACATTCTGTTGTGCTGATTTTCATATCTGGGAACTTTTTTAAATCAGTGGGTCTAAGAATAGGGATGGGGCAGGGGGTGGAGTAAGCAGTGGAGTCAATAGCGGCATGTGCAGCCAGGGGAACAGAGTCTGATTCTCAGACGGCTGGTAGCCCAAGTGAAAATTTGGCATCTCTGGGTGAAAGCCAGCAAGTTTCCAAAAATGCTGATATTGCCTGCAGATTGCCACTAGAGTATGATTCCAAGGATTGCCCAGGTAGGGCAGGGCCAGTACCAATTTGTAAAGCAAAAACAAGGTCAGAGGACCAGATGAAGGTCGGGGATAACAGCAAACATGCTTGAGAGTGCATACCTAGAGATTGCAGGTTTTAACCTTTGGCCAAGCAATAAACAGTCAAGTATTTACATACTCCTAACAAGCAGTGAATGACAAGCTGTCACAGACCTTTGTACCTGCAGGCATTGTAGAGCCATTCATTCTCAAAGCTGAAGTATCGAAGAACTTCTCTAAGTCAGCTCAGCTCACCCTGTGTCCACCTTCCAGCAGTGACTAAGCATTCTGGGAAGGGGAAGCTGAGCTACTGAGAGAACTACGTTAGGGAGTTTGGTGCTTCTGATCTAAAATGTGAGGATGAATTCTTCCAGAATGCTTGCAGTTACCAAGGTCAGAGTGGACTTTATTTACTGCTTGTCACAAATATATAAATAAGTCAAAGCCCATAGCCTGGCCACAATTTTACTTTAAGGAAGACTGAATATAACTACCGCAATTGTAATTGGGACTATAAATGTACCTCCCGAGGTATAGCACACAAAAGAATATGAATACATAAAAACCATAATTTATTGTTGCCATATACCACAAACAAACATCATAAAAGACTTTAAATCTTAAAAATTATTAAACCCAAATCCATTAAACCCAACTATTTATATTTTGTCCTAGTTTGTGGACAACAAGATCCAAGGCCCTGAGGAAGCCTTTTTTCCGTGAAACGCGTCAGCAATTTAAGACTAGGATCTTAGGAACAGATATATGGTCATACCTAAAGTGACATTATTAATTTTTAAGATTTAAAATCGTTTATGATGTTTGTTTGTGATATATGTATATGGCAACAATAAATTATGTTTTTTATGTATTTGATATCCTTTTTTTTGCTGTACCTCAGGAGGTACATTTATAGTCCCAATTACAACTGCTGTGGTTATATATAGTATAGGGATGGTACCTCCGGAGGGAATATTAACCTCATATCCATCCTTCACATATGTCTTATGATTATATTTAAGGAAGACTGAAAAAAAGTAGTTTCAGTCTGATGATTACAATGCATTCATAATGACTATGTACTGTACATAGCAGAGAATTTCTATCCCTGTGCTTGCTTTAATATTTTCTTCATATATAAATTTAGTATTATTGTAAATTATATCTGTGTAAACAGCAGGTATGGGCATCTACTAAATGGAACACATTAGTGTGAAAAACCATATTGACCCAGTTATTGATCCATCCAGTTTAAGTGTCATGTTGCCAGGAAGTAGGCAAATTTTCTGTGGTAGGTTTGTCCTGTAGTTGGAGGTGAATAAGAAAAAAGTAAGAAAATATTTTTTGATATTGACTATTATAAATACAGAACTTTTGTACAAAAATGCAACACATAACCATTTCATCTGCTCAGTGTAAGAGTGTGTGCACATATTTTTTTTTTCTTTTTTAATGTTAGGACTTCAATTGGCCCATTCAAGGATCCCTTATAGCAGACAGTCCACCTCTGCAGAGACCAGACAGGCACACCTCTATGCGGCTGAGGGTTCTGAAGAACGGGGATTGTGACAAGAGCAGAGCCTGTGCCATCATTGGACCAGACCTAACCGATATACTCAAGAAACAGTACGTTAATGCAGCTAGTTATGAATTGAACTATTCTTATCTTTAATATTAGGGCTTGTGCTGGTGGGCATTAGTTTATGTCAGAACTCGCTTCTCCCCCTGTACAACCCAATAGGAAAGCAAAGCAGCCTAAAGCAGGTTGATGCACCTTGGAATAAGGTCAGATTAAGGTGGAATGCATCTGGACTCAAACTGCATTTGCTCTTCAACACAGGCCCATTTTGTATAATTGGTGATTGACAATGTTAAAGCTCTTATATGTCCTTTCAATATGATGTATGAGGACAATGTAACCGATTTTAACTCATATTTTAGGGCTTACACGGAGCAGCAAGCTGTTCTGAATGCACGGCTGCTGGTGTGTGCTTTAAAGTAGTTGTAAACCTCAGATGTGAAATATGAACAAAGCATATCCCTCTATAGTGTGTACTTGTCTCAATCCAGAGCACTAAGTGTCTGCTGCTTCATTCCTCTGCTATCTGCATGAGTCACTTCTAACAAGATTTTCTGACACCAAGATAAAAAAAGTGACCAGGGAGGAACCTTCAGCAGATTGACATCCTCAGTTCTGATCCTGTGTGCTGTGTGGATGGGGGTGTGTCTCTTCCCTCCAATCAACTCTCTGAGCTCTCCTCACTGAACTCTGCAGAGTGTAATTTCAGTTCTCCACCCCCTTTGTTCTGAAATCTCAGAAAGCTTTTGAAATTCGGCAAAGGCGTAGAAGAGAAGACGGCAGATAAACAGTTACAACTTATGTTGGAGGATTAGTTTCATCTCTGTGTATTGTAAGGGTTTACAACCACTTTATGACACAGTACTGATGCACTGATTCCAGCGCATCACACTGCTTACTTTTTTCACAGAACATTATGTCACTTGCGACATTGCAATTGTGGTGATGCAGTTGTTCGTGTCTCAACCTGCTGTGCTGAAAAAAGTACTGCATGGAGTACTTTTTCCCATGATGCTTTGGTGTTAACTGACACCATTGGAGGCAGGATATTTTGCCTTGTCTATGCATTGCGTCTACACTGGAAATTGCGGCCTGCGTAGTCCCAATGCATCAGGTGTGAAGGAGCCCTTAAATCCTGGCTTTGACTTAGAAAGTAAAGACCCTAAAAATGTACATTCGTCTGAGTTTGTTCCTAGCTTACAAGAGTTCTTTGAGATTCTTGCCAGAATCTCTGCTCTTCGCCATCAGACAAGGTGAGAGCTGTGTTCAAGACAGAACCCTCTAGGGGTGACATAAGATGCATCGTCCTATGTAGACCACAGGGAAATAGTAAAGGGAATTGGCACCCCCGAATTCAAGAGCATTTCTACATTTAGCACTGTCCACTGCAACATGAGCTTGGTACTGTAGGAAAAGAACACATAACGAAGTTCTTAAAGAAGAATTTCCAAGTATAGATATTTTATACATAGTTATATTGGTTCAGCTTGGACCAATTTCATTTTGTATTTAGCATACTTGGTCAGTGGGCAATGCCACTGGAAGCTGGACATCACTGAAGTAGACGCCGTTACTCCAGTGATCTTCACTTGCTTCCAGATTCCATGCTGAGGAGGTTGGCCACTCAGCATGGGCGCCATTCAGAGAATGCTTGGTATTTTCTGAATGAATGTAAATCATTCTCTGATTAGGTGAGATGGATGGATGATATCACTGCCATGTCCTCTTTCAGATGGATGCTTCGATCGGGTCCGCCTGTCTGTTTTTCCCAATCGGAACCTCCATTCTCCTCTATGGGGCGGTGGGTGTAAATGGACATGTCCATTCACACCCTCCAACATCCAATCCGATCCACAAAAAATGGACGGGTGGGGATCCAATTCCCCTTCCGTACGTCAGATCGGGTCAGATGGAAGCGGACAGATAGTCCGTTTTCATCCAACCACCCATTGAGGAGAGCGAGCAGCTCTGTGTCTCCTCTGCAGCAGTGGAGCGGACACAGACCTATCATTTGCTTGCTCAACAAGGATCAGCGAAAATATCTCCCCGCTGAGCAAGCTGATCGGCTAAACGGGTCCACGCTGCGTGAAAGGACCCTTACAGCTTCCAAAGGCATCACCTAGGTATGGTATATACATAGTTACAGTGGTCGAAGCTGAACCAATGTAGGTAAGCATAAAATATCCATACCTAGAGTTCATTTTTGCTGTTATTGGCCGGGCGGGAATGATGTCACTCCCAAGCATGCGCGGGATTTCCTTCAAATTCAGCATCGCCAAATTTGTACAGTGAGCTGCACATGCGTGGCTCACTGTACAGGGGCAGACAGGTAGGTAAGTAACTTTAATGCAGAAGAGACAAAGAATGTCTCTTCTGCTTTAAAATTCCTGCCTTTTGACAATTTTTCTTTTTTACTTAAAGTTCCACTTTCTGGCAGATATTACGGCCCGTACACACGATAAGAAAATAGTACGAAAATTTCTGTAGGAACGATTAGCCGATTATCTGATCGTTAGTATAGTGCTTTCGACATCCAATTCCCAACTTTTCAGACAACAATAACTGTGGGTGAAACCTAAAACATTTTTATCATACATGAACACAACATCCGATTTTTGTTTACTGATCGGATGGAAATAATCAAATTAAAAAAATTGCGCATAATCAGAGGCAAAGAACAACCCTACCCTTCCTCTTCTACAAGGTGGTGTCAAAAAGTTTCTAGACTAGTTTTGTAACACACCAACAGATGGCAGCACAAGGCTGCATGCACAGGCAGGGAGCACCGACCTTCATAAATCAGTGTGCCAAAAGACAGTGTCCTGTGTACATTGGGAGCTGTGCAACTGGTGCTATTCTGACCACGTGTGTTACTACGTCTGCTATTTCATCATGGACAGCAAGTTAGAACAAAGAGCAAACGTGAAATTCTGCGTGAAACCCGTGCACCCAAGTTTTGTCACCGGCAATGATCCTCAACATGAAGGACAGGTCATCCATGGCACACTGACGGAATTTTTGTCAGAATTGGACGTGTTCTTTCTGCTCCTGGGTTAGCAGTCTGGGGAGGAATTTAGCAGCAACACAATGCATATTCAAATCTCACGTGAGGATTGCCTGGACCGTATGACACACCAGCAATGTTGTCTATTGTTTTCCGACAGTCATCATGCACAAGTTGCCAAATAGTTTCGACATTTTCGGGGGTTGAGCTTATTGAAGGTCTTCCTGACCTCTCGTCGTCTTCCAATGATGTTTTTCCGCTCCTAAAGCTTGCATGCCACTCAAAACACCTCGAATGATACATTGCAGCATCGCCATAAACTTGCTGAATCATGTCAAATGTCTCTGTGGCACATTTGCTTTTTGTTCTAACTTGCTGTCCATGATAAAATTGCAGATGTGGTAACGCACGTGGCCAGAATAGCACCAGTTGCACAGCACCCGATGTACACAGGATGATGTCTTTTGGTACACTGACTTATAAAAGGTCAGTGCTCCCTGTGACTGTGCATGCAGCCTTTTGCTGTCATCTGTTGGCGTTTTACAAAATTCAAAACTTTTTAATACTACCTGATACTATGCTAGTACGTAGCTAAGCCTGCCTACGTTTGTATTTGTTGGCCGAGAATTTTCGAACATGTCAGTACCATTCTGACTACATCATGATAAGCACCTTCGTGGAAAATCGGATGACTGGTCATTTTATTTTCTTATAATGTGTACTGGGCTTTAGTTACCAATTAAAACATTGCAGTCAGCTAGCAGATGAGGAGGAGGAGGTGTGTCCAGGGGCGGACTGACCATTCAAGCACTCGGGCACTGCCCGAGGGACCGGGGTCAGTAGGGGACCCCATGAAATGCCCCTGGTACCTTTTTTATAGGCTTTTTTGAGTGTGGGCAAGGGCACAGGGGCCCCATGATCCCCTATTGCCCGGGGGCCCCATGAGTTGTCAGTCCGCCCCTGGGTGTGTCCCTCCTCTGAGTCATTCAGGTCTGTTTTTAGCACAGAAGCTGCTTGAAAGGAAGAAACTTTACAAACTCTACAAAGAGTTGATTCAGCTGGCTTTAATAATATGTCATATATTTCATATTATCCTGAGGACTACATTTATTTTTGGTAGTGAATGCTATAAATAAAGAAATAAAACAAATACATCAATTTAAAATGAGTTGTGTAAGAGGGTCAAGTGGTTTCTGTGCTAAAATGTGTACTTTCTCTATAAATCCGGTTGTCTGTATCTCTGATTATACTGATCATTTTCTTTTCCAATGATTTTGGTTTTTACTATGCTATGTATGTTTTTTTGTTCTGTTTGCATTGCCTATATCCTTGATGAGTTTGCTTAAAAGGGGAGGTCCACCCAGAACTGATTTTATGCTTTTGATTATATACTCATGTGGTGCCATTCAGGGCATGTATTAAATGATGATATTAACTCAGCTTTTGTCCTTGTTTTTTTTGTTTATCATAGCCCTGTTAAATCATTTGAGAAGAAACCAGGCAAAGAGCAAGTGAACAGGAAAAGTGTTGAAGAGAACTCCTTCAAAGTGCAAATGCATCAGTTTTTAGAAAGGTAAATACGTTATTACACTTTTATTCAAAGCCATAACTGAAAAGATCAATATACAGCAAAATCATATCGTTACTACCTCCACTCTGCTGCTGGGTCGCATAGCAGCTACATCACTTAGTTTGGTGGTAGTGGTGGTGCAGGGGCAGACTGACAACTCATGGGGCCCCCAGGCAATAGGGGATCATGGGGCCCCTGTGTCCTTGCCCAAACTCAAAAAAGCCTATGAAAAAGGTACCAGGGGCATCTCATGGGGCCCCCTACTGACCCTTGGCCCTCTGGCAGTGCCCCAGTTTCCAAATGGTCAGTCCACCCCTGTGGTGGTGGTAATGGAGGCACTTCATTGCTCTATGTTGATTTTTCTATCTAGTAATTGCCTTGAGCAAATATTTTATTTCACAAAATCCTTATTATTATTTATACTTTACTGCATATAAATCAGTGATCACAGACAATAAATGGCAGTAAGTAGGGATAGCACATTGTGAGTAACTCTCTGCCCACACGGGCGAAGTTATTCACAATAGTGTTCTATAGTTTATATCAGTGGGAGGAATTATGCCCCAATGTTGGTGTTAGTGGAGGGAATGGTGCCTCATATCAGTGATAGGAATAGTGCTTCAAAGCCTGGATAAAAACAAGCAAAGGGCCACATCCAGCCAGTGGGCCGCACTTTGGAGACCACTGGCCTAGCTCCTCAGGCATATTAGGTTGCCTTGTGAAACAAGAAAGAAAGAGCACCAACCTTGCGCATTACCTCAGTAAACCATAATTTTATTACATTCAGAATGATACTCACAAACAATGAAGTAAATCATGCATGTAAGTCCTCAAAGGAACTATAGAAATGTGAAGCCTGTGCGAGTCACATCGTAGGGGTAGACACTCAAAGTACGGCTGACGCATTTCGAAGGGCATCCCTTCTTCATCAGAGCTCATGATGGGACTCGCACAGGCTTCACATTTCTAAAGTTCCTTTGAGGACTTACATGCTTGATTTACTTTGTTGTTTGTGAGTATCATTCTGAATTTAATAAAATTATGGTTTACTGAGGTAATGCGCAAGGTTGGTGCGCTTTCTTTCTTGGTTCACTTGGCAGTACTGGTCGGGCTTCCCCAGCCTTGTTTAGAGCTGCACAACCCTATATGCATTGGTGGTCAAATTTTTCAAGTTCCGGTTCCATCTATCCACCCTTATTCTGGGTCATAGAGCGCAGGAGAGGTCGTTTCTGGTTCCATATTAGGTTGCCTGTCCTTGTAATAGGAACTGGCTCTCCTATGTTTAATGGTGACTGGAGTTAACTCAGGCTAAGGGGGTACCAAGGAACACTGAGCTAATAACTTCAAAAGGCTTTACTTCACAAAGGCTAATGGATTCCTACCATCCTGGCCAGTGATACAGATAGACGTCCTATCCTATGTGTTTAGAACCTGCATGAAATAAAATGGTAAGTGTAATTTGTTACGCATAGGGAAAGCAGGACCCTGCAAAGCACATCTGATTGTACAGAAAGCAAGTCTATGCATTTTCTGGGCAGTCAGATGCCCGGTGCTGTGACCTACTTTCCTGAACATAGCTGCTTAGACTGCTATGAAAGCAATTAATGTGCTGCAGTATTAGCAGTATCTTAGAATTGTAAGGGAAGCTCTAAAGCAGTCATCTTGTAGGAAAGCCTGTGCTGGGAAAATATGTTAGCTGGCATTACTAACCTCACTTTCTGAAAATACTAGATTCCTGGCTGTCATGCTGATCCTGTGGGATCGATTTACTAAAGGCAAATAGACTTTGCACGTTTCAAGTGCAGTTGCTCCAGAGCTAAGTAAATGAGGTAAAGCTTTACTTTACAAAAAATACCCAATCAAATGCAAGGAAGAAACAGAATTTTTGATTGCACATGATTGGATGATGGAAGTCAGTAGAGCTTCACATCATTTACTAAGCTCTGGAGCAACTGCACTTGCAGAGGTACAACTACATTCGCAAAGGTCACAGTCTATTTGCCTACTTGCAGAGGTACAACTGCATTCGCAAAGGTCACAGTCTATTTGCCCACTTGCAGAGGTACAACTGCATTCGCAAAGGTCACAGTCTATTTGCCTACTTGCAGAGGTACAACTGCATTCGCAAAGGTCACAGTCTATTTGCCTATAGTAAATAAACCCCTATATATTCAATACTGTTACTCACTGGCCAGAAGTTGTGATTTCACTTGGACTTAGCTCTCTGCTTGCTTCTACAAGCCTTAGAAAAAAAAGGCTAAAATCAGAGGCAGCTAGGCAAGTAGCACATTCAGAGGAAGGTCGGCAATGGCAGTTTCTACATTTCTCTCTATACATGTTTCATTTAAACCTCACTTGCCATATAAGATATTCAAAGGTCCATTGCTGATGCCTTTCTGAAAATGCTAGTTACCTGGTTATCATGCTGATCCAGTGGCTTTGTTACTCTAAGTCAGGGGTCTCCAAACTTTCTAAACAAAGGGCCGGTTTACTGTCCTTCAGACTTTAGGAGGGCCGGAGTGGCCAGTGAGAGTAGAAAATGTCCCAGCGTCAGTAATAGAAAGAAAAAATGCCATAGTGCTTGTAGTCAGTGGAAGTTGGGGAATAGGAGGAATAGTGTCCAGTCATTGGAATTAGTTGGAGGAACAGTGTCCCATTATTGGTGTCAGTGGGAGGAATAATGCCCCATCATTGGTGTCAGTGGGATGAATAGTGCTCCATCATTGGTGTCAGTGGGAGGAATAGTGCCCCATCATTGGTGTCAGTGGTAGGAATAGTGCCCCATCATTGGCATTAGTGGAAGGAATAGTGCCCCATCATTGGTGTCAGTGGGATGAATAGTGCCCCATCATTGGCATTAGTGGGAGGAACAGTGCCCAATCATTGGTGTCAGTGGGAGGAATAGTTCCCCATCATTGATATCAGTGGGAGGAATAGTGCCCTATCATTGGTATTAGTGGGAGGAATAGTGCCCTATCATTGGTATTAGTGGGAGGAATAGTGCCCTATCATTGGAGTCAGTGGGATGAATAGTGCCCCATCATTAGCATAAGTGGGAGGAATAGCGCCCTATCATTGGTGTCAGTGGGAGGAATAGTGCCCCATTATTGTTGTCAGTGGGACGAATAGCACCCCATTATTGGCATTAGTGGGAGGAATAGGGCCCTATCATTGGTGTCAATGGGAGGAATAGTTCCCCATCATTGATATCAGTGGGAGGAATAGTGCCCTATCATTGGTATTAGTGGGAGGAATAGTGCCCTATCATTGGTGTCAGTGGGAGGAATAGCGCCCCATCATTAGCATTAGTGGGAGGAATAGCGCCCTATCATTGGTGTCAGTGGGAGGAATAGTGCCCCATCATTGTTGTCAGTGGGAGGAATAGTGCCCCATTATTGGCATTAGTGGGAGGAATAGCGCCCTATCATTGGTGTCAATGGGAGGAACAGTGCCCCATCATTGTTGTCAGTGGTCAGGAGTAGTGCCCCATCATTGGCATTAGTGGGAGGAATAGTGCCCCATTATTGGTGTCAGTGGAAGGAATAGTGCCCCATTATTGGTGTCAGTGGGATGAATAGTGCTCCAACATTGGTATCAGAGGAAGGAATAGTTAGTGCCCCATACTTGGTATTAGTTAAAAGAATAGTGCCCTGTCCTTGGTATTAGCTGGAGAAACAGTACCTAATTGTTTATATCAGTGGGAGGAATTGTGCCCCATCATTGGTGTCAGTGGAAGGAAAAATACCCCATAGTTGGTGCCAGTGGAAGAAATGGCGCCTCTTTGTTGGTGTCAGTGAGAGGAATAGTACCCCGAGGGCTGGATAGAGGCAGGCAAAGGGCCGCATTCAGCCCACGGGCCACAGTTTGGAGACCACCGCTCTAAGCCACTGGACAGCAAGCAAAAAGATCAATAAACACAGAGAAAAGTCAGCAGTTCTTATCTGCATGCTTGTTCCCCCCGTGACAGCAGTATGGAGAGAAGTTCCCCGTACAATTTGTCACTTTTTGAATAGAGCTCTGTGAATGAATGAACAACAAGCCTTAAAGGCTGTCAGCTTATAGTTCTCAATGAACTACCACGGTGCTACGGTTGTAGTTCATTGATTCTTCCTGTCAGTATATCTGCTTGTCCATACATCTCTTACAGGTAAGCAGCTATACTGTCAGATCTGGAAGAAAAAAACACTATAGAAAGTATTCAGGTGGTGTATAAATAAATTGTCAGTGCAAAAACTCTATAAAAATATATATATATAAAGTGAATTATATTCTCCACACACAGAAAAATAATTGATGAAATTACAATAATTAATAATGATTATATTCCAAAAAGAAAAGTCCAAATTTAATTTTATTAATTATTGTAATTTCATCAATTAAGTGTGTGGAAAATATCATTCACTTATATTATTAATTATATATATTTTTATAGAGTTTTTGCACTGACAATTGATTTATACACCACCTGAATACTTTCTATAGTGTTTTTTACTTCCTTATTTTTTTTGAAGTGGCAGCGTAGTGATTATACACAGACGTTATTTATTAGTGATAAGCATCACTCATTTATACATTCAGCGCAGTTTGTTGGTTATGTTGTACTGTGCCATGTATTGTCCCCCCCTATTGTACAGCGCTGAGCAAACCCTTTGGCGCTATATAAACTCGTAGTAATAATAATAATAATAATATACACCTTCATCACTTTCACATACTGACAGAGCTGGAGGAGACCTGCATGGCAATGGTTTACAGGCTCCTGCAACCAAAATTAATAAATGCACATTTTTTTACCTGTAAAAAAAATTATTTAAAAATGTATTATTTTTGGTTAAAAGGTAAACTTGTCTTTTAAACCCTAAGAGTCAGAATCACATCCAGACATGTAGCATTTTTAGGGCAGCAGTGGCGGCTTTCATGTTTCTCACATGAAAAATTGCTTTAAAGGGAATTTGCCATAACAATGATATCTGCATGGGGCAAGTCCTGTGTTAATGAGGAATATCTGAATATATTGTATTGGACAGTTCCTGTATTAATGGGGAATATCTGAATATATTGCATGGGGCAATACCTGTATTAATGGGGAATATCTGCATGGGGCAAGTCCTGGGTTAATGAGGAATATCTGAATATATTGTATGGGGCAATTCCTGTATTAATGGAGAATATCTGAATATATTGTATGGGACAATTCCTGTATTAATGGAGAATATCTGAATATATTGTATAGGACAATTCCTGTATTAATGGAGAATATATGAATATATTGTATAGGACAATTCCTGTATTAATGGGAAATATCTGAATATATTGTATGGGACAGTTCCTGTATTAATGGGCAATATCTGAATATATTGTATGGGGCAATTCCTGTATTAATGGGGAATATCTGCTTGGGGCAAGTCCTAGGTTAATTAGGAATATCTGAATATATTTTATGGGGAAATTCCTGTATTGATGGAGAATATCTGAATATATTGTATAGGGCAATTCCTGTATTAATGGAGAATATATGAATATATTGTATAGGACAATTCCTGTATTAATGGGAAATATCTGAATATATTGTATGGGACAGTTCCTGTATTAATGGGGAATATCTGAATATATTGTATGGGGCAATTCCGGTATTAATGGGGAATATCTGCTTGGGGCAAGTCCTAGGTTAATTAGGAATATCTGAATATATTTTATGGGGAAATTCCTGTATTGATGGAGAATATCTGAATATATTGTATGGGACAGTTCCTGTATTAATGGGGAATATCTGCATGGGACAATTCCTGTATTAATGAGGAACATCTGAATATATTGTATAGGGCAATTCCTGTATTAAAGGGGAATATCTGAATATATTGTATGGGACAATTCCTGTATTAATGGGGAACATCTGCATGGGACAATTCCTGTATTAATGGGGAACATCTGCATGGGACAATCCCTGTATTAATGGGGAACATCTGAATATAGAATACATAGAATATAGAATCTCCTAGATTGTAAGCTCCTATCCCTCTTGTATTGACCTGTATTGTTGCTGTATTGTCTCCCGTTATATTGTAAAGCGCTGAGCAAACTGTTGGCGCTATATAAATCCTGTATTATAATAATAATAATAATAATAATACCAATGATATAAATGAACTCAGCTGGATGATCTGTTACTATATGTGCTATTGCACAGAAGCACCTTATTTTAATTCCTCTTCTTTGTACCGATGGAGCTCTTGAACCTGCATGTGTTATAATTCCCCATTGGTGCACCCACAAAACCCCCAAAGAGACACTTTAATGATTTATAAAGAAGCAATTCTATGAGTTAAGCTATAGACACATGCCGCAGCCCATACTGGTGTTTTACAGGCAGTGAGTAGAGGATATGTTACCTCATCACTGCCTGTTTTAATCCTGAAAAGGCTGAACTACTGCACAGCAACTGTGTGCATTGCATGCGGTTGCAGGACAGTTGCAGCGCGGCCCTTAAAGGGGTTGTGTTCAGCGGCGGTACTAGGGGCGGACTGACAACTCATGGGGTCCCGGGGCAATAGGGGATCATGGGGCCCCCGTGTCCTTGCCCAAACTCAAAAAAGCCTATGAAAAAGGTACCAGGGGCATCTCATGGGGCCCCCTACTGATCCCGGGCCCTCGGGCAGTGCCCGAGTTTCCAAATGGTCAGTCCGCCAATGGGTGGTACCAACCGTTGAATGCAACATACAGACTAATCTTTGCCACAGCCATGGCATCTATACAGCCCTGAGCAGCTGCATGCCCTACTTTAGGTGGGAGGTTGGGAGGCTCACTGCATTTACAGTGAAGTGATTTTTAGGCATTTTTAGGGGTTTTTATTTGAATAATTTTACGATCATTTTAGAAGCATAAATTAAGCATTTTGCGTGTGCACTCAATCTTCTTCATGTGCATTCAATATTCTGGTGTTTTTGTTTTAGCCAATGGAAAGCATACGTTAAGGAGACCAATTCTTTCAGGCTGAAAAACACCAGAAATGCTTGATTTGAGTATTTGCAGGCATTCCTGAAGTCTGTGGTCCCAAAAAGGCCCAAATCTGCCTCAAAAGTAGCTCATGTAGCTTTTTGAGCATCAGGCATTGAGCTACAGGCACCTAGGCACTCTCATGTGAAGGGCCACCATTTAAAGCGTTTGTAAATGCTCAGTTTTTATTTTTAAATAAGAAACATATTACACCTACCTGCTCTATGCAATGGTATTGAACAGAGTAGCCCAGAACCGCTTCTTCTAGGGTCCCCTCCTGGCCTTCAATTTTTCTTAGTGTGCCACCGTAGGAAGGTGCTTCTTATGGGGGCGTACCTGTGGGTTCACTCTCCAGCTGGGCTGTGTGTGTCTATTGGCCCCGCTCTCTGCTCACAGGATGTGATTGACAACAGCAGGAGCCAATGGCTTTCACTGCTGCCTATCTGTCTTATGAGGAGAAAGAGAGAGAGACCAGCAGTGCTGCAGATGGGCACAACGCTGGATCAAGATAGGAACATTTTTTGCAGGGAATGCATTAAGGTAAAAAGTGTCCTGCATTCAGAACCATTTTAATTGCATAGAATTTTGTCTGCTGAGAATTTTGGAGGTTTTAACCTTTGAGCTACAAAATGCTGAGATGTGAAAGGGACTCCAACCATCTATTATTTCATATACGTAGATGAAGTGAGTCTCCTGCTAGCATTTTCTATAATATATAAGTAGCTATGTTTGTTCTATGCTCTTGTTCTTGTGCTTATGTACCTGTGTATGTATAAGCACATTAAAGGATGGCACTGCATGTTTCCAAACATCATCAGCAATGCTGTGTGTTCATTCACAGGTGTACACAGATAATGAACTTACCTTCCACAGCCCGCAGACTATTTAATGAAAACGGCGCTGAGATGTTTTCTTTGAGAGACCTTGAAAGAGATCAGCTGGTAAGATGAAGCGGTTTAATGTTTTAATCTTTTCTGCATTGTGACTCCAGACCAGTATTTGTCATACTGTTTTAAAAGATTCTCCGACAGGGTATTACAAGCCACTTAGTTACACTTCAGCGTCAGATGTACAGTGGGAAGGTATCATGGCAGGGTTCTGCGCTGTCAGGAAGGTCATACGGTTGATGTGCCTTGCTGAGTACAAAGGGTGCATTTTTATGACTGTAATGTAATCTGTTAATTCTGAGCATCTAGTTTATAAAATATCAGCAGTAATCCCAACTCATCCAAGGAGAAGTACAAGTGCTTAGTGTTTTTTATGCTTATAATTTATCGTGCTGTGACTGCTGTTGCGGTGTACTTTTTCCTGAGATGACACAGAACACTGATGTGTGGCATTTACAACAGGTCTATGTGTCCTGCGGGGAGCTGTGGATTGATCCTCAGTTGTCAGCGACTGAGCAAAAGAGGCAGATTCTGCTGAGCAATCTCACTTCTGATGTTTCCTTTATTCACAGCTACTGTTGCTTGAGAAACCCAGAAAGTAAGTGTTCTTTATGCTTAATATCAGTCCAGATTCTTTTTAAGTAACGTTGTTCTTCATGTGCAAAAGCTGCACGTGGCAAGAAAAAGAGATAATGAAAAGCACTGGCTTGTGTCAGGGCAGCAGTTTTGTATGTATAATAGCCTACGTGCATGGAAGTATTTGATGCATTTATAGGAGAATATATCCTTGTAAAAATGTACGGCTGAGATATGCCAAGTTCTCTCCCGGTGCCCAACCTGAGTCCTGGGGGCAGATCGGCTCCCTAAAGAGAGTAGTCTGTGTTTTGTTGTTTACTCAAGGCAGTAAAGGTAAGCAATGGAGGCTTTCAAGTTTCTTGCGTGGCAGAAAGATTAAAAAAAGTGTCAGCCACACTCCACTCTTAGCGCCTTTTGACGTATTTATTAGTTGCCAAGAAAATGACTGCATATAGCAATGTCTCCACCTGGAATCCAACCTTCCTTCATGTCTTTCACAACTCCTGGCTTGCTCACAAGGATAGGGGGTTGCCAGGAGGTTGGTTTCCAGGAGGAGACATTATTGTGTGCAGTCATTTTGTTGGCTCCTAGGAGGAAGCAATGTTGCTTGCAGTCATTTTAGTGACAGGAATGCATGTGTAGCCTCAGCGGCTCCATGGATGCAAAGATACAAAAATTATATTAAGGTGCTAGTACGCACCAGCATCATGTACCGCACTTGGTTAGTGTTATACCATAGGTAATGCAAGTTCCCTTTAAAGCATATCTGTTATGCAAGAACATACCCAAATCCACAGTTTCACTCAAGATTCGCCCCTCCTGTAGATGGACAATTTGAGTGCCATCCAAGGGCGGACTGACCATTTGGAAACTCGGGCACTGCTGAGGGCCCGGGGCCAGTAGGGGGCCCCATGAGATGCCCCTGGTACCTTTATCATAGGCTTTTTTGAGTTTGGGCAAGGACACAGGGGCCCCATGATCCCCTACTGCCCGTGGGCCCCATGAGTTGTCAGTCCGCCCCTGGTGCCATCCAGTGTAGTATGTCTGCACTCCCCATCAGAAATATGAAAAAATATATCATCTTTACTTCACTCTTTGCTCCTTATGCAGTATTTATTAGTTGCCAACAAAATGACTGCATATAACAATGTCTTCACCTGGGAACCAACCTTTCTTGACAAGTTTCACAACTCCTGGCTTGCTTACAAGGATAGTTGGTTTCCAGGAGGTTGGTTTCCAGGAGGAGACATTATTGTGTGCAGTCATTTTGTTGGTTCCTAGGAGGAAGCAATGTTGCTTGCAGTCATCTTAGTGACAGGAACACATGTGTAGCTTCAGGGTCTCCATGAATGCAAAGATACAAAAATTATATTAAGGTGCTAGTACGCACCAGCATCATGTACCGCACTTGGTTAGTATTATACCATAGTTAATGCAAGTTCCCTTTAAAGCATATATGTTATGCAAGAACATACCCAAATCCACAGTTTCACTCAAGATTCGCCCCTCCTGTAGATGGACAATTTGAGTGCCATCCAGTGTAGTATGTCTGCACTCCCCATCAGAAATATGAAAAAATATATCATCCTTATTTCACTCTTTGCTCCTTATGCTGTATTTATTAGTTGCCAACAAAATGGCTGCATATAACAATGTCTTCACCTGGAAACCAACCTTTCTTGACAAGTTTCACAACTCCTGGCTTGCTTACAAGGATAGGGGGTTTCCAGGAGGTTGGTTTCCAGGAGGAGACATTATTGTGTGCAGTACCTTTGTTGGTTCATAGGAGGAAACAATGTTGTGTGCAGTCATTTTAGTGAAAGGAACACGTGTAGCTTCAGGGGCTCCATGGATGCAAAGATACAAAAATTATATTAAGGTGCTAGTACGCACCAGCATCATGTACCACACCATTCAGCTTGGTTGGTGTTATACCATAGTTAAGGCAAGTTCCCTGTAAAGCAAATCTGTTATGCAAGAACATACCCAAATCCACAGTTTCGCTCAAGATTCGCCCCTCCTGTAGATGGACAATTTGAGTGTCATCCAGTGTAGTCTGTCTCCACTCCCGATCAGAAATATAAAAAAATATATCATCCTTACTTCACTCTTTGCTCCTCATGCTGTATTTATTAGTTGCCAACAAAATGACTGCATATAACAATGTCTTCACCTGGGAACCACACTTATTTGACAAGTTTCACAACTCCTGGCTTGCTAACCCCTTGTGAGCAAGCCAGGAATGGTGAAATGCATCTAAGAAGGTTGGTTCCCAGGTGGAGATACTGTTGTATGTAGTCATTTTGTTGTCAACTAAAAAATACAGCAAGAGAAGCAAACAGTGGAGTGAGGATGATATATTTTTTCATATTTCTGATGGGGAGCAGAAACAGACTAGATTGGCTGGCGCCCAAAGTGTCCATTCACAGGAGGGGCGAATCTGAGTGAAGCTGTGGATTTTTTTCCAAAAAAATATTTTATTAGAAGAAGAAAGACATTACAAGGCATATACAACTACGGATCACAGTCCGCGCATAGATGCAGTACATAGCCTCCCGTTTCGCAGACAGGTCATAGGTTTAAACTGCAATACAACTCGAGGCAAAATATCACATTATATCAAGTGAATATTACAGACCTGCAGATACACTGAGTATCTTAGATAAGGTAATATGAGTATAATGAATACTGACCCATTTACTAGTGAGTTCTTATGTTAAAGGATTGTGGGGTGTTGGGTAAGAATGTCATCGGAAGACGTGTATGTTATGTAAGTCCGTATCAGGAATGCGTGAGTTACTTAGAATTAGTCACACCTGTATGAAAGTAAATGCACTATTCTGTTGGGGATATATGATTAATAAGGGCGTATAAAAGGTGTGAAATAAAGATAAGGCAGAAAAGAGAATAGTTAGAGAAAGATGTGTAAAGTGAAGTAGGGTGGGGGGGAAGAAGAGAGAGAAAAAAAAGGGGGGGGAGGTTTCAATAGGTAATTGCGGCTAAATAGATCACATCGTTATCTATGAGCCGAACCAAGAGAAAATCTTCATAGAGCTTAGGATACGATACGCGTAGCATCATTCAATGGGGCCACACGTGGGTCAAAAACCCTGAAGGCAAGCCACGCTGCAGAATCTCAGCTCATCCAAGTGTGCATCAAAAGCGTTGAAGCTGTGGATTTGAGTATGTTCTGGCATGACAGATTTACTTTAAAGGATACGCGTCATAACTATGGTACAATAGTAACCCAGCTGGACAATGTGCTACATGATTCTGGTGCGTAGTAGCACCTTATTATAATTTTGTGTCTTTGCACCCATGGAGCTTGTAAAGCTGCACTTGTGTCATAAATCCTCTTAGGTGCACCCACAGAACCCTGGAAGCCTGGAGTGTTCAAATTTGGATGCACAAACATTCTCCCCTTCCTGCATCTCACAGTACAGTGGAGACACCACAGTGACTTTGAAGAGGCACATTTTCTGTCTTCTCCTTTTCTCTGTTTATGTTGTTTTTTTTTTTATCTTGTATAATACAGAGAGAAATATCAAATGTGGCAGAAGAAATTTGTTAAGGGGTAAAAATATAAAATAATTGGTTTATAAAGGGGCTGCAATAGCAGTGATCTCTAACAGTTTCATGTTTTGTGTTTACAGGTTATGACTGTTTCCTGAAGCATGTTTCCAGCCCCTTATATTGTGTTCACAATCTCTAACCATCTCCTGTAGCATACCTTCAGTCTCTGACCATCTCTTTAATCATGGCCTAGTCTCTGACCATCCCGTTTCTTGTCTGCAGTCTTGGACAGCTGTCTATAACATTGCATTAATTGAATATTATGTTCAACCCTTTGGTGATTTCTGGGGTCACAGCTGGGGCCCCTTACATGAATTAAGTTGACCACCACTGCTCCTTTGGCAAAACTAATGACCAGATATATTGGTTGTTGGTATACCAGTCATGGTTCCAATCTGGGAATGACGTTATGTAAGTTACAGCAGCCCCAGCATCTATAGCATTAAGTATTTGCCACAAGTCCTGAAGGTCATATAATTGCTACATGTGCATAGCCAACTGGTGGCTGAAGGGGAGAAGAATAGCCCATTCACACTGCTAGCAAAGCAAGGGATGCCATATTTCTTATATTTTTTTACAACCAGATGGATTATATTGAGGTGGGCTAAAAGTGATCACCATCATGCACTATCATCATATATCCACAAAAAAAGGGCTTATTATTCATTTTGGATAATGGACAGCGTACGGGGGTCATTTTAAGTTTCGTTTCTGAGGTGCCATGCATCCAGAATCAGACTATATCCAACAGTGATGTGCAGAAGAGGAGAATTTACACAGAAATTCTGGATGATTAAATATCAATGACTGTGAATTAAAAAAAAAAATAGGTGCTTACATATAAAAAACTGTTTTTTAAACTGTGGGAATTGTTATATGTGATAACCTACACGTGGCGTTAGTGTTTTTATTTCTAGGTTCTCCAGTTGTAAAACTCATAAAGGGCAAAAGCCTGAACCCTTAGACCCTTAGGGTGCCTTCAACAAAGTCTGATGGTTGTAAATACTTCCCTTTACTGTGCTGTGAGACATGCAATGCACTTGGGTAATGACATACATTGCCCTTGGGTAACCACAGTAAATGTAGCTTATTTGGGCGAACGCACTTGTGAATGCAGACAGCAAAGATGTTTTAGACCCATCTCTAGTAGTAATAGGAATGCTTTTCCTCTGAGAGCATTACTGTTTGTTTCACGCCACCTTATACAACCCCTTTACGATGTAGGTGTGTTTGCTAAGGACAACAAACACATTCTCATTCTACCAGTATTATTATATTGTGATACAGTGAGTGCCTTATGAATACTGGAACAAAAGTTGACCTGTTGCCTTTAACAAACTTAAAATGGACAAAATAGAAAATTGTATATACGCTGCAATCTGTCACTACCAGTAACACGGCAGTTTTTTTTACTTTTCTGAGTTCCTCCTATAACAGTTTTAATTCTTGTTGAACCCACCAGACAATCTGTTATTTTTCCTGTAACAGGTCACGCTGTCCAGCAAAAAAGTGGCAATTGGAGAGGTTGAAAGAAACTATAAAATTCTGACGAGGTGCTTAAAATTATTACATTTTAATCATATGGCTTAAAGCAAGTAGTAGTTAGTCACATTCATCTGGGCTTGTTCTGTAATGTTGAAGACATTTTATAGCTGATCCAAGCCACTTCTTCAGTTCCAGTGAGTATCAGGAAAATGCTCCAGAATTGACATTGTCACGGTCTGGGTCAGGTTCAAAGACCAGTTGCTATAGCAGTGTAAGGCTTACCTTAAACCAGCAGGATAGGTACACAGGCAGGTCACCCTGGGAAATGATGCAGGCTCACCTGAGGTGCGGGGTCTAAGCATTAACTGGTTTTCACCAGAGCTCCTAATGGTGGTGATGGATTTGGCTGCGTGTCAATACCAGGTCGCAGATCTCAGGATCACCCCACCAGGGAATGAGCAAGCCGGTAACCGATAGTGGATCAAACAGATTAGGGATAAGCAGAAGCAGAGTCAAACAAGCCAAGGGTCGGTCACAGATGGTAGTGGATGAGGATGAGACGAAATCGTGGTCAGGAACAAGCCAAAGGTCGGTAGCAGAGGTATAGACGGCAGCAGGAACAATAAGCGGGATATTGGCTGGTAAGGCACAATAATCTGGCAAGGAGGAAGTGTATGGACATGGCTTTTATAGGAAGTTCATGGGAGGAGCAAGGAGTTCAAGGTTCAAGACAAACAGGGTTAAGGCAGGATCATCCAAAGAGTTGTCAAGGGAGCTGTCCAGCATTTTAGGTGGCCCAGTGAGAAGAAACACTATCTCTCACTGCAGAAGGCCCAGGTTCGATTCCAGGCTCTGACAGACATCCACACAAGTAGCACAAATCCAAAGGGGCCATCTACATAAAAAAGGAACAAGCTTCTTAGAACCAGGATGGGGACCTTCAACACCATGTCTGTTTTCCACATATAATGCCATTTTAGCATCTCTACTCTGGGGTTGCAACAACAATTCAAACATTTAGTCATGTAAATTGAAGAAGAAACACCTATTAAACCAAGGGTAGAATCATGTAACTAGAACAGGGTGGTTCCACAACTTTCATGCCTCTCATCCTGTTGTTGGACGATAGCATCTTCCTTTCATGATGATCCGTTTAGGGTGGCTGTACTACCTGTGTGGATATAAGTGCTGCATATTTCCCAGACACCAATTAGAACTAAAGAAGTGGCGTGGATCAGCTATATAATGTCTTCAACATTACAGAACAAGCCCAGATGAATGTGACCAACTACCACTAGCAGTACCATGGTCTTGATGAATAAAAAACCTTCACAGACATATGGCATAACCAGGGGTAGGCAACCTTTGAAAGGTGGAGATGTATCTGAACAACAGGAAGGTAATCAAAGATCACCGGGGTTCGGTGTCTTTTTTAAAGACATTAACTAGCAAGGCCTAACTATATAGTAAGCAAAAATATAATTAAACAAATGTCATCATAAAAATATAAAATTAACACTGATCAGTGTCCGTCAGTAGAGCAGTGGACAGTTTCAGCAGGGCAGAGGATGGTGTCAGTAGGGCAACAAATGGTGTCAGTAGGGCAGTGGACAGTGTCAGTCAGTAGAGCAGTGGACTTTGTCAGTAGGGCAGAGGACAGCTGAGCACTGCAGACGCTGGCACCCGTATTCAGTGGATCACTGGAAAATCATTGATGGTTGGTTTGTAAGCAATCTAATAGAACAGAGGATGGTGTCAATAAAGCAGTGGATGGTGTCAGTAGGTCATAGGTTGGTATTAGTAGGGCACTGGTCAGTGTCAGTAGTTTTTTATTTTTATTATTTTATTTTTTAATTATTACTTACAATTTTATTTTTATTTTTGGGGGGGGGGGTTTACAAATTTTTTAACAGCCCTGTTGGGGGCTTTGCTGAAATATCAGGGGTCTCACTTTGGAGACAGAGAAAGCAGACTGAGGACACAGTCCTCAATCTCCATCTCTGCAATCTCAGCTACACAGAATGAATAAACAGAAAGAGGTCAGCGCAGTCTCCCTGGTCATTCACAAACTGAAGCATAGTAAACACAATTTACTATGCTTCAACTATGAATGAACACAGATTGGTACTGATCACTCACTGTGTTCATTCAGAAAAGGAAGGGTCCGGTAAATGCTATATTTACTGGCCCCTTCCCTCCACTCTCCATCCTGAAAGCAGGAGGAAAATGCAAATGCTCAGTTCGAGTAAATGATGCCCTTCCTGACCGGGTTTCGGGGTCAGCAAGGAAGGGGCGCAATCTACATGTCATCTGCCCACGATCGATGGGTAGATTTCGAGCTCTGGGTTGCCTTTTTGAAATGGAAAGAAAAACATGTTGCTGTGCCTACTTAAATTGTGTAAGCTAGAGTTCGGTTCCATTTTTACTTACTTACATTTATTTAATTTTTTTGTCCCCAGGCTGACAATGCCATTGTGCAATTTCACTTCCAACAATTTTCATTGCATTGTCACCCTGTTACAGGAAGTGGAAAAATGATGGATCTACTAACAGGATCAACAGACCATAAATGTTACAGTGGGGTTTAGAAAAACAAAAACTGTCCTTACTGTATAGCAATGATCTAGACTTCATCTTTCACTCTCTGGTAATAAATGTGATGTAACACATAATTCTGATAGTGTTTGTGGTCAATGGCACCACTTTTGTTTTCCAGTATGGAAAAAATTGTTGACAGAAGAAAATGTGTTGCTGCAAATATCATTTAAAATGAACATACAGTATACTAATGTTTCAAGTGTGAAAACAATATGCGACTTGATATAACAGCAGTCATTAAGACTCACTGTAAAGATTGGTCTCGGGGCACATTTCCCATCTCAGAACAGGCCCTCTTACACCAGAAGGCTCACAAAGACATCTGCTAACAGTACTTTCTAAACAGCTTCTGTCAGTTTCTCATGACAGTAATTGCAATAGTGTCTGCTGAGTGTTTGCTAACAAGTCCACTGCCTCTCTTTAGATCTAGCCCTGGAGGTAAATGGTGACATTGTCGCTGGAACAAGGCTGTCAGTGAATTACTGTGCTGTGGGAACTACCAGTGAAGAACAAGAAGATGTGGATAACCAGGAGATTCAGGAGGAGCAAATCATTGTAGAAGAGAATGAAATGGAAGAGTTGGAGTAAGTGGATATGCTTCCTTTTTGTATTATAAATGCCAAGGCCTCCAAACACTAACATTTCTGTTTTGGGTGGATTTTTGAGTCAGCCTCAGGTTTTTTTAAATTTCTTAGGGACTCCAGCTTCAAAATTTCCCCATTTAAGTTCTTGGCTTTGACATTTGGCCATGGACAAGTCAGACTTCTCCTGCTGGACTTTCTTCAATGTTAAAGCTTCAGGCAAATAGCTATATACCAAGCTATATGGGAGCTGTTTTACCTGCCAAAGGATTTGTATTTTTGTCCATTTAGAGCTGAGAGTTACACTGCTCTGCCATTCAGCACAAATGGAAAAATGACATGAGTCAGCATCGTAGGAGGTAGACATTTCGGGTTCATTTACTAAAACTGGTGCGCTCAAATTCTTGTGCAGCTCTACATAGAAACCAATCAGTTTCCAGGTTTTATTGTCAAAGCTAAATTGAAGAAGCTGAAGTTAGAAGCTGATTGGCTACCATGCACATCTGCACCATATTCTGAGTGCTCTAGTTTTAATAAATCTCCCCATTGCCTTTCCAAAATGAATGGTGTGCCCTTATACATGTCTTTTAAATGCTATTGTTCTTCCATATTGCCCAACCAGTAAAGATGCAATGCCACCCCCCACCCCTGACTTTGCTCAGTGTCTAATGCCAACTCTGGTGACATCACTTTCTCTATTGTAGTTCTATACTTTAGAAGACATATAGTGGCACCTTCTCCCCACCCCCAGCCTGCTGATGTGACAGTAAAAGAGTAACAGAAGACTAATAAGGTCTCCCCCCTGCTTTCTCCTCCTAACAGCATGTTCCTTGTCAGTATATTTGCATGTAGCACACAGAACTGGTTCCCAGTCCTGCCCCATCTTCTAATATGAGTGCTACTGTATAGAGGATTTCAAGAGGCTGATATGTCATATTCAGCTATTTACACTGATTGCATTAAAACTGCATTTAAGGATGTAGTCATGAATACTGAGCTAAATCAATGTGTTTTTATATTTGCCTGGAATTTAGCTTTAAAGTGATTGTAAACCCTTACATATACTCAGTGAAGTGATTTCTCTTGTGTGATACACAGAGATAAATCAAATCCTCCTACATACGTTGTACTTGTCTATCTGCAGTCTTCCTGTCTCTACATCCATTCAAAATGCTGAATTTAAAAGCTTGTTTGAGAGTTCAGAAATAAGGGGCAGAGATCTGAAGTTATGCTCTGCAAAGCTCAGGAGAGCTCTGAGAGCTGATTGGAGGGGAGGGACATACTCCCCTCCATACAGCTCACAGGAACAGAGCTGAGGCTGTCAATCTGCTGGAGGTCCCGCCCTATTACCATTTTTCTTTTGTGTTTTCAAATGCATGATTTTTGAAGCAGCACCATTCGTTTGAATGGGCTGCTCTCTGCTCCAAAAATACTCCACAGTAGCTCCTGTACCTTTTTTGCAGCCGACTTTGGCCCGTTTTTGGAAAATGCATTTTTGAGCATGTTTTGTTACTCAACAAAATGCCAATTTCTTTTGCTCGTTTGAAGTGCCATTGACAATAATGGCACCCAAACATGTATGGCACGTTTTGCAGCGATTCTGCCAATGATTATAGAATGCCCAAATGTGAAGAGGGTCTATATTATTACTATTGTTATTATTATTGTTGTTGTTGTTTTTCAATAGCAGTTTAATAAATATGTACATTTATTTTATGGCATTGTATTTTCCTATCTCATAAGGAGCCCCCACAAAAGAGCCCATAGAAGAATTGATGCCTTATGTACAGATGTTAAATACCCCTGGCAACAAATACTTCCAGACACTGAGGAACCCACTGATGCTGGAACAGAACAGGATAAAACCCAGGAAGCAAAACGCTATTTTAGGTAAGCATGGACCATTATCACTCTATTCAGCAATTTAGTAGGCAATTTCGTCACCCCAAAATCAGGTTTGAATTTAGGAAAGTAGAATTTAAGAGCCAGTCAGTCCAATCTAAAAGCCAGCAGAAAGTATTTAGGAGCCTGGGTACATTCATGTTCATGCAATGACCGCACAAAAGGTTCAAGAACTTAAGGCACCAACTGGGACAGTCTAACTTCTGGGATTTAGCGTGTGCATGATTTGTGAACATGTCTGAGTTTTATATCGCACTTGTTATTATGTTTGACATTCTGTCAAGGCGGCCCCTTAATTACGTTAGGCCATTCTGCACTCGACTGTGAATTTGAACGTATCATGCCGATACACATTATTTAAGTAAAATTTACCTCTCTATCCACAGGACTCCTAGAAAATGGTTGAAGATTAATCACCAACAGTTTGAATATGTAGACGGACAGATTATTATTTCTGCTGTCCCCAGTCTTGTATTGGGAGTCACAGAGATTCGAGCAGGAGCTGATGTTCTGCTTGTAAATCGGAACCCTGATGACCTCAGTCAGCACTGGAAATACCTGGAGGAAAGCAGGTACATGAATACATAGAGAGGCTGAATCAAATCTAAATAATCTCTATGTATACTGCAGTAAGGATGCATTAAGGAAATTTATAATATGTACATTAGCTGCTGTCTATCCTGACAGATAGAAAATGTGCCTGGGCTGGATAAACAAAACAAATACCATTAAAGGTAATTGGTAGAGGTAAGACAGCATAAGGTTGCAGACAACCTGATGACAACTGGATATCAGCATAAGTTCTCTGCAAATACTGGCTTTTACCCCAATTTACACACAATGGCTGTCAGTCATTTTTAAAGTGCACCTGACTATGGAAAATATAAGTACTTACATATTCTTAAAAATCAATAAAGCAACTTACGCAACTACTGATCTTTCTAGCTCTATGCACTGTGAAGTAGTTCATCTTCAAAGATAACAACAGAGACTCTGAAGCCAGGTTGCAGTAACTCTCTAACAGCTTAGGCTTCATGAACACATCAAAGGACTGTATAGTGTACTGTATAGTGTACAATACAGACATATCTTTTCTGCAAGCAATGACAGGTGCAGCATACAGCCACTGGCAGTCAGCCTGTACAAATCAATGGCAGGTTGTGGCCCAACATTTTTATTTACATTAGAGGACCATCAGGCTAAAGTTTTTGCAGCCTGAGAAAAAGAAAGGCAGAGGAGCTGTGAACTGCCTCTGCTGTTAAATGTGAACATTTTCTCCCCATGTCTACAGCTACAGAGATGTTTAAAGTGCTTTTTCTGCTTGTTCAGAATATGTGAATACTTTGATGTGCATTGTTTGGGTACAGGTACACTTTAAGTTCAGGTCAATGTGCGATTTTTCTAGGACTTTATTATTGTTTCATTGATCTGAAATATAGAATTAAAGTGAGTCTTCATTTACTGTATTGCTTATAGGATAGGTTGGGATTCAAGTAATAGATTCCCATTATTCTGACTCCAACTGTTGTATTAGTGACTTATCCCTTGCTTGGACCTCTATGCCTGTCCTGCATAAGCAGATACAATCACCAAAGACAGTCTTTATCAGGTAGGTGTACTCATCAAACACCTGCTTTCTAAATCTTTATTGCATGCAGCAGTTATAGCAGACAACAGATGCGGCAGATGATTGATAAAATGGGATTTGCAGGTCAAAATATGGTAATGTATTCCGGGATGTGAGCAGATTACATGTGGCCTAGAGACTAGTAGCCATATTCATCCCAATAAAGACAGGGTAAAAAAGAAAAGGGTATACATCACAAGTGGGAGGAACACAGGATGGAAGACAGAAAAGGATGGTGCAATAATGAAAATATCCACAAGATGGCAGTATCTTAATCAACTATACTGAGGTCAATAAACAATTGCTTAAGGAAGTTAACTATATGACACCTCGATTCACATTATTATGAACACAAGTGTACAGCACACTCCCCATCTGGTATTGTAAACCACCACTATATTACAATATAATGGTGATTATGCAAGTGCAAATAAACAATAGTGCAATTTGCAGTTGTCTCGAAGACCTGAAGGCCAAAAGAAAGAACATGTATACATATATATATATATATATATATACAGTTATGTTCAAAATAATAGCAGTCAGACATCACTAACCTGATCAATCACTGTTTTTGGTAGAAATTATATTTCTACATGGCAAATAATTTACTAGCAGGTGTAGTAGAGTAGTAGAAATCCAACAGACCCAACAGTCATGACATGCATGCTGCTGATTCTGTGTAATTGAATCACTAATTGAAAGGGGCATGTTCAAAATAATAGCAGTGTGCAGTTCTATTAGTGAGGTCATTCAGTCTTTAATTATTGCCCTTATTTAAGGAAGGAAGGAAGGCAGCAAATGTTTTACATGCTGGTTACAGTGCATTTCTGTCTGAAATTCTGAAGAAAATGGGTCGTTCCAGACATTGTTCAGAAGAACAGCGTAGCATTATTAAAACTTTGATTGGGGAGGGGAAAACATATAAAGAAGTGCAGAAAATGATAGGCTGCTCAGCTAAAATGATCGCATATGCTTTAAAATGGCAACCAAAACCTGAAAGACGTGGAAGAAAGCGAAAAGCTACCATTCGAATGGATAGAAGAATAGCCAAAATGTCAAGGACTCAGCCAACAATCAGCTCCAGGAAGATCAAAGAAGGTCTAAAGTTACCTGTGAGTACTGTTACAATTAGAAGACGCCTATGTGAAGCCAAGCTATCTGCAAGAAGCCCCCGCAAAGTCCCACTGTTGAAAAAAAGACGTGCTGAAGAGGTTACAATTGATTGGCCTAAAGATAAATGGCGCAACATTTTGTTTACTGATGAAAGTAAGATTGTTCTTTTTGGGTCTAGTGGCCGGAGACAGTTTGTCAGATGACCCCCAAACACTGAATTCAAGCCACAGTACACTGTGAAGACAGTGAAGCATGGTGGTGCAAGCATCATGATATGGGGATGTTTCTCATACTACGGTGTTGGGCCTATTTATCGCATACCAGGGATCATGGATCAGTTTGAATACATCAGAATACTTGAAGACGTCATGCTGCCTAATGCTGAAGAGGAAATGCCCTTGAAATGGGTGTCCCAACAAGACAACGACCCCAAACACACCAGTAAACATGCAACATCTTCTTTTCAGACAAACAAGATTGACGTTATGGAGTGGCCAGCCCAATCCCTGGATCCTAATCCAATAGAAAACTTGTGGGGTGACATCAAAAATGCAGTTTTTGAGGCAAAACCAAGAAATAGAGAAGAACTGTGGAATGTAGTCCAATCATCCTGGGCTAGAATACCTGTTCACAGGTGCCAGAAATTGGTTGACTTCATGCAACACAGATGTACAGCAGTTCTCAGAAACAGTGCTTATACAACTAAATATTCATTAAGTGATTCAAAGGAAAGCAAAATCTTCAAACATTTTTCAGTTTATATAGTGAATGTTTAAGTTTGTAAAGAAGAATACAAACACTGCTATTTTTTTGAACAGTCTAATATTCACCTTTCTTCAATTTTTTTAGAGGAACAACACAAATTTGATATATTTTTCTTCATGTTTTGATTTGGAATAGAATGTGTAGTGTTCCCAATGCATTTGTGTGTATGAAAATAAAAGCTATTAGAAGGATTTTGAGCTTTATTCACTTTTTTCAACACACTGCTATTATTTTGAAAACAACTGTACTTATATATACAACATCAACTGCAAAATAAGGCATCAAGTAGTGTCCATTAAAGTTTAAGGCGCATTCTTCTTGAGGTGTGAAACAGGATCCAACAAACCCAGATAAACAAGTTCAGTCTCCAAAAGGCAATCTGCAGGATTAAACTCTGATGGAACATGATGCTATGGTTCAGGCCTTGAGGATTTTTTGATTCTTTCTAAATGGTTTCTGATATAGACATAGAAGCATTTTGTCTGATTGTATATCTAGTCCAAAACAACTTTGCTGTCTGTGTGGAATTTTATGTCATCTAAATGTCTAGCTCACGCAGTAGAAAATCTGCAATTTCTATGGCTAGCACAGTCCTACAAGCTCAAGCCTGGGAATTGTGTGCTCAGGATTAGGTGCTAACTTAGCTTTGCCAAACAGAAGCCATACATGGGTTTGATCGAGAGAGTCTCTTAATTTGAGGTAGGCAACAGCTGCTATGGCCTCAGTGGATGCATCTGAGAAGTTGTGAATCTGTTTTCTCTGACTTGCAGCAAGAGAAGCTGAAGTGGTATGTCAGTTACATCTAAGGCATGTAGAGATTGCTTCCAGGTCTCCCATTTTGAGTGTAGGTCTGTTGGTAGTGGAGCATCCCAATCTTTAATAGTCTCTGATACCTGTCTTAATAAGGATTTACCTTGTATGGTAATGGGAGCCACAAATCCCAGTGGGTCATATAGACTGTTCACCACTGACAGAACACCACGTCTGGTAAATGGCTTGTCTGCAGAGCTGACTTGAAAGCCGAAGGTGTCTTTTAATAAGTTCCACCATAAGCCCAGACTTCTCTGAACAGGAGGCATGTCCATTCCCAGATTTAAATCTTTAAATCCGGTGGCATGATCAACAGGTTGAAAGGCTTTCACCACAGCAGCACTGTTTAAGGCAATCTTATGGAGTCTGAAGTTGGAGCAGGTCTATGGCTTCTTTGTCTGTGGGTAAGGAGCCCATCGTTCACGTAGAAGTCTCTCTCAACAAAGTATCGAGCATCTGCACCATACTCTTTTTCACCATTAGGACCGTGTACCATATAATGCAACAGCAGGCGAGGGACTGTTTCCGTTGACATGTACTTTCATGTGGTATTCGATCACTTCATTGTTCATGTTTTTGTCATGGTGCCACAGAAACCTTAGGAAGTTCATATGGCCTTCTCTTAATAAACAATGGGACATTTGTTCAATGCCAGCAGTTATGACAACTGGCTCTCTTCTAAACCTCATATGTACCCCTACAAGGTTATTGGTTAAGTTAGGACCATTGAGAAAAACATCATTCAGGGATAGGTCTTGATGCTTGGCACTGGAGTCAAGCACTATCCTGATTTGTTTTGGTTCACATGGATGATATACTCCGAAGAAAGGCAGATTCTGGCACTTGTCATGTTCTAGAAGAGGTGGAGCTGGCTCGGCGTGATCATTGTCAAAGATCCCTTTCATGAAGGCAAAGAAATAGTCCTTCATTTCATGCCTGTTCTTTAGTGTTTGCTGAAGTGAGTTGAATCTGGATGAAACTACCTAAGTTGTCATCACAGGAGATGGGAGTAACATCAGATACCTGGATGATTTCAAGAGGCTTCTTCTTTACTTCATAATGATGAGGGCATTGTCTGAAGTGAGATGCATGCCCTTTTCTTAACACGTGAGTTTTGAAGGAGTTGATCTCAGATGGTGTGCATATTCTATTCAAACATACATTGCCCACTATTACCCAGCCTAGATCAAGTCTTTGTGCATATGGGACATCATCAGATCCACTGCATTGCTGGTGTACTTTATGCTTTCTGAGACTGTCTCTTCCTAGCAAGACTAAGATTTCAACATCCATGTCCATTGGAGGAATCTCAGTAACCATGTGCCTTAAGTGGGGATGGTGATACGTAGCTTCTGGAGTAGGGACTTCTTCCCTTTTGTATGGTTTTTGGTCACACTCAACTAATTTTGGCAAGGGTATGCCCCTGTTTGTCTTTACCTTGATATGGGAGACCATGAACCCATTGGACCTTTGCAGATGGTTTCTACATGACCAAAACAGGTGTTGACAATATATGGTGTTGCATGTTGCTTTATGTCAAAGATCTCAAAGGAATATAGGTTTAACCAGGGATCTGTTGCCCTGCTGATCTATTATGGAATACATCCTGGTAGCATTCTCAGGCTGATCCTTTGGATATATTTTGACTAGACATACCTTGGCACAGCATTTGTGGCTTAATCCTTCTCCACAGACTTCAGTACATAGTTACATAGTTAGTCTGGCTGAAAAAATACAAAAGTCCATCCAGTTCAACCATTAAAAAAAAAAAAAAGTTATAATCCTATACCCACAGTTGATCCAGAGGAAGGCAAAAAAAAAAAAAAACAGCAAACCCAGTACAAGAAGAAGAAATATTTATTGTGGCTGGAGCATGGCTCCCAGACATGATTTGAAGCAGGGCTAAATGTAGATGACTGCTGTGGATTGTCTGGAATTGGAGCAGGATGCATAGCTATAACGTGCTTGTCACTACTGCATTCTGTGCACTTGATGACAACTTTACAATTTTTAGCAAAATGGTCATGTGATATACAGCACCTATAGCATATTTTGTGCATTTTTAGATGCAGCGCAGAAATTTTTCATTGTTATTATTCATTATTTAGCCCACTGAGACATGGGTTGTGTGCACTAGCGGCTACAGTATTCATATATATATATATTTTATATTTTGTATTCACCATAGTAAGCGCTTGAGTTTATTCACATTTTATTATAGCATATTCCAAGTTTCTGGAGAATCTCCCTGCATTCTTGTACAGTCTTTGCCCTGAGCCCATGACATTTTCTAAAAGGGTGAGGTTTTTAGTGAATAGGGCACTGATGATTAGGATCTTTGTCTCTATCACCCGAATCATTCTGGTGAGCAGGAGAGGATATGGGAGATGAGATGTCTGTCTTTTTAGCAGATACTGCTCTATGTAAGTCTTTCTGTTTAGCTGCTTTGTTATCATACCTTGATGATGGCGAAGCAGGCAAGCTAGATTCACTGAAGCTGAAGCTGGGATCATTTCTCGTCCAAACTTGTTCACTGATGAACCTGCAAAAATATGAGAATGGAGGAAAGTATACGTTATAGTCTCTTTTATATTTTGAGCCGTTGTGCCCATTTCTCTTGCAGGTTGTATGACAGTTCAGACACCACTGGATTCACGCCTTGAGTTGTGTCCAGATCAGGGGTGGACTGACAACTCATGGGGCCCCCGGGCAAAAGGGGATCATGGGGCCCCTGTGTCCTTGCCCAAACTCAAAAAAGCCTATAAAAAAGGTACCAGGGGCATCTCATGGGGCTCCCTATTGACCCTGGGCCCTCGGGCAGTGCCCGAGTTTCCAAATGGTCAGTCCGCCCCTGGTCCAGATAGCTTAGTCCAGATAGACGAGTGTCTGTCTTTAAAAAAAATAAGTGAACAATGCAAGGGGCGCCAATCTAAAACCCACAATTGGAATCATAAAAAGCAGCCTTTTAAAGTATAACATGAAAAAACATGAATTGTGAAAGGTTCTACTCACACCAATAGATACAGATATAGTACAATCGACCTAATAATCCATTAATTAAGTGTTCTTGCATGGCAAGACCACTTACTGTTATCTCACATATATATTCTTATTATTATAGCCTAATTTACCACCCGAACTTCTCCCACAGTTTTTACACTACATAGACAGTAATATACCGAAACGTGCGGATTGTTCCCGATTGGTGTGCTTTTACTTTGTGAAACGTTTCGCCGAATGGTTCACGAAATATCGGTGTTTTTGTGGTGAAATTGGTCCCATAGGAATGAATGGCGGAATGTTCAACACTAGAGTGTGAGCTGACAAAAGCTGGAGTGTAAGCAGAAAAATCAGGACATGATTTCTAAACTGCCATCACTCCCTCATTTTCAAGCCCACCTACACAAATCTTATATTAAAATGTTCAGCTATCCCTGCTGCCACTAAAAATGTCCACGGCTAAGCCTTATAGTTTTCACAATATGACCATTTGTTTGCAACTCACGCCGCCCATTGACATTCATTGAAACTGCACTCTAGCCACCTCAAATTTCAAGGGCAATTTCTAAACTGCGACTGTGCCTTCATTTTTAATATTTCAGAGACATACTATGCATCAAAATGTAGGTCTGGGTCTTGTAATTCTCACAATATAAAGCTGTTCACTGTAGGATTTATAGTTTTTAAACTACAACCATTTGAAGACGCCAGTGAAGTGAGCAAGTTGGAGCAGTTTGTTTTAACCGCTCTTTTCTGCCCTTGCTGTAGAGTGAGTTGCCATATGAACCCAGGTGTGTGTGTGAGCAGGCAGCAGAGTGGAGGCAAGAACACTTCACACAATTTTCCCAGAAATTGTAGCTTTTCTAGTTAAGTAAATAATAATAAATGACACAATGTCAGTGGTTTTTATGATTTGGTTAATAACAATTTTTATGGATGCATATGCGTGGATATTTGAATGCCTTAAAAGTCCTATCCAGATATATTTGTTGTTTGAGGAAAGGAAACACATAGGCTTTGGTTTTTCAGTTTCAGTTATTGTACAGTTTTGAGTCCATTGATTCCAGACACCTTTTTGTGTACTTCCTAAAGTCCAAATGAACCTTTAGTTTAAATCAGCTAAATGCATTCCAGGTGCATAAAACCAAAAGGTTACTTTTTTTTTTTCTTTCTAAAGAAGCCATTGCCTGAGTAGAGAAGCTAAGCTATGGCTGATTTTTAAGGAACGCAAACTGTAAGAGGGGGGAGGGGTATGGGGGGAGCGAAAAACAAGGAACCGAGCTGCAGTTTTACTGCCCTCAGCCACCCAGCCAGATGCTAACATTACAGCCTGACAGGGCTGTTCACACGCTGCAGTGTTTCTAACTCGAGCTGCAGAGTTCGACAGACGGCACTGCCTGTCAAACTCACCCTTTGAGTTCAATGGCATGCACCATAACCAAGAGCCAAATACTCAGCTTACAGTTGCTGAACATTTTTTTTTAGTACAAAATCCCTTTTGGGATTGAAAAAAAAAAAAGATATTCAGGTGGTGGCAGAATCACCTTCTGAATGCCTGCCAGCTGCTGCTATACCACTCTTTGGAAAACGATCCCTTGCAGAATGCTTTTGAAAGGGCAGTAAGCACCGTGGCCTGTCTGACATAATGTTTTGATAGACCTTCAATGCATTTAGCTAAATTAAACCTAAAGTTTACATATAAACAATAAGTGCAGCGCTAAAGAAAAAATTAATACAAAATGTTGATAAGTGTGGTTCAAATAAATAAACACAAATGTTAAATAAAAAGTGCTTCGTTATAATAAGCACAAAAAAATTGTGTTCAACTGTGTAAGTCAATAAACAGAAAATTGTTCATATAATGGTGAAAGTCAGAAAATAGTGTCGCATAGAGATCCTGTTGCACAGGTGATATCAAAAGGATTTCGTGTGATTTTACTCCATTAAATTCGTGCAGGGGATATGATAAAAAAAATGCGCACTCACCAGATTCTCATAATAAATGTTGAATCATATGATGATTGTAAGGTCTGCCAGAAGCCCTCTTTAATGTGGACCAAGCAAGCAGAATAGGAAGACTCCCTTCTCTGGATCTGGTACTGCTTTGCAGAGTCCTGTACATTGTTTACCTCGATACAGAGCCAAGAAAGAAGGTGCCATAGTGTAGTAATTAAATGAATTAAATTAATTTATTATGGAATAAAACCAGTATCATCCACATGGTGAAAACATCAAAAAGTAGAGCTTTAAAAAACCATGAGACTGACCAGCCACTCTCTAAGATGGCCGCTGCACCTTCATGAGGCTCCAGCGGCGTGACGTCACGGCGTACGGCTGCTCCTTCAGTTTAGTTGAGCTTTAACTCAGCTACTCTGTATGGTGTTACAATCAGAGCTGCACAGTTTCTGCTGTTCTCTTTCTTTAGATACCTCCAAAATCCCCAATGCTTTGTGTCATTGGTACACCCCATGTTTAATGAATATTTCTAAAGTATCAGTTTGAAAATGTGTACAAAAGTAAACCTTTCTTGTTTTTATTTTTAATAGAACATTCCATCTAGCTAGTAACACCGACCTTGTACTGGCCCTCTCACTGCCAAAAGTATACCCTGGGGTTAAAGAGAGAGAACTAAGCTTCGCAGGTTGCCCTGCTATTCTTCAGGTAAGACATAGCATTCTGTAGTCTCATTTTCTGTAATATGATCTCATTGTGAACCCCGGTTGAGTTAAACCCTTTTTATTACAGAAATATAAAGAGCACATCAATGGAGCCGCCAATCAGAAATGGTCTTATGATGATAATAGGAAAGTGCTGACAGCATTTTATAGTGACCAGCTGGATAAGGATATCACAGCAGCCATTCACACTTCAGTCTGCACTTATACTATTATCAGTACAGAGGAGATAAGTCAGCCGGTAAGTGATCACAGTACTTAAGGTGTGTCCAGGGGCGGACTGACCATTCGAGCGCTCAGGCACTGCCCGAGGGCCCAGGGTCAGTAGGGGGCCCCATGAGATGCCCCTGGTACCTTTCATGGGCTTTTTTAGGTATGGTTTAAGTGTGGGCAAGGACACAGGGGCCCATAATCCCCTATTGCCCGGGGGCCCCATGAGTTGTCAGTCCGCCCCTGGGTGTGTCGAAACCCAAAAACAAGAAAATCATTAGATGTGGGGGTTGTGATGTGTCCTGTTTTTAGGAAGTACAGAAAATTCCTGCCCAGCCTGTGTGACAACCATGGCATCCTCTTTAGATACCATGGAGGAGTGAGACATGAAGAGACAGGAAGTGTGTTATTTGCATGATTATAGGGTGAAAATAAAGGGAAAACTTTAATCATACATTCTATTTAATATACCCAGTAAAAAAAATCAGGTTTGCAAATATAACCTTTATATTTATAGTATGTAGAAAAATTAACTGTTAAGAACCTAGCATGTATCATATATGTCCTAACGTACTTCTACACTGGGCACATGCCCACAGGTCTAGCTCTCAGGAGCCCTCAGTTTAACAGCTGATGTAATGTAGAGGTCAAACTGATGGGCTCTTTCTTACCTTGCCTGTCCTGTTTGTTCCCTTCAGTTGATGACAGGACACAATGTGGCATGGGCACCTGTAGAAAGTCCTGGCAGAAGAACTGGATCTTGCTATGAAATAGATGCTGAAGAACAGGAACTCATGCCAGATAACAGGGGTTTTAGAAACAGGAGGCAGGAACGTGGTCAGAAAGGCAGAAGCTGGCAATGGGTGGGCAGCAGATGTACTGATTTGGAAGATGAGAACATAAACAGGAGCCATGCCTAGGTTAATATCACATGGAGAGGAGATGCGCTGAAGGCATAAGCATGGTGCGGAGTCAAGAAGCAAGCCAGAGGTCAGGTACTGGAGGGATCAAGACCAGGCATAGTCAGAAAGCAAACTACATATATAATAGGCAAATGCAGGGTCTGGTCATGGGAGCTGACTACCACTCAGCAATGATCTTGAGTGTTGCAGTGCTTTAAATAGGCCTAACACATAGATTTGAGAAAGCTCTTTAGTAGGAGGGACCACAGAGAATCAATAAGATATACATTAATGGGTGCCACATTCCACAAACTGGAACCGAAATCACATAAAGAAAATTACGGACTTTATAGGCACCCTAGGGATCATAATTGTAAGTAGATAAAATATACAACATTTGTATTAAGAATCACAATTAAAAGCAGTTAAAACATTGCTGAGAAGGGGGCGTATCCTAGCAATGGAGCTGTGAGGATGTGTGGCAGAGGAGCCCTGGGCGCTCACATTAACTTGCAGCTGACAGCTTGCCGTACCTGCCTCAGTGACACATGCAGGGCCCATGGAAGGCACTCCAAGCACTCTTGCAGCTTCCCTACAGCAAACCTCAAAGGGTATTTTCACCCTACCAGCCCCCGAGTCTCAGCTGCTGGCTGAATACAATATGGCAACCTGCAGAGAGACAGCATGCACTAGCGGAAATGCAGCTGGCACTGACAAGGAGATGAGTACGGGGGATGCGTACACACCATGCCTGGAGCTTGACAATTCTCTGCTCACTGACAACTCAAGCATCGTCATCTCTTTGAGTGCAACAGGCTCCTGAGTTGCAGGGGACTTACTGACACTAACGAGCCATGCGCTAAGGGAGATACTGGCCACCTTTCACTCTGACCAAGACTCTGAGTCCACACAATGGAGACCAACCACGCAAATGTGGAGTCAAGGCTAGCAGCACGGGACCAGGCACAGGCCACCCATGTTCAAACACTGATCCAGCTCCGGCTCAAAGTTGACAAAGGTGAGAAAAATAAGGTCCGTATCCACTGGATTCCTGAAGGAGCCCAGATCTTAGGGACACAGTCTAAACCAGTGGTTCTCAACCTTTCTAATGCCGCGACCCCTTAATACAGTTCCTCATGTTGTGGTGACCCCCAACCATAAAATTATTTTCGTTGCTACTTCATAACTGTAATTTTGCAGTGGGAGGACTAGTGCCACATCATTGGTGTCAGTGGAAGGAGTAGTGCCCCATCACTGATGTCAGTGGGAGGAATAGTGCCCCATCGTTGGTGTCAGTGGGAGGAATAGTGCCCCATCGTTGGTGTCAGTGGGAGGAATAGTGCCCCATCGTTGGTGTCAGTGGGAGGAATAGTGCCCCATCGTTGGTGTCAGTGGGAGGAATAGTGCCCCATCGTTGGTGTCAGTGGGAGGAATAGTGCCCCATCATTGGTGTCAGTGGGGGGAATAGTGCCCCATCATTGGTGTCAGTGGGGGGAATAGTGCCCCATCATTGGTGTCAGTGGGAGGAATAGTGCCCCATCATTGGTGTCAGTGGGAGGAATAGTGCCCCATCATTGATGTCAGTGTGGTGGAGGGGGAAATAGTGCCCCATCTTTGGGGTCGGGGGGGGAATAGTGCCCCATCGTTGGTGTCGGTGGGGGGAGGAATAGTGCCCCATTCTTGGTGTCAGTGGGGGGAGGAATAGTGCCCCATTGTTGGTGTCAGTGGGGGGGAGGAATAGTGCCCCATCGGTGGTGTCAGTGGGGGGGAGGAATAGTGCCCCATCGTTGGTGTCAGTGGGGGGGAGGAATAGTGCCCCATCATTGGTGTCAGTGCGGGGGGGGGAGGAAATAGTGCCCCATCATTGGTGTCAGTGGGAGAAATAGTGCCCCATTGTTGGTCTTAGTCACACAAATGATGGGGCACTATTCCTCCCACTGACACCAATGATACTTACCTTGCTGACCCCTGCTCCAGCCTGGGCTCGCTCTCTCACTTACCTGTCAGCTGTCTTCCTTCTCTGGCCGCTCTCCTCTTCACTTACTCCGGCAGTTCCCTCGATCTTCTTAGATCTACGCGCGCTGCCGCTCGGCTCCTCCTCTCCAAGCTCCACCTCCTCGCCGGTGATTGGCCGCCTGTGTGCCTCTCCTGAGCTACAGTTCCGGTGGCCAATCAGCGGCGAGGAGGCGGAGATGTTGACGGATCCCGGAGGTGTGGCCAGGTGACAGGGCAGCGTGTCATCCCGCCCACACATCGACTGAGTCAGAGGAGCGGTGTCTCGGTTCCTAAGACCATCGGAAATATGTGTTTTCCGATGGTCTTAGGCGACCCCTGGGAAATGGTCGTTCAACCCCCAAAGGGGTCGCGACCCCCAGGTTGAGAACCGCTGGTCTAAACAATCCTAAACACTCTGCTGAATACGGAGCTATCCACCCCTATAGAATTGGATAGAGTTCACAGGGTGGCATGCCCCAGAGATTTATAGAACCGCTCCACTCCATCACTCCATGTGTCTTTCTGTGTCGCATCCATTTTTTTGTACTTAAAAAGGAGGTTCTTCGTAAGGCGTGTCCTAAAGAATCCATTGAGTTTGATGGAGCCACCATCACCCACCAGGATCTGTTGAACCTTACCCTTGCTATGAGGAGACAGCTTTACCATCTTGTGCAAACCATCTGCACAGCTAATGCTACATACAGCTGTGGGCATTTGTTCCACCTCCAAATCTGGAAGGAGGGCAGACAGTTCCTTCTTCACTTCCTGGATCACCTGCCCTATTCTCTTTTCTAGACGTTGCGGCAGTGGAGGTCCCTGATTGGTTGGCTTCTCTATTGGACTGTGCTTCAACTGACTGGAGAACAACATGGCCACTTTTTTCCCACATAGGCTGCTCTGCCAGTTTGTCCAAGAGTGGAGCTTATTTAAACTTATAGATTCTAGTAGTATTCTTAAGGTTATTTACTGACCTGTGTACTTACCGTTTTTTCTCCTGCATACACTTCTACTCTAACCTATTCTTCCCACCTTTTTTCACTCTTCTTGCCCCTTTCTCTTTATCCCCCTCCCCCCCACATTTTTTTGTGAGATTTTTGAGACTGATATACTCTAACATCATGCCTATCCCAGGGTCATCCAAACATAGTCCATTACCCCAGCAACAGACCAGGTGGCTAGAATGTTATGGGCCTTAATATCCCTGTAAAGAGGCCCAGGGTTTTGGAGGACTTATGGAAAGGCACAAGTATAATGTTTGCAGGAGACACATTTCAGACGTACTGACCTCCCCAATCTGGGTAATTCTAGATACCCACATGCATATCATAGCATCTTCCTAGACTCGAAGTTTAAAGGAGTAAGCATATTAATCTCGTGTATAGCTAATTGGTTGTTTATGGACCAAAGGCATGTGGAGGAGACCGCTTCCAATTTTTGAAGGGTACTCTGGAGGGCAAAATGGTGACGCTGGTGAACATATATGCTTATAATTCAGACCAAATTTCCTTCCTGAAACACTGTCTAAATGAGCTGTCTACATTCGGAGGGAGCTCGTTGTGGAGGGAGACTTTAATGTCACACTGTACCCCTTACTGGACATTTTCTATAACACATTGCACCTCTTCTATGCATGTCTACTCCGATTCAAACAGACCCTGCATAATGCACAATTTTTCGACAAGAATTTATTACTTTCTTATCCGCCATTTTGAAGTGGCTTCAATTACAACTCTATTTGATTGGGAATGGTCAGATATAGTGCATGTTGTAATGGACATTATTCTCCGGGCAGACTTGCATAAGGTATGGCAGTGGAAACTAAATAAGTTCCTGCTAGAAGACACTGCAACAAAATATTTAGTGGAAATGGAACTCGGAGCCTTTTTTCAAACTCACGTTGACACTTCCTCATCACAGATGATGGTCTGGGAGACATAATGCCATTTTGGGCATCCTCATCTCACACAAGTCAAAATGACTGACTCCTGGACAAGATCAGATGGTTAGAAACGCTACATAAAAAATCTCCATCCACCTCCACTCTCACAAACCTGCAGATAATGCTGGACAAGTTAAATAAATTCTTTCTCCAGCTAAGGTAAAGCTAGCCAAAGTACAGAAAATATTTTATGAACAGGGGAATAAGCCAGGCAGGCTCATAACAAATGCATTGAGCGAACTGAGAGCTTGCTCCTACGTCCCAAGTATCACTTCAGATAGAGAAGGTCTGGTACATAGTACAGCTGAAACAGCTGGGCATGTTTGAGATTTTAATAAAGATCTCTATAATTCTTCTTCCACAAGAAATGGCTACTGGCCCTAAAAGATACTAAGTCCCTGGCCCAGATAGTTTTTCCCTCACATATTAAAAATAATTTTTGCAACTTCACCACACCAATAACAGACGGTTTTAACTCCATCTTTGAAGGGGGCTCACTACCACCAGACACCCTTCGGACCAATATTACTTTAATGCCTAAAGAGGGAAAAGACCCCACCCAATGTCGCAACTATTCTTGTTAATAAATGTGAACTTACAGTTGGTCTCAAAAAGCTTAGTAACAAGATTACTACCCCTGGTTTAAAAGTATATTCATCAGGACTAAGTGGGTTTGTCCCACATAGGGAAGCAGAAGATAACACTATGAGGGCCATCAATGCTATCCACTGGGTGCATCAGAAGGCTGTACCGACAATGCTACGCTCAACCGACTCTGAAAAGGCGTTCGAGCGCATAGACTGGACCTTTATGACGGCTGTCCTTACACATCTTGGAGTGGTTGACAACTTCCTTAAATGGATGACCGTGATTTACTCACACTCAGCAGCAATAATCAAACTGAACAGCTGCTTGTCAGAATCTTCTGAAATAAGGTGAACATAAAGTCACAGATTATGCAGATGATTTGCTTTTTGTTACTACCCTTCCTACCACCTCCCTTCCAAACTTAATGTCTGAATTCAGGGAGTATGGCATCCTTTTGAATTTTAAAATCAACTGGCAAAAATCGGAAGCCATGAATCTCGCTATGCCTCTTTCGACCCACCTGATGTTCACAAATACAATAGACCGACACATATGGCTCGTATCCTGAACTGGTGTTTTCCAGAGTCGGGGAAACAGTGAGTATGTTTTGAATAATCTTTTTCGGAATGCTTATTGGGAGGCCTCCCATGGTTCTCTCAAGAGGGGCCCCGACATTTATTTGTCCACCCAACCATAGGGGCTACCCTTACACTCATGCGGATGGATAAAAACTTGATCCCATCAGTGTTATCTCCTTCTAGCTTGACATCTGTCATCTCTTATCCAAGCTTCACCCCGGGATTGCACTATGGTTTGTTTCTTTCCACCCTCAAAGACAACCAATTCAGGGTGCAACATTTCCAGAGAGGTTCATCAAGATCAACGAGGTTCAGCTAATGGAAGATCTTATTGCTGTGGCACACCATAGAGAGGAACGGGTCTGAAAAATATGGTTTTATTAGACTGATTGCACTTATTCATCTAAATATTTTGGGCTCTCACCCATGACACCCTTGATCCCTTGATTGTTCCTTGTGTGGAGATGCCTTTGATTTCAACTGACTTCCTTGGGCCGACTTTACTTGGAAAGGGCACACACTTTCTTTCTTTTCTTTTCCCGCTTTTATTTCTCCTCTTCTCATGCTGAAAAAGTTATACGGGATATTAGCTCTTCAGGGATCATTAGGCAAAAGGTAGCTACACTGCTACTGTTTTGATAGTCTGTAAATAAGCTTTTTCTACGTATTGCAACTACTCAGTATGCTGGTCTATCTGAGGTGGTACTACTGTTGACTTCATGTGTGACATGCTCATTGCCCATGTCACTTGTTGTTTTTAGAGCCTACGGGTCCTAATTGTCCCTGTACGACTTGAAAACTTAAAAATAAAGAATTTAAAAAAACACATTGGTGAGAATTGTGCCCTTTCACATGAGAAGGAAGAACTCCCTTTAAAATAAAACTAAGACCATCTTTACACAAAATCCAAAGCTAATAAATCAGGCAGTTCCACCATCCTTGTGTTTCTGCTCTACATGTTTCAAGGTTCTCCCTCTTCCTAAAGAGCATATAAAAATGGGGCACACTTTGGTTAAAAGACACATATGTATCAATTACATGATCTCAGTCCCACATGCAAAACTTTCCCAGGTGAGGGTGATATCGGGAGGTCACCTCTCGGCTGGAACAGCGTGGTGGCTGGAGGGGAACAGCGGTGAGGCCGGCTGGCGTGCACGTCCTCCTTCAGAGAAGGATAGAACGCAGCGGCGGCGTGGCCGTGATGACGTCAAGCTTGAAAAAGGAGCGCACTTCCGCCTTCCACAGCCAGCGCATGCTCCGAAATGCGTCGCAGTGCACCCTGGGATCTGACGTCATCACGGCCACACCGCCGCTGCGTTCCATCTAGCTCTGAGGGAGTACGTGCATCAATGATTTTGAAAATCGGCCGACCAAGTCATAAAGTTCACCCCATGTAACAGGCAAAACTTTTGTTCCTTCCAGGTCACGGCTCATGCGCAAATTCTTTTCGGAAAAACAGTTGTACGATTTGACCATCGGTCGTTTTTCACAAATTTTCTAACATGCCTGATCACCGAAAAGGGGAGGGACCACGAAAATTGGCCAGTGCCATTTACCCACTAACAGAGCGAAAAACAGCCGATTATTCTTAGGTCTGATTTTTGGACGAAAGATTGGTCGAATTTCAACCCATGTATGGCCGGCATAAGAGGGTTTGTGGTAGTGCCTGTTCGGCTTCCTTTGGGCAATACAGCATGGATCTGGCAAAAGCGTGTCTAGATGAGTGTAAAACTTGATGAGGGTGTAATGTGAGGGTTAACAGGTTGGAAACACAAGAGTACAATTGGGAGACAGTTGACACCCTGGGAAGTGCCAACAGGAAGTATCTAAACAAGGATCTTCATGGCAAGATCACCAGACATTCTTTTACTGAAAGCTGCAGCCTTAAAAAGTATGAAAACAACGTTTGAAATGACATTATTATGATAACACACATACAAGATGTTGCTGATTAGGTTTACATCTAATTTAACTTAAAGTATTACTAAACCCACAACAGTGAAATGAGTCTGTATATGCAAGAAAGCATTGTGTAAAAAGACTGTTTGTTTGATCCTGACTTCTCTGATCCTCCCTTTCTTTTACTGCCTCCAACCCATCTGATGATAGTACAGATCCCTAGGAGGCACTCTGCACATGCTAAATTTAGTGTGTATTGCTAGAGAGTTTTTTTTTTTTGGGGGGGGAGGTGCATGTGATTGGCATAGGGCCAATAAACACTGTCCAGACAGAGGGTCAGGGGTCATGCAGCCTCATGGGACAGTCAAAGGTGAATGATAACTCATCCTACAAGCAGGGGCGGCTGACCATTTAAAAACTTGGGCACTGCCCGATGGCCCGGGGTCAGTAGGAGGCCCCATGAGATGCCTCTGGTACATTTTTCATAGGCTTTTTTGAGTTTGGGCAGGGACACAGGGGCCCCATGATCCCCTATTGTCCGAGGGCCCCATGAGTTGTCAGTCCGCCCCTGCCTACAAGCTTTAACCAGTGCTCAGTCGGACACTGATAGAAGTCACAAGACTGATATATATTGCTGATGAGAAAAGGTATGTAGCAGTTTATATTTGCTAAAATAATTGCATTTCTATGTTGTGTGTACTGTGGGAGACCAGATATAGTGAATGCAGGGTCCGGGGAGACCAGATATAGTGAATGCAGGGTCCTGGGAGACCAGATATAGTGAATGCAGGGTCCGGGGAGACCAGATATAGTGAATGCAGGGTCCTGGGAGACCAGATATAGTGAATGCAGGGTCCTGGGAGACCAGATATAGTGAATGCAGGGTCCGGGGAAACCAGATATAGTGAATGCAGGGTCCGGGGAGACCAGATATAGTGAATGCAGGGTCCTGGAAGACCAGATATAGTGAATGCAGGGTCCGGGGAGACCAGATATAGTGAATGCAGGGTCTGGGGAGACCAGATATAGTGAATGCAGGGTCCGGGGAGACCAGATATAGTGAATGCAGGGTCCTTGGTTTAGTAACACTTTAAAGAATATGTAAACCCAACATGTTCCCGATATGTGCCTGCTGTATTGTACTTATATAAAAAATTATCTTGTTCTCTTTGTATTGCTTTGTTTCTGTGAAATCCTTGGTGTTCCTGCCAGTCCCTCTGCTTTCCTATTAAAAACTGACCACACTAAGCATGAGAGCACAGTGCGATTAGTTCTCTAGCTGTCCCGAGAACTCAGCCTGCTCACCTTCATTGATAAGACTTGTCCTGACACCCCATATCCCCTCTTCCTGCACAGCCATTTGCTGGGAAAGTCAAAGTGATGCTGTTTCTCTTCCCCCAGCTCTTATGCAGCTGAGCACAGAGGGAATGTTATCACTTATGTATAAATACGGGGAAAAGTGTTTAGAATTTTTTTTTTTATATCTATACACACTTTTTTGCCTTCCATTTTTTTTCTAAACTGAATGGGTTGTTTTACAAGGTGAGGGTTTACATACACTTTAATGTGCCAGAGTACACATCTAACTTTTGTGAATTCACCATTATTTATTGTAGGGGTATCTTCTGATTTCACCAAACAGCAAAGAGGAAACAGTGGCTTGTGTGTCCTGTGCACGAACCTTACGACCAAATAGAGAGATGAAGAAAATCAAAGTGGGTACATTGTTCTCATGTGCCTCAGGAGTAAAAGACCTTTCTCCTTTAGGACCATTTAAATGTCTTCACGTCAGAAAGGTAACACATTCATGATTGAATATGATGATTTCAAAATGTCATGATGATTTCAATATAATTATATTGTTCAGATTGTATGCTCTTGTGGTTTTGTAACTGTACTGTCCCCCTTTATTTTGTAAAGTGCTGAGCAAACTGTTGGCAGTATATAAATCCTGTTATTTAATAAAAATAACAATAATAATAATAATCATGATCATCGACTAAACATTTACAGCCTCCCCTTTATACCATATTCTTTTTACCTTTTACTTATGCAAAACAAAACATTTCTAGAGTACAGCTTATTAGAAGAATTTTATTGGTACAGAAATGAGTAATTTTTACAATTTTTATAGCTAAAATTTGCAAGTGGGTTGGCAAGGTAATTATTTTTTAATTTGCTTCACTTATTGGTAAAGTTACTGAAACGGGCAGCAGGGATTTTTGGATCTGGTGCAGGCCATTTAAAAGAGCCATAGTGCCAGAAATGTGTCAGTATAAATGGATTGAATTCCTCCAATTGAGTGTTATGGGTTTCATTTTGGTTGATCTTTGTTAGCCACTAGTGAAGGTGATTCTGTTTTTATTGACATTTCTATGATTGACCTTGTATGAGCACCAGAGGGAGAGGAAAGAGACTCCCCAATATTTCTGGAATTATCATTCTTGAGGGGATAAATCCTCTTATTCCAAACCGTTTTCCTTTAGATGCATCAGACTCATAGATATGCATTGTAGATTTTTCCTTTGTTACGTATATATAGCACTACCCCCTTAGGACTCTCTGAAGTTTTGGTTCCAACTATAGTCCTGCACAGCCAGGCAACACGCATCTTCCATACAGAGTTGCCTCCAGGAGATAGTAACCAGTCCTTGAGCTTAGTTTTTTGGGATTTTATTAGGGGAATTTGAACTTGGATGGGATTAGGGGTGTATGGGATGCCCAAAAGGAATGGCAACTGAGAACAATCTCCCTAGGACTATATACAAGTCTCTTTAGACAGCAAACATCCTCTTCTGGAGAGATAGCCAGCATCTCCTTGTGTACCACCTCAGATCCCAGATACTCCTTTATCCAGCTGTACTGGGTGAATCCCTGGGCAGGGAATCCAGTGCCTGTCACTTTACATAGAAGGCAGTCCCGGGTAGCAAGCTAATCCAGTTTCCCACCAGAGTGCTTCTTCCCGTTTCTGGCCCAGGGGGTGTAGGTCTACTCACTCAGTCCTCTGTCTGTGAGTTGATGGGTTGGTGGCTGCTCTCAGGCCTTCTGCCAGACCGCTCCTTCCCTGCTGCACCGATGGTCCTCGATCTGGGGGCCGATGAGGTCCTGAGCTTTTCTCTTCTCTAGCTTCCCTGTCTGTAGGTGAACCCCTTACCATCTGGGCACCCTCCCAGGGTCCTGCTGTCCAGCCTCTCACTTCATCTTCCACCCGAACTCTCCTGCTGAGCAAACTCTGTCACATTTGAAGGCTGCCCTGGCCCCATGCCAAGCCTCCTGCTTGGGGATTGGCCAAGGTCCTCTAAGTGCAGCCCAGCCCCTCCTCATGCCTGCCCACTGCTTCTAGAATCTTCTCCAAGATTCTAGAGCAGAGGAGGAATCAGGGAACTGAGTGATGGCTACTAATGATGAGCTAAGGTTTGGCCAAATCCAGTTCAGCCCCAACCTTCAGGGAGCTGTCATGTAATAGCAGGCCATTGGTCCAAACAGCTGCAGCCGGTCAGTTCACTGCCCTACAGCCAAGTAACAAGGGGATGATGGTGACATCATTGACCTAGCAGGCCAAATTTGGTCAATTACATTGTCCATATTTGGCCATGCGGCCATATTAGGTCAATGATATCATCAACATCCCCCCTTTTCTTATGTGTTCTGTAGATTGAAGAATTCCCAGACCACAGCTGATTGGGCTGTTGGCCTGCTATCATGTGACAGCTTCCTGTGGGTTGGAGCTGAACCTTTGCCCATCACTAGCAGCTACACTCATCCATGCTATGTAAATCCTTTCTTAATATTTATAATATTATACAAGGTATTTTGTCAGCATATAATATAGATATTTTCTAACTAAGCCTTTCTGACTCTGCACAGACGGATCTATCCAGTGCTGAAGCAGAAAATACACTGGACAGCTTGAAAGACGTGCTGTCTGCTATGAGATCCCAGCACTATGACTACAATGTTGTACAGGATATAACTGCTAAAAATCACAGGGCTATAAAAGTGAAGGCCTACAAAAATGGTAGTGGGTTCAGGAATGAAAGGGTCCTCATTGCTGGGACATTTCCAGAGGTGAGTACTGCATTAGGATGTTTGTGACATCATGTCTTTTGTCTTACACGGCAGGTTGAATGACCAAAAAAGTAATAGCTAATGCCTTACTTCCTTCTTTGTGATTTGGTTAGAGGGTTTTTTTTTATTCCTTTAGTCCCTTCTCACCATAATCTGTATGTTTACACTGTTTTGTTGGGTCCTGAACCATAATCCATAGAAGCCATGGTTTCCATACAATACGCTTCACTGGTAAAAGCTAAAAAGCCTGAAACAGCTGTATGCAGTTTGGAATAAAAAGCTCTATAATAGGTTATATTTGTGAAGGAAAGCCGAGGGCTGGGCCCACAGATTCAGAGGGTACACGATGCCACACAGACACAGACAGCGGTTCTTTTAAAACAATTACGTTTACTGAACAGTTATAGTGATCATGTAGTTGAGCATACGTAAACAGAAAGATAACAGCGCATAACCATACAGTAAGAATAATACTGTCTAACACTAAGCCTGTACTTGCAGACTTTCCCCAATGTCCAGAAAGCAGCCTGACTGCGCCTGAATGTTCCTGAGCAAGATATAACGTTGGGGTGCACCCTAAATATTGCACAATATATTTGTAATCCAAAGGAAAGTGGAGTGTGTCTCTTGTAACTTTCTGGTATATCCAAAATGTCACTGACCACGTGTGGTGCGATGTGCTGCGGCAAAGCCGCACTTACGGTTCCCTGGCAGGCTCTTGGTGCTTGCTCCTGACCCACTCCGGAACCGGACCATACAGTCATTTGCTTCCTGGCCTCGTTGTGGATCTTCCTTAGGTGCCCTCGCCAGATTCCTCTGTGAGCCGTAAATCCTCTTCCAGGCCCCACACAGATTCTCCAAACGTCCTCAGCATCCATCAGCCAGACCCAGACTCCACTTCCTCCTCAGCACAGGAACTCCTCCCCTTCCCATAGAGTTTGTGATGCAGTAAGTCATTTCTTAATTGCAGCCTCAAACCTGCATTTACAGTTCACTATGACCCTTCTGAGGGTCCTACTCAGCCCCTAAATTAGTATTCATTAAACTTTATAGGGTAAATAAGCATTTATCTTGTCTTAGCAAAAGTCACTACAAAATCGATTCTTGTACTTTGCTGCCATCTACTGACCAAAGAGCATATTGCAGTTTAACATTACACACTAGAATTAATCCATGCGTCACACCCTTACATTTGCACTATACATCTGTTTTATTCGGCATAAAGGAATGCTTTGCATGGCTCTGCACACTGTCCTGAAATGAGGAATAATCTCCTTCATTTGGGATATGTGATGGAATGAGCTACAGTATGTGAATACCTTCTGCTCTAAGAAGGCTTTTACTGTGATTCGGCTGGAGGACCTCTTGATTCTTTTAATCTCTTCTCACCACACACACAAAGTTTTAGAGGATGGACAGCTCAAACAGGTACAGATAGTAATTTATGCACACAACCAGGTGCCCCCCCCCCCCCCCCAAAATAAAGAAAATACAAGAGGTTACAGTACAGAGAGCATCATGAATTCCTTCTATTAAAAAAATGTCCAGCAACTTTAGCAACCCCTTCCCTTTTAACCACTGATATACACTATGCAGTATTTCAGTAAGGTATTGATTAAAAGGACAGGGATGTCTGACGTTTCCAGACGTTTCTTTAATAGCAGCAATAGGTTCATTTTGGTGTTTTCTGGGGACACACCTGGATATGTGCAAAGATTAGGATCTCTACCTGTTGGTGCTGGCCACCCTCTTTGTGTATTTTCCCATCGTGGACGTGCGTTGCTGAATCTTTTTCTGTAGCTTTCAGTAATACAGAATTGGCACTATACATTCTGTATACCAGTGCTTTTAGTAGTAAGCTATTATCAAGTAATATTTTTCAGTTTGCAGGGTAGACCAGGGACTGGATGGAAAGGGATCACTTTAATGCAGTTGGCCAACTTGAACATGTATTTCAGTATATGCAAAGTGAGAATCCCTGTTTTTTGCGCAAAAGTTTGCAATGATAATGTCAGGGCTTTTTTTCAGCCAGAGCATGGCAGAACTGAGTTCCACCACCTTGTGCTTGCAGCTCAGTAGAGCCACTTGTAAAGACAGAAATAGTTAGCGATTAGTTGTGAGAGCCAGCAGCTTTCCATTGCATTCTATGGGGTTGCCTTTTGCAGCTAATTCCGAGAACTCTTGCATTGGTTCTCACAGCTGATCACAAACAGGGTGCATTCACAAATGTGATTGCACCCTTAAGGTGGCAGGGAGGTGCAGAAGAAGGTTTGAAGTGCAGAAGTGTAGTAGGCACTGGTGCTGTGTGTCTGCAGCTAATATCAGTTGCTGCCTCTATGCATGTTGCTGCCCAGTGGCCGTTGCAGTGATGGAACTTTGAATACGGGCTTGTTCACACCATGTACCTTCATACTATCTGAACTCCTGTTCCTGCACATACTACCCATCATCATACACTCCACACTGCTCTACTGGTCATACTACCTGCTGTCATACACAGCACTCATTTCCTGAACATGCTATCTACTATTATAAATTTCACATTCCTCTCCTGCATATACTACCCAATATCATACCTCTACACTCCTTTCCTTGACATACCATCATACACTGTACTCCCTATCTGCATGCACCGTCATACACACTGTACTCCCTATCTGCATGCACCATCATACACACCGCACTTCTTATCTGCATGCACCGTCATACACACTGTACTCCCTATCTGCATGCACCGTCATACACACCGCACTCCTTATCTGCATTACAGTCATACACACTGCACTCCTTATCTGCATGCACCGTCATACACACTGTACTCCCTATCTGCATGCACCATCATACACACCGTACTCCTTATCTGCATGCACCGTCATACACACTGCACCCCTTATCTGCACGCACCGTCATACACACTGTACTCCCTATCTGCACGCACCGTCATACACACCGCACTCCTTATCTGCACGCACCGTCATACACACTGTACTCCTTATCTGCACGCACCGTCATACACACCGCACTCCTTATCTGCATGCACCATCATACACACTGCACTCCTTATCTGCACGCACCGTCATACACACTGTACTCCTTATCTGCACGCACCATCATACACACCGCACTCCTTATCTGCATGCACCATCATACACACTGCACTCCTTATCTGCACGCACCGTCATACACACTGCACTCCTTATCTGCATTACCGTCATACACACTGTACTCCTTATCTGCATGCACCGTCATACACACTGCACTCCTTATCTGCACGCACCGTCATACACACTGCACCCCTTATCTGCACGCACCGTCATACACACTGCACCCCTTATCTGCACGCACCGTCATACACACTGCACCCCTTATCTGCATGCACCATCATACACACTGCACCCCTTATCTGCACGCACCGTCATACACACTGCATCCCTTATCTGCATGCACCATCATACACACTGCACCCCTTATCTGCACGCACCGTCATACACACCGCACTCCTTATCTACACGCACCGTCATACACACTGTACTCCTTATCTGCATGCACTGTCATACACACTGTACTCCTTATCTGCACACACCGTCATACACACTGCACTCCTTATCTGCACGCACCGTCATACACACTGCACTCCTTATCTGCATGCACCGTCATACACACTGCACCCCTTATCTGCATGCACCATCATACACACTGCACCCCTTATCTGCACGCACCGTCATACACACTGTACTCCTTATCTGCACGCACCATCATACACACTGTACTCCTTATCTGCACACACCGTCATACACACTGCACTCCTTATCTGCATGCACCGTCATACACACTGTACTCCTTATCTGCACGCACCATCATACACACTGTACTTCTTATCTGCATGCACCGTCATACACACTGCACTCCTTTCTTGCACACACTGTCATACATACCGCACTCCTTTCTGGCACATACCATCATACACTCCATACATGAATGCCCCTCAAATAAAGTACATTATACAATGGCTTGCTGAACACACAACTAAAAAAGTTGTCCCTGGAACTCTATCTGAAATGTTGGCAACCCTGCTCTCTGTACATAACATATTCCTGAACTCTGTACTCTCTACGTAGTGCACTCCTGAACTCTGCACTCAGTATGCAGCGCAGTCCTGAACTCTGCACCCTGTACGTAATGCACTCCTGGTATTTAACAATGCCCCTTTAAAACCCTTCTACTATTAGTGCAATTGAACCATACCCATCATTTAATGTGGTGCGCTCTCCCCTGCGATATGGGACCTAATTGAGTTCCTGCACTTTATTTCTGAGAAAAGCCCTGGATAATGTTAAGGTTAATGTGTGGTTATACCTCTTTAGCATCTCATGTCTTGTATATATAGAAGGCATTTGGGATCTGAGCACAGACATATTTTCATTTCTACTGCATAATACAGATCAGTGATTAGAAGGGCAAGTTTGCTTGAAGGTATTGGGCTATTCTTTAATAGAAGCAATAAATTATGCTCTCTGTGCTTTACACTCCTCTTCCCCCTTGTATATAATGTATATATAAAATGAATGGGCAGACAGCAATAAAAAGCTGATGGAACTTCTAACTCTTCCCCACTTTATTAAAAAATTTGGGCTGAAGTTGAGCTTTATATTTTAATTGCACAAAATGATTACTGATCACAGATGTGACATCATTATGAAGGGTCCTTGTCACTCTTGGGTAGTATGATATCTGAATGCAACCTTATATAGAGAGAACATTTGATATCTATAGTCTTACTATTTTAGTGTATGTATCTTTAATACTGTTTGTGTATATATATATATATATATATATATTTTTTTTTTTTTAAACCCTGTGCTATTTTGCCATTTATCCAGCTACTAGACCTGTCTACAAAAGAGCTGGACCTCCCCAGACCTGCCTGCAGGCTGTATACTATAGATGGTACCGTTGTCTTGGATCTTTCTAGTTTGGTCACTTGGGCTGTGAATGATTTCTTTAAACAAAACAAGGAGCAAGTCGGGGATGAGAAAGAACAAACCGACAACCAGAATGGTGAGAACCTCTTTGAATTATAGCTTAGGTGTCTTCTCTTATGAGTCTTAGAGGAAACCCCCCACTATTTGCAGGTGAAGGAGTTGTCACCTTCTCTATGGATTTTAATATAGTTTACAGCTCAATGTACTTATACCTGCACTATGAATGTTTTTTATTTTATTTATTTCAGGTACATATATAGCGCCATCAATTTACGCAGCGCTTTACATATATATATTGTACATTCACATCAGTCCCTAACCCTCAAGGGGCGTACAATCTCAGGTCTCTAACTCACATTCATACATACACATATTAGGGCCAATTTAGACAGGATCCAAATAATCTACCAGCATGACTTTGGGGTGTGGGAGGAAATCGGAGTACCCAGAGGAAACCCACGCAAGCACAGGGAGAACATGCAAACTCCAGGCAGGTGGTGCTGTGGTTGGGATTTGAACCAACGACCCTAGTACTGCCAGGCGGAAGTGTTAACCATTTAACCACTGTGCTGTCCAATAATTGGAAGAGGGTGTCATTTCTGAGTGTCGTCTGGCTGTCTATGACTTCAACATAAAAAAGCATGCAGCAAATAAGGCAATAACTCCTGCTCTTCATATTTGTTTCAAGTCAGAAACTTCAGAAACCAAAAAAGAACTGATCTTCAGTGGACATTTTAATAATATGAGTCATAACGATTGAATTATATTAATAGTGCAGTCTTGCCTCTAGTATTACTAGAATCTTTATTGCAGCCTTACTCAAAACAGAGGAACACTTGAAATAACTTTCTGGTCTCAGGGAACCCCTGATAAAAATTATTATATCTACAACTCATGATATGTTAGTGGGATGGTCAGTGGGAAGAATGCTCCTCACACTTGTATTCATTGGGAAGAATGACCCCCTAACAGATAGATAAAAAGATCTATGGTGCCAGTAAGAACTTTTTTGAGAGGCAGAAACTGCTCATTGTTCAGGGAACCCCTATCAACCTCTGGAGGAACCCTAGAGTTCCACAGAACCCTGGTTGAGAAATGTTACTTTATTGTTTATTTGGATTATCTCCTTGTTAGGCTGAATGTCAGGGCTATACATCTGTCCTTTCCATTGTCCAAGTGTCAGGCAAAGGGTCAGACTGTAAGGCTGTCCTATCACTTGCCAGTTCTCATAAAAGCAAAGTAACAAGGGTACAATTAGGATTACATGAAAATAAATAAATAATGTGTTGGTTTTTTTTCCCCACCTCCAGTAGCTTGGACAGAGATTTATTATCCCTAAGTAGGTTAAAGAATAGCCTCCATAGGTGCCAAACAGCCTACAAACCAGCTACCATTTCTGCTCAGTAGTAAAAAATAACACATGCCGCTCTGTGAGGGGTAAGTCTACGACTAAAATGTACAGATTCAGATCTACAGCAGACAAGGCTCTTTCCCAGGGGCAGACTGACCATTTGAAAACTCGTGCACTGCCCGTGGGTCATTCGGGGGCCCCATTAGATGCCCCGGTACCTTTTTCATAGGCTCTTTTGAGTTTGGGCAAGGACACAGGGGCCCCATGATCCCCTATTGCTTGGGGGCCCCATGAGTTGTCAGTCCGCCCCTGCTCTTTCCCGACCAGTTCAATTAAAGTTATTGAATCGGCTAGAACATTTTTCAAAAGGGAACACCGGCAAAAGCGTTCATAGGCAAAAAAATATAGATATACTGGAGCACTATGAAATAGTTTTATTGTATTGGAAGATACTGAGTGGAGTTCCTTTTAGTGGCTTAACAAGATCCTGGATGTTTATACCGGCCCCATTATTATTATTACACAGGATTTATATAGCGCCAACAGTTTGCTCAGCGCTGAACATTATAATGGTAGACAGTACACGAGACAGTAACAATACAATTCAATACACAAGGGGTTCGAGGGCCCTGCTCCTTGGAGCTTACAATCTAGGATATGGTGATAAGTGTGGCTGACTATGTCACCAGCTAGAATAGGTCTATAACAGAGGATGAGTCCACTGGATCAGGGAAATGACTGAAAGTTGAGTCTCCTGCATTTTGATGGATGTCTCATTTCTTTTGGACATTTTGATATTATTTGAAAGTGGAAAAGAACACAACACATTTTGAACTGTTTGGACACTTTTATTTTTGTATTGTGTGAAGTGGAGAAACAGCTTTAATTTATATGTGAATATTGACGTTGCACAATAAGAAGTATTCATGTTTTTGTGCTATGGTTTTAGCACACACTATTTGCACTCATCAACTATTGCCTTTAGAGCATTGTTCAGATAGATTTTATTAGTGCTGTATTACATATATCTATATTTTTATGGTGGTTGATGAATTATTCAATTTTAGCATTAGCTGCTAATTTTTATTTGTTTTTTGTATATCTACATATTCTGCCTGATATAGGTTTCCGGGGAGTATATATAGATACACATATACTGTACATACACAATGCTATTAATATCTGCCAGGGGGCAACACACAATAACGGGGCATACACAGACATACAGTACATCATAGAGCTATTTCATGGGATTTGAAATATAAAGGTGTCTTTACTATGTATTCTTTACCTGTAGATCTTGAAACTGACACATCTATTACAGTAGCACAGATGGGTTCTGAAGAGGTGCTGCTGGATGAGTATTTGCTGTCTTATATTCTGCGACATCCTATTGAAGTTTGGGTGTCTTGTGGAGAATCCTTTATATCACCACATGGTAAGAATTATTATTTAAATATAACATCCCAGTTTCCTAAAAGTGAATCCATGCTTCACCCTTACAGCACAAAACTACAGGTTTGGTTTCATGATGCCCCAGAAGCTGATGATATTTCCTATTACTCCCATTCAGTCTCTGGATGCAAGGTGGAGTTAGCCCTGTGTAAATGCTAAGTTATAACAAAGAACTTACACAGGGCTAATGACTTTCTTCCCGACCCGTTATGAAAGTATAGGTGACTGAGTGGACAGTTGTCAAAAAAGAGGGCCGGGACAAAGTCATTCAGCTCCAGGGGCAAAGATGCCAAACTGTACCGGTTCATGATGCACAAGCTTAGGGGATCCTACACCCAGCAGTTAGTAGTTTGTCAAATTCACTTCCACTGTCACTACTCCTGTCAGCAGGGGTGTAGATAAGGGGGGAGTCAGGGGGGTCTGAACCCCCCCCCCCAAGGAGAGTTGCCAACTATCCCTGTCCCTGCAGGCTGCAGCCCTCAAAATTTCTACTCGCTAGCGAGTGGAAATAAGGCGGAGCCAGCGAGCAGCGCCGAGACTAAGGGTGTGTGGAAGGGGTGGCGGTGGTTGCAGTGACAAGAAGCGCTCTCCTGTATGCAGCTGAAAGCCGCATGAGGGAGAGGAGGAGAAACGGCTTCCAGCAGCTTAATTGAAAGCCATACAGCAGAGTGCTGCTTGTCACCGCAACCACCGCCACCCCTTCCACACACCCCTAGGCCCGGTGCTGCTCGCCGCCCCCACCGCTGCACAGAATGGTTCGGTTTCCTTTCTAACCCCCCCCCCCCACCACCACCACTGTGTTCTTCTCAGTGCCCAGCCCCTCCCTCCCTCCATCCTCTGCACCAATAGGAGAAGAGGAGAGAGAGGCTCGATCTGCTCTGCCTCCACCTGTGCCCGCCCACGCTCCAGCCCGAGCAGCTTCAGAGGCGGTGAGGGTGGAAAACTGAACACAGCAGCCGACAGTCACAGCTCTGATCGATCCTCCTTTCCTTCCCTTTCTTCTACCCCTTCCTTCTTTCCACCTTTTCCTTCATTCCTTCAAGGGGGAGAAGTTGGGGGGGGGCAGTAAAAATGCAGCTCAGCTTTGAGATGTACCCCCTCCGAAAAAAACATTACCTACAGCCCTGCCTGTCAGCCTTGTAAGAAGGAGCCCCCATTCCTGCACTAAACCATTGTGCCCAGGGCAGCCTCCCCTCCCTGCCCTCCCCTTGTCCCAGCCCTGCTTCACATGCTCCTCTGTACCTGGAAATGCTGTGTATTTTTTTGCATTCTCAGCAGCCCAATTGAATGGTGGAAGGCAAAGGGAAAGTGAGTAATGGCTGCTTTTGTTGCCGCTATTAAAGATAACCTGTTACTTTCCCCTGCATTGGCAAATCATATGCTCACCTTAAGGTCATTGTCTTTTTTTTTTTATCAGATACTTTTTATTGATTTATAGTATTTGTAGTTACATTAAGACAAACACTCAACTCACTTTGCTTCAGTCACAAAAGTATGTGGCACATGAACATAGCTTCACATAATACATCTGATCGGAGAACTAATCCCAGCAACGGTCATTGTCTTTAGGTAAAATATGTTGACAGTTTATTGTTAGTTAAATATATTAGTAATCTTTGTAGACATTTAACAGATGAACAGATGAATAATAACAGGTGAATAATAAAATGGCTTCTCAGAGTCCTCATGCACACTAGACATTTTGATAACGCTGGTAACGTTAGCTATGTAAAGTCACGTTAAAAACGAGGTTTTTTTAGCTTTTTTTAGCATTTTTGCATTAGCGTTTTGCCATGTTTAGCGATGTTTTTCCACAGTTTTCAGCGTTTGTGTTTTTTTTACCAAAAATTAATTTTTTTTGGTCAAAAAAAGTCCAAAAATATGGTTTGCGGCATTTTAACGCATTTTGCTGCGTTTTTCAGTTAAAGCGTTTTTACAGCTAAAAAACTCCTCTAGAAACCCACTAGTCCTGGGGTTTTTTTCCAGCCAAAAAACGTTCCCTTGTTAATGATAACAAGAAAATATAATAGATCCCCTGCAGCCAGCACAAATACTACCCCCAGCAACAATAGACCCCCCGGCAGCAAAAAACCCCTTCCGCAACAATAGACCCCCGTCAGAAACAATTGATCTCCCATCAATAAACATCAATGGACCCTCCAGCAGCCAGGAACTATAGACCTCTTCCTCAACAGTAGATCCCTCCCAGCCACAAGTGACCCCCCAGCAACAATAGATTCTCCCCAGTGACAATAGATCCCCCAGTAGCTAGCATCAATAGACTTTCCAGCACCCCTTGCCATTACATACATTTAGTGTTGGAGGTGCCAGACCTGCGTTCTCCCACTGAAAAAAAAGCCCTGGTTATTACTTACCCAATGGCTGACTTGGGCTGAGCACACCTTATATCTCTCTTCCTCTTTCAGACATCCAGAGATAGTTGATCCAGGGAATATGTGATTGCCTTAGGGGATCAGAAAGGATTTCTTTTCCCTGTTGGAGCAAATTGGACCATGCTTTGTAAGAGTATTTTCCCTTCCTCTGGATTTACTGTGGGTATAGGTTTCTGTATAGGGAAGCTTTATTGGTTGAACTTGATGGTATTTTGTCTTTTTTCAACCTAACTGACTATAGTTACATAGTTAGTCGACTGAAACAAGAAAATGTCCTTCCAGTTCAACCATTAACAAAAAAAAAGTTATAATCCTATACCCACAGTTGATCAAGAGGAAGGAAAAAACCCAGCAAAGCGTGATATAATTTGCTCCTGCAGGGGAAAAAATTCCTTTCTGATCCCCCGAGAGGCAATCGGATATTCCCTGGATCAACTTTACCTATAAATGTTAGTATCCAGTTATATTCTGTGTATCTAGGAAAGAATCCAGGACTTTTTTAAAGCAATCCACTGAGCTGGCCAGAACCAACTCTTGAGGGAGTCTATTCCACATTTTCACAGCTCTCACTGGGAAGAAACCTTTCCATGTTTGGAGATTTAATTTATTTTCCTCCAGACGTAAATAGTGCCCCCTTGTCCTCTGTGATGACCTCAGGGTGAATAGCTCTACACCGAGTTCACTATATGAACCACTGATGTATTTATACATGTTGATCATATCCCCCCTTAATCTCCTCTTCTCAAGAGAGAATAAATTCAGTTCCTCTAATCTTTCCTCATAGCTGAGCTCCTCCATGCCTCTTATCAGTTTTGGTTGCCCTTCTCTGTACTTTCTCCAGTTCCCCAATGTTCTTTTTGTGAATTGGTGCCCAAAACTGAACTGCATATTCCAGATGAGGTCTTACTAATGATTTGTAACGGGGGAAATGATATCTCTCTCTCTGGAGTCTATACCTCTTTTAATACAAGAGAGGATTTTGCTCGCTTTAGAAACCGCAGCTTGGCATTGCATGCCATTATTAAGCCTGTGATCTACCAGAACACCCAAATCCTTCTCCACCATTGATTCCCCCAGTTGTACCCCCCTAGTATGTAGGATGCATGTTACTTTGTACCTATGTTACCTGACTTACCAGTGCCCACCGCCACCCCCTTCTGAAGTGACCATTGATGGACCAAGAATGAATCTTAATAATTCACAATAAAAGGTTCCTACCTCTACATGTGTATAAAGCGATTTTTGTACCTAAACGTTTAAATGTAGAGGGTTTAATGTAAATGTGAAGAATAATTTGTGTTCCCAATGTAGCTGTGCAACGATCAGAAAGACAAGAGAAAAGACATTGGTTACAGAAGAAGGAGATTGTGATTGGTCGCAGCTTGATGAAACACAAAATGAGACACTTACAAGGTAATTCTGAAGTGGAAGGTAATGGCGGGTATCTCATGGCGACTCTGTTACCCAGGACGTTTACTTTGGAAAGTGAAAATGGAACATAGAATTTGTAAAAAAATATTTGGTTAATCAGAGTATTCTCTCCCACAAGCCAGCAATAAGTATATACATTTACCAACCACTCTATTAGGTACACCTTGCTAGTGCCAAGAAAATACCAAGAAAATATGCACCACCAGCACCAGCCTGAACTGTTGATACAAGGCAGAATGGATCCATGCTTATATGTTGTTTATGCAAAATTCTGACCCAACCATCTGAATGTCGCAGCAATCAGTTTGCTCATTCTCCTCTGACCTCTGACATCAGCAAGGCGGTTTTGTCCACACCACTGCCGCTCACTGGATATTTTCTCTTTTCCAGACCATTCTCTATAAACCCTAGAGATGGTTTTGCGTGAAAATCCCAGTAGATTTTTGAAATACTCAGACCAGCCCATCTGGCACCAACAACCATGCCACGTTCAAAGTCACTTAAATCCACTTTCTTCTCCATTCTGATGCTCAGTTTAAACTTCAGCATGTCTAGATGCCTAAATGCATTGAGCTGATTAGTATTTTGTGTTACCAAGCAATTGAACAAGTGTACCTAATAAAGTGGCCGGTGAGTGTATGTCGGTTGTGCAGATCCAAGTCTAAGAAAACCTCTTCTGAGAGATACATGTCATCTGCTATTGCTGCCATCTAAAAATGCTAGTTGCTTGGCTAATACCATGATGTAGGCTGTCATGTTCATTTAATAGTGTATGACAGTCTTCTAGATTTAAAATGCACAGTAAAATTTTTCATGTAACATTGAACATTTTGTGATTGGTCGTTAGTTCGAATCCCATCCATAGCACTACCTGCCTGGAGTTTGCATACTCTCCCTGTGCCTGCATGGGTTTCCTCCAGGTACTTCAGGACCCAACATGTCATGGTTTTATTCAAAGTAAAAAAGTAACTCACACGTGTTCAGAAGTGTTTGCAGGATTTAAGGTAAAGCTAAAATCACAGCAAATAGTATTCTTGGTTATAAAGGAGTTACAGCATCTCCAAAGGCAACGGAAAATATCCATTGTAAGCATGTTCTCCCTGTGCCTGCATGGGTTTCCTCCAGGTACTCTGGTTTGCACACTCCAAAGACATGCTGGTAGGTTAATTGGCTCCTGTCTAAATTGGCCCTAGTATGTGTATGAATGTGAGTTAGGGACCTTAGATTGGACACCCCTTGAGGGTTAGGGACTGATGTGAATGTACAATATATATGTAAAGCGCTGCGTAAATTGATGGCGCTTTATAAGTACCTGAAATAAATAATAACAAGTGAGTTTTATTAACCACTTTACATCCAATCATTGTAAGTAAACAGCTAGGTGGCACCCTTACTAGGTGGACATACTGTAACAGTGCTAAGCCCTGCCACTGTGTGAGCCTATGGTAGGTTAATTGGCTCCTATGTAAATTGGCCCTAGTATGTGTATGTATAATTTTAAGTTAGGGATCTTAGATTGCAAGCTCCTTGAGGGCAGGGACTGATGTGGATATACAATATACAAAATATATGGAAAGTGCTGTGTAAATTGTCAGCAGTATATAAGTACCTGTAATAATAATGCGATTTGCATGCCGTGTGACTTGCAAATCGTATGCCAAGTTGCACCCTATTGTCCGCTATTAGAGCGGTCAAATCTGTGCTGTTCTGACTTTGTACATGCACTACTTTTGGTGTGATTTGCATAGACATCTGTGTCAGATAGCTTGCAAATCGCACCTGATATCGTCATGTCCCCCGACTTTAAAATTGTGCAAATTCACTGTAAGTCGCACGATTTCAAAGTCGGGCTTGATGTAACCGGGGAGCTAATAACTCAAACAAAAAGTGTGATGTGTTGTATGAACACAGGGTGGCACTGTTTCACTGTTTACCATATTCATGATTCTTTGCAGTAAAGTGTTCTGCCAGTTCAGATGAGTGTTCTAAGAGATCATTTCACTGTAAAATGTATGTAAACCCAAAATCTATGTTTAAGCGTGTTCAGCATCATGCTATATACAGACTTTTTTTTAAAAATGGTATAAAGCCTTACACTTTTTACCTTGCTTACATTTATATAAACTAGTTGAGCATAGGAAAATAAATCTTACGTTAGCCAGTGCATTCAGAAAGTATTCAGACCCCCTTCACTTTTTTTGTTATGTTGTAGCCTGATACATCAGTTGTTTAAATTCATTTGTTTTCTCATTATTTTACATTCAGTACCCCGTAATGACAAAGTGAAAACAGAAATTTAGAAATTTGTGCAAATGTATGAAAAAGAAAAAACTGAAATATCACATTGGCCTAAGTATGCAGACCCTTTGTAACAACACTTGAAACTTAGCTCAGGTGCCTCCCATTTCTCTTGATAGTTACTGAGATGGTTCTGCAGCTTGATTGGAGTCTACCTGTGGTAAATGAAACTGACTGGACATAATCTGGAAAGGCACACGACTCTCTTTAAGAGGCCTCACAGTTGACAATGCATACTGTATCCGAGCAAAAGCCCATGAGGTCAAAAGAACTGCCTGCACAGCTCAGAGACAGAATTATTTCAAGACACAGATCTGGGGATGGCTACAATACAATTTCTGCTGCACTGAAGGTTCTCAAGAGCACAGTGGCCTCCATAGTTGTCAAATGGAAGACATTTGGCACAACCAGGACTCTTCCAAGAGCTGTCACCCAGCCAAACTGAACAAGGAGGAGAAGGGCCTTAGTAAGATAGGTGACCAAGAACCTGATGGTCACTCTGACTGAGCTCCAGAGATCCTGTGTGAAGATGGGACAGAGTTCCAGAAGGACAACCATCGCTGCAGCCCTCCACTGATCTGGGCTTTATGGCAGAGTGGCTAGATAGAAATCTCTCCTCAGTGCAAAACACATGAAAGCCCACTTGGAGTTTGCAAAAAAGCATCTGAAGGACTCTTAGACTGTGGGAAACAAGATTCTCCAGTCTGATGAAACCAAGATTGAACTGTTTGGCCTCAGCTCTAAACGTTATGTGTGGAGGAAACCAGGCACCACTTATCACCTGCCCAATACCATCCCAACAGTGAAGAATGGCGGTGGCACCGCCATGCTGTGGGGGTGTTTTTTAAGCAGCAGGGACTGGGAAACTGGTCAGGGTTGAAAAGCTGAATGGAGCAAAGTATAGAGATTTTTTCAGTGAAAACCTATTCCACAGCGATTAGGACCTCAGACTGGGCCAAAGGTTCACCATCCAATGTGACAACGATCCTAAGCACATAGCCAAGACAACAGAGGAGTGGCTTAGGGACAGCTGTGTGAATGTCCTGGACTGGCCCAGCCAGAGCCCTGACTTGAACCCTATTGAACATCTTTGGAAGGACCTGAAAATGGTTGTCCACCTACAGTCCCCATCCTACTTGATGAGCTTGAGAGGATTTGCAAAGAATAATGGCATAAAATTCCCCAATCTAGGTGTGCAAAGCTTGTTGTGTTATACCCAAAAGAACTCTAGGCTGTAATTGCTGCCAAGGTGCTTCAACAAAGTAAAAGGTCTGTGATATTTCAGTTTTTTCTTTTAAATAAATTCACAGACATTTCTAAAGTTCTTTTTTACCTTTGTCATTATGGGGTACTGAGTGTAGGTTAATGCGAAAAAAATGAATTTAAACAACTGTAGTATCAGGTTGCAACAAAACAAAATTGAAAAAAATGAAGGGGGTCTGAATAGGTTATGAATGCACTGTAGATGTCCAAAAATATTTTCATGGTTTTTGTTCACCATCACAACCTTTGGTTTTCTGTGCATCATTTCCCCAAATGTCAGATCAGGAAGCATACACTCATCGCTTAACCTCCCTGGAGGTATTCCTGAGTGTAGCTCGGGGTAAAGTTTCAGCACCACATGCAGTAACCCCCAACTACACTCAGGAATACCCTGCGGCGCTGCTCCGGGATCTCTTCTTCACTTACCTTGTCCTTGCCGATGCTGGCATCTGTCTTCCGGGTTCCGTTCCCTGTGACGTCAGGACGTACGGGGACGGAACGGCAGGAAATTTAAAAATGTGAAAAAGTGACATTCACTAAATACACTAAAATCACATAGTATAACATTACTGTATCAAACCATTTCACATACATTTTGTCCCGAGTGCTTTGTCCTGTGCCCTGCCTGCATTATTACTGTTCTTTCTGCCTGCAAACTGAGAAAAATCCATGGCGTCCAAAAAGTGTCCCTTTAGGTCAAAAGCGGGTTTAGACCAGCTAGAGAACAGTGATAGTAAATTAGAACCACTTGCAGAATTGAGTGATAATGATTCGTGGGGAAATTCGTCATCAGACACTGAAAACAATTTTGCTACTTTACTCAGTGATGTGCGAACTTGGCGCTATATTTCAAATTTCAGTGTTTTTGGTTTGATTATATTATTGAATTAAATTTATTATTATATTATTATTTTTTATGATTATTTATTAAATTACAATTTATGATTTTGCGTTTCAAATTTTATCATACCCGGGATGTTTACTAGACTTGTTCGGACAGATTTCAGTGAGTTATTCCTAAAAATTACAGGCCTACAATAAAAAAAAATACAATCCCCCCATTCCCCCTCCTTGGGGCTACATGTCCTATAATTCCACCTCCACTACAGCCACTGCACATGCATGCCCCATCCGGCTTCCCACACCTACACACTCACACAGCCTGTAGATCTCCAGTAAGACCTGGATACAGGATTGAATGCTTTGTCCCACCCAAGACACTTTGAGGTCTTCAAGCTCCAGACCCCAATCCGGGATTACGAAACCCGGAGAAAACTGAGTACCCAGTTTCCTCAGCTCAAAGACACTATTCCGGAGCCCCACTCTCTTTATTAGTGTAAACCCTGTGTCGCTTTTCCATAGGCTTACACAGTGGCAGGGCTTAGCACTGTTACAGTATGTCCACCTAGTAAGGGTGCCACCTAGCTGTTTACTTACAATGATTGGATATAAAGTGGTTAATAAAACTCACTTGTTATTATTTATTTCAGGTACGAACCTCTTTGAATTATAGCTTAGGTGTCTTCTCTTATGAGTCTTAGAGGAAAACCCCCACTATTTGCAGGTGAAGGAGTTGTCACCTTCTCTATGGATTTTAACCACTAGCCTACAGGGCACTTATACCCCCTGGTATACCCTGATTGGACACAGCTGATTACATGACCAAGCTGACATCTTCGGCTCTTTCCGTGATTGGTGATCCGCTGTGTCCTAGGGACACAGCGCATCGCCGATCGCCGCGCTGCACGCTCCCTGAGCCGCGCATGCGCAGTGAGACTGGGAGGATGTCATATGACGTCCTCCCAGAACGAGAGAACCACCTTGCGCCCGTCATATTACTATATGGCGGGTGGGAGGTGGTTAATATAGTTTACAACTCAATGTACTTATGCCTGCACTATGAATTTATTTATTTTATTTATTTCAGGTACTTATATAGCGCCATTAATTTACGCAGCGCTTTACATACGTATATATTGTACATTCACATCAGTCCCTGACCCTCAAGGGGTGTACAATCTAAGGTCCCTAACTCACATTCATACATACACATACTAGGGCCAATTTAGACAGGATACAATTAACCTAACAGCATTTCTTTGGAGTGTGGAAACCAGAGTACCTGGAGGAAACCCATGCAGGCACAGGGAGAACATGCTTACAATGAATATTTTCTGTTGCCTTTGGAGATGCTGTAACTCCTTTATAACCAAGAATACTTTTTGCTGTGATTTTAGCTTTACCTTAAATCCTCCAAACACTACTAAACATGTGTGAGTTACTTTTTTACTTTGGTTAAAACCATGACATGTTGGGTTTGTACTACTCGTTGTGTTAGCAATGAACAATGTAGGTGAACACTTCTCTAAAAGTTGTGTACTTTTTTGTGGGTTGTGTAGGGTTTTTACTGCTATCCAAGGCACAGTTAGAGAGAATGCCCCTCAAATACTGTCCCAGTCACAATGATTTCACCAGATAGCAAGTGAAAATTTCCAACAGCAACACAAACAGAAATAAAAATGTATTTTTTTTTATTATTTACTTTTTATTGATTTTCAAAATGCTTACAACAAACAGTTGCATAAATCATAAAATAAACAATAAAGAACAAAGAAAAAGGCTCATCGATGAGAGGTATATAGGTACATACAATGTCAGTACATAACAGTGAATTAGCCATCGTTTTCAGACATTTGAGTAGGTAAATCAGAAATGAAAAGATCCCACGGTTCCCAAACTGCCTCAAAGATGGGGACAGAGTTAGCATGCAAAGCAGTGAGATACTCCATTCCTCTAATCTCTGCTATAACCTTCACCAATTCCGATCGTGTAGGAGTCGTAATAGAAAGCCAATGCATGTTAATGGTTCTCCTGGCCACTGTTAAAACATGGGAGGATAGTTTCCTGGCAAATTTGGAGAGGTCTGAAAAAGGTAGGCCCAATAAAAAGTGGATGGGCTCAAATGCGACAGGAGCCTGTAAAAGTAGCTGCAAAAGGTTAAGGACCTCTCTCCAGAAGGGTGCAATGTGCTGGCAAGTCCAGAAAATGTGGAAGAGAGTGCCAGTTTCCTCGCCACATCACTAGCAGACAGGAGAAACACTCGGATTGCGAGCATGGAGAACCTCAGGGGTCTTATACCAAAACATCAGTATTTTATAAGTGTCTTCTTTATATACTACACATATAGATCTGGAGGCAGCCTCCCAAATCCTACTCCACTGATCCAAGGCAATATCATATTGGAGGATTCGGGGCCATTTGTGCATATAAAGGTGTGTATCAATAGTATGGGCACAGGCGTCTTAAAGCAGCTTATAAGTAGAGGAAATTATGCCCTGCTGGTACGGACCCTGAATGCAGATGCATTCAAAGAGAGTAGGCTTCACATGGGTTAGAGAGGAGGTTTTAGAGGAAAAAAAGTGGCGTATCTGTAGATAAGGATGAGGAGACATACAAGTGGCTTTTTGAATCTCAGAAAATGATTTAAGCTTGCCAGAAAAATGTATCTTTTAATGAAGTAGGGAAAGGAGACCCCTGTCAGCTTTTTTTTTGCTTGGCAAGTAGAAGAAAGGTCTGAGACAAATCTCTTAAGGTAGTAGATGTTCTCAGTCAGGTCTTAAGTAATGTAGAGGAAATGATTCTCCCTCGGCAGCTCTTCCGGGAGTGGTGGCCAAAGGCCAGCTCCTTGGTAGAGTAAGGAGTGGGTGTGAAATAAGGAAAGCTTCAAAACCAGGGCATATATGAGTTGATTTACTAAAGCTAGAGAGTGCAAAATCTGGTGCAGCTCTGCATAGAAAGCTTAATTGAACAAGGTGAAGTTAGAAGCCAATTGGCTACCATGCACAGCTGTACCAGATTTTGTGCTCTCTAGTTTTAGTAAATCAACCCCATAACCCCATAAAGTCCAAGTTCAATCTTTTTCAATCTCTTACGTCATAACCAGCATCTTGAGCGATCATCAGGCTAATTACTCTTTCAGGATTCTTCTAGTGTTATCAGTCCAGTAAAAAAGTTTGCTCACCAGTACCAAGCCCTGATGAAGATAACCCTTTGAAACCCTGGAGTGTGTTAGCTTTTATGATATAGACATCTGAATAAAATTGAATCTAGATTGTATACGTTCTGCTTTTGGTGCTTCCTTTCTTGCAAACCGAGCTTTTATTGTACCTGTTGACAGAGGCAGACTGACAACTCATGGGGCCCCCGGGAAATAGGGGATCATGGGGCCCCTGTGTCCTTGCCCAAACTCAAATAAGCCTATGAAAAAGGTACCAGGGGCATCTCATGGGGCCCCCTACAGACCCCGGGCCCTCGGGCAGTGCCCGAGTTTCCAAATGGTCAGTCCACCCCTGCCTGTTGATGATTTTCCCTCACTTGTTCTCTAGTAAACTGTCGTCATCATTGACAGTGAGTAAGGGGAAATGTCCCTAACAGAGCCACTGATTGCAGTGAAAACCTGACCAAAGTTCAAACCCTTCCCTATTTTATCAAAAAAGTTTTGCCAGGACATACACTTTAATTATTGTCTTTTTTTTGTGTTGTTGGCAGCTCGACGTGTGACTGCTCTTGCCCCTCCCGCCATGGTGCCCACTACCAATCCCACCCAGCCTGTGTCTGTAGAAGGTGGCTGGTCTGAAGTCACTGACGAGGAGCTAAGACTGAAGGAAGAACTGGAGAATGTGGAGGTGACATTGAATTATACTCTTTGTTTTTATATCTAAAATGGCTACGTGCATGCCTGCATACAGAAAGTTTGGTGTGCTTTCAGAAAACGCACCAAAACCGCCTGATCTAATGCATGCAGGACCGCATGCAGTGGACTTTCTGTGTTCAGGGCATATGTCCCTGTATGCATACAGCCCTTACATGAGTACCGCTCAGAACAGTGTATATTTCAGCCCATTCATGATTTTGACAGGCTGCAGGTTGTACACTGGACTTGTGCCTCCTGGGCGCCCCAAAATGCTGTTTTTATGTTGTACAAGCCAAATAGCCAATGCACAAGAGCCCTAAAGTACAGTATATATTTACTTATGTCTAGATAGTAGTAGTTAGTCACATTCAACTGGATTTGTTCTTTAAATAATGGGCAGCACAGTGGCTAAATGGTTTGCACTTCCGCCTGGTAGTGTCGAATCTCTAGTTCGAATCCCAGCCACGGTACCATCTGCCTGGAGTTTGCATGTTCTCCCTGTGCCTGTGTGGGTTTCCTCCCACACTCCAAAGACATGCTGGTAGGTGAATTGGCTCCTGTCTAAATTGTCCCTAGTATGTGTATGTATGAATGTGAGTTAGGGACCTTAGATTGTACACCCCTTAAGGGTTAGGGACTGATGTGAATACAATATATATGTAAAGCGCTGCGTAAATTGACGGCACTATAGAAGTACCTGAAATAAATAATGTTTTGTAGTTTTTCCAAGACACTTCTTCTGTTCTAGTAAGTGTCAGGAACATACTCCAGCACAGGGGCGGACTGACAACTCATGGGGCCCCCGGGCAATAGGGGATCATGCAGCCCCTGTGTCCTTGCCCAAACTCAAAAAGCCTATGAGAAATGTACCAGGGGCATCTCATGGGGCCCCTTACTGACCCCGGGTCCTTGGGCAGTGCCCGAGTTTCCATATGGTTAGTCCGCCCCTGCTCCAGCATTTATAGCCATACAGTTAGTACAGACACCTTAATCCAAAAATATTTGTAACTACATATACTGTAGAATATAGGAAAGCAAAGTGACTCATGCAGCCGGAGGGACCAGGAATGTCCTGGTATGTGTATGCAAAAAACAAAGCACACATAACTAAGGGGCAAAGAACTCAGAGGAGAAATGACTGGCAAAGCTTGGAAGTAAAAATGACACTAAGGCCCCTTTCACACGGGCGGTTAGATTTCAGCTTTTAGCTGCGTTTAGAGGAACTTGCTTACCGCAACTAAATGCAGACAATGAATCCCTATGGGTCTGTTCACACACTGGGTTTAGCAACGTTTTCATAACGTTTTATGCAGGAAAAATAAAATTGACTGCGTCCAGAAGTGATGTACTGCAGCTATCTGTACAAAAACACAGTTATTTGCAGTACAAAGAAAAAATAAGTAAACAGTTGCATTAGAAAAGGCAAGAATTTAACAGTTGCGTTTATTGAAATCGTAAAAAAGTATAACAAAGCAAGGTACATAGAAAAGGCAAGAATTTACTACCACAGCTAAACACAGTTGCATGTAAACGCACATAAACGCAGATAAACACAATGTACAAACGCAAGTGACCTCTGTACTAGGAGTGTTGGATTTGCAAAATAAAAAAACATGCTTTTACAAGCGGCAGAACAACCTCCCGTGTGAAAGACGCCTTACTCCGGTCACTGCAACAGTGCTGACAGTTCTGGGAAACCGATCACTGTAGTGGTGGATCCCTGGAGATTGCTGGTAGCTGACAGCTCCCTGTGGTCAGCAGAGGCTGTCAGTACAGGCTGGTGATGAGAAATGTTTTGTTCAGGCTGTGGTGGAACTACAAGGCAAGGAAGAAAGAAGTGATCTGTACTGGCCTTTTGAAGTAAGCAGATTAATGCCCCTCGCCTTGCCCTCCCCCCCCGGCTACCTAGAAAAATTGTTATTGGTGATGCTTGGGTATTACCCCTGCTATGTGGAATGATCTTACTCCGCAAGGCCAGCGCAGATCGCTTCTTTCTCTCCCTGCTGTCTGGTTCCACCATAGGACTGCTGTCCAACCAGTCTCATCACCAGCCCGTACAGTGATCAGTGTAAAAAAACTGTCAGCATTATTGCAATAACTGGAGTAAGTGTAATTTCTACTTTTTAAATTTAAAGGATAAGTTCACCTTTTAGCAAAAAATAATAGATGCACATTTTTTGGCAGGTAACAAAATGTGCAGGGGCGTCCCTAGGGTTGGTGTTACCCGGTGCGATAACACCTGGTGACACCCCCTCTGACAATCGTGTCCCCCAGTATAGGTTGCATGCCGATAATCCCCGCAGAATGGATCGGATCTGCGGATTGAGCATAATGGATCGGAGTCCGATCCATTATGCTCCCCAATCCCCAGATCCCATCCATCCTGCGGGGATCATCGGCATGCAACCTATACTGGGGGACACCAAACCCGCTCCACGAAAAGGTAAGTTATAAAGCAAGCTGACGATCCCCTCACGATGGATCGGATCTTCACATTGCAGAGCATAATGGACCGGACTCTGATCCATTATGCTCAATCCGCAGATCTGATTCATCCTGCGGGGATCGCCGGTTTGCTTTACAACTTACCTTTTTGTGGAGCGGGTCTGGTGTCCCCCAGTATAGGTTGTATGCCGATGATCCCCGCAGGATGGATGGGATCTGGGGATTGGGGAGCATAATGGATCGGACTCCGATCCATTATGCTCAATCCGCAGATCCCATCCATTCCGGTGTCACCTTGTGCGGTAGGTGTCACCCGGTGCGGTGCGCACCCCCCCCACCTGCCTAGGGACACCACTAAAAATGTGCATTTATTATTATTCGTTTTGGGAGCCTGTAAAGCATTGCACCATTGATTAGCAGATGGTGAATTTATCCTTTAACCAGTCATTTGTCCTTTGGGTTGTTTGCACCTGAATAATATCTGCTTTAATCCAATCACAATGGAATGTGTGAAAGCAACAACATGTACAAGAGAGTGATTGGCATAGCTGGACACTCATCCACAACCTTGCCTTCCGGGAGCTCAGAAACAGTGACACAATGGGAAAAGGTAAGGAAATAAGCAGAGGCTGTTGTGCCAAATTACATACCGACCAGTATGATATGGTAGTATGTCAAAAGAAGGGGCAACAGCTTGACCATGCTAGACTGTACTAGGCTCTTAAGCTTTAGGAATTGCCACTATCCATTTTCTTTAAGCCACCTGTCCCTTGTGTGTGGTACCACCAGTTTGTTCCCTCTATATACAGTAGGTCATCCTGTTAGCGCTAGTGTTTCTGATATTATAAGTTAGCCAGAGATGAATTTCCATCACTGTTGCCTGTAGGTATGCAATTTATGGTGAACCAAACAATACCACTCTACTAAAATATCCTTTTGTACACAGAACTTTTTCTTATATTTCTGGTATTTCCTTAGCTTAGAACAGTGGTCCCCAAACTGCAGTCCAGGGGCCAGATGAGGTCCTTTGCCTGCCGTTATGGAGTCCTTGGGGAACTATTCTTCCCACTGACACCAACAATGGGGTACTATTTCTTCCATTGACACCAATGACAGGACTCTATTCTCCCCACTGACACCAATGACAGGACACTATTCCTCCCACTGACACTAATGATGGGGCACTGTTTAATCCAACTGATTCCAGGACATTTTCTACTCCCATTGCCCCCTGAAGTCCGAAGGACAGAAAATTAACTCTTTGTTTAGAAAATTTAGAGATTCCTGGCTTAGAATAATGTCACCATGTAGAAACAAACTTATATGAAATTAAAGTATTTCTACTCAGGGAAAGAATATGTAAGGATATGCCTGCTCCGGCTATAGGCACATGTCTGCTGTGCCTAATGTTAAATGCAGCCCAGAGGTCACTCACATGGAAGAAAAATTTATCTGAAACATATTTAAAAAATATTCTTCCCAATTATATTGTCATATAAAATCGGAAGAATATATTTAAATACTATATATTTTTAAAAATATATTTTTTAGATATATTGTTCAGATTTTTTTAACATATAAAAAAAGTAATTTTAACATATATTTTTACATATATTTGTAAATGCATACCAAAAATGTAGATTTGTATTTTCAAAGACATACAGTATATTTGAAATTTCATATATTTTGCAATAAAAACACATTTCAACATGTAGTGTGTGTGTATATATATATATATATATATATATATATATATATATACTGTATATACATATAAAATTAAAATTGTAGCATTTCAAATATATGGCAATATATTTGGGAAGAATATTTTTAAAATATATTTCAAATATATGTTTCTTGCATATGGGCAGCGATGGCATACAGCATTTTGCAATACATTATGGCCCTATGTAAAATAGGTTACCTGGCTTTAAACAGTATCCTGCCTTTTTATAAGACCAGAGTTGTCCTCCAAGTAACATTCATCTGCTGCAGTAATTAATAACTCATATTTAAAATACAGGATTTCTGCAATTTATTTTCTTATAAATGCCCAATAAAACTATATGACCATTTAATTTATGGAAGGTTTGGGTTTTGGTATTTTTTCTTCTGTGCAATAACTATGAAAGTAATTTTGAAAACAAGAAAACGATAATCTCCTTGAACCAATTATAAAAGTAAAAGGTTTTCAGTGTGAGCAATAACAGAAGTCGGAATGTGAGGACATTTCTCACACCATTTTATTTTATTCCTTCTGATATATTACATTTTTGCTTTCTGCTTTCCATCCTTCTAATCTGAGATCTGAGCCAAGCAGAAGACTCTTCTCTTATAAAGATTTATTATCAGTGATGTTATCCTCCTGCTGTTTTTTTTTTTGAGTTACTCCTAATAAAAAGCTTAAAGCCTACACAGCCTGTGTGCTCCTTCCCTAGATGCGGCTCTCTGATAGTCAGGCTTCCCGTGTGAAGGTTCATCCTGCAGTAGCAAACAGCGAGAAATCCCTGTACACCTTTCCCACCATGAAGCGAGTCCTGGCTTACAGGAATGGGGGCAATTCAGAGCAAGCTGTATATGTTTGGGGCAAATCTCTGGAAGAGGTAAGATTTGCACATCAGTTAAGATCCAACACTGTCAACTGCTCTGTGAGTTACTTTTACCATGGCTTCTTCCAAATGGCAGATTCTATATGTTGAACGTGTTAGCTGTACATAAATGCTACTTCTCCCCAGTCCCATGGCTGATTTGGTCCTACAGAATATTGTATGATTTTTTTTTTTCATAAATAATAAAGCAACCCAGTTAGGACATGTGTGGGGATATCATTGCGAACCTCTTATGAAAATGCTAGTTGCTTGGGTGCTATATTAACCACCTGGCTGCAGGTTTTGAGTCACAGACCCAGAACAAGTAGAGAGTTAAGAAGAGTCAGAATTCCCTATCTGCATACTTGTGGTGAGTCAGTGACTTAGTAATGAACCCAATGAAATAGCATGACAGCATCTAACGCTTTTAGAAGAGGACTGCAGTGGCATTCCAAATGTTTCTTTTTTTATTGACAGAGTAGGTAGAAAGTCTTGGAATACATAAACTAACTTGGATCTTACTGTAGAAGAGTCTATAGTCTATAGAACGATATCTCTGGTTAGGCATCTCTAATGTACAAACGGTCAACGTTTGGCCACTTCAGACTGGATAGAAAGATGCCAGTGATCACAGGAGTGCCACACTGTTTGTTTGAAGTCCAAGATATACAAATAATTATTTTTTATCTGATATAAGCCAACACGTTTCCACGACTTCAGAATTTCCCCTTCATCTGGGCTTTAATGGTTGAGGTGGGAAACATTGGACTCGATGTGGTTAAAGAGGTAACTGAAACAATGCAGACACATGCAATTATGGATACAGATTCAAGAAGCAGCAGATGTTTGTTGAAGCAATCAGTCCAATTTCTCCCTTCTCCATCAACCATTAAAATCCTGATGAAGGGGACCCTCTAAAGCCTTCAGAATGCATTGACCCCCTAAATAGCTGCTGGTGAATTTGGTCCTATTTTCCCCTTAGAGCACACACAGCCAGGCACACATCTTTTCCTGCATTCTTCCACTGACTTTAAAGAACAGTCTAGGGCAGCAATGGGCAAACTACGGCCCGCGGGCCGTATACGGCCCGGCGGACCTTTTAATCCGGCCCGCGGAGCGTGCTAAAAAAAACACAGCCAGGGCAGGCAAACATTGGCTGTCAGGATGTGTGTAGGCGGGGCAGTGTGACGAACGTGAAGGGAGCTAGGCTCCTCTCACAGTCCGCCCTGAAGACCGGAACGGCGCGGGAACACGGCGAGAGGAACGCGCGGAGCAAAGGTAAGTGAATTGACACAGGGGGGACTTGGCTTACTACTTGGGGGGGAATAGTACTATGGGGGATGAAATACTATATAAGGGATGAATTAATATGGGGGATGAATTACTATAGGGGGGATGAATTACTATGGGGGATTAATTACTATATGGGGGATGAATTACTATATGGGGGATGAATTACTATAGGGGGGATGAATTACTATGGGGGATGAATTACTATATGGGGGATGAATTACTATATGGGGGATGAATTACTATATGGGGGATTAATTACTATGGGGGATGAATTACTATGGGGGATGAATTACTATATGGGGGATGAATTACTATGGGGGATGAATTACTATATGGGGGATTAATTACTATATGGGGGATGAATTACTATATGGGGGATTAATTACTATGGGGGATGAATTACTATATGGGGGATGAATTACTATGGGGGATGAATTACTATATGGGGGATTAATTACTATGGGGGATGAATTACTATGGGGGATGAATTACTATATGGGGGATTAATTACTATGGGGGATGAATTACTATATGGGGGATGAATTACTATGGGGGATGAATTACTATGGGGGATGAATTACTATATGGGGGATGAATTACTATGGGGGATGAATTACTATATGGGGGATTAATTACTATGGGGGATGAATTACTATGGGGCATGAATTACTATGGGGAATGAATTACTATATGGGGGATGAATTACTATGGGGGATGAATTACTATGGGGGATAAATTACTATATGGGGGATGAATTACTATATGGGGGATGAATTACTATGGGGGATGAATTACTATCTACTCATGGTCTGGCCCCCGGGTCCAATATATGAACCCATTGCGGCCCTCAAGTCAAAAAGTTTGCCCACCCCTGGTCTAGGGGTTTGTTTTTTTTGGAACAATGAACATGGATAGGGAGCATGACATACCCTGGTAAACTGTAGAACTGAACAACTTGAGAACTCCTCACTTCTGGCTGCACTGTACAAAACAAATCAAGTTCCCACCAACTATCTCCTGGCTCTCTCCAGTAAGTTTATCCAGACCCAATTTGACCCCAGAACTTGAACTTGCAAATAGGTATCCTAGCTAAGCCTAGCTAAGATCTCAGTGTCTTCCTAAAAGCTTCTTCTAAGGTCACACACAGGGGTCTCCTCCTGCAGGATTGCACCCAGGAACACTGCTCCTGCTGCTCAGGCCTCAGACTATTTATGAGCTCTCTTACCACCTGCCGGGCACACCTTCCTAGGGATTGGCCAGAGTTCCATACATTTTCAGGCTGAATGCCCTGTTCTTCTTCCCACTGTGGTTATGGAATCCTCTAGAAGACAGGGGGGAGCAACAGAACAGTAACCTGTGAAACACCGAGCAAGTCTAATTAATCAACCCCTGCTCCTTCGATTATAGCGAAGCCAAAGTAAATGTACCTAACATTCTCCTCTACACTAGGAGGGTGCTATACTTATATGAAAAATGATCATGTCTTGGACTCCTAACAGTGTAGCACTCCTGTGTTCTAATGTTTCTTTTGTGAGTTTCTCCTTGCAAGATGCTAAACTAGACATATAAAAGATTGTTCATATACTGGAAAATTGAAACAATTTACCAATTTTGAAATGGACTGCTTTAGAAATTATTTATGGATTGGTAGTAAAGTGCACCAGCCGAGGTACAAAATGAAGTCTTTTGAATCTTGAGTAACTAGCAAGGGTGAAATGGTAAGAATTAATGCAGTGTTTTTCTTTGTTGCACTCTAGTTACTGGACGATTGCACTTTAAAGCTAAGTATGCAACATCTGCCAGCAGCGGTATTGTATAATGACAATGGTGAATTGGTGACATCTTGGAATGACATCAAGAAGGACATGGTTGTGTGTGTATCCGCAGGAGAGCCATTTTTAACCAAAAAAAGTAAGACATTCTGATTAGCTTCTTCACTTGAACAGGTTAGGTTCCGCAGTCTTACTACCCACTGAATGCATTAGCAGTGATACGTTTTTGCTGCAGCACAAAGCAAAGCATCACTTCAGGTATAGCATTTAAACTCCCCTGTTTGCTGTTTGTTGGGGTTGCTAAAAACATGACTCAACCACACGTTTTTAATGCCCCCCAATCCCAAGTCTAAATGAGACCTGTAGGATTGAATAGTTAAAGAAGAAAAAAAAAACGTATTCATGTGTATAAAATCTTGCATCCACACATGTAAAATGTGTACAATAACTTTCATTAGAAAGGTGTGTTACAAGAGAACACAAGTTCACACTGATATGGTGTGGAATTCGCAGCGTTTTCAGTGTGAATTCCGCACCGCATCACAATCGCACCCCGTTCATACAAACCGATGCAGGTGTGTATGTTAAGTTAGCAACACCCTGACATTGGCTCTCAAAACGCGGTGCGATGTGCAGAATCGGATCATATAGGTTTGAATACTTATGTGATCCAATTCTAGTGCAGACCAAAAAAGGGTCCTGCACCTTTTTGGTGCGGGTACGGTGTGAATAGATCACACCGCATACAAATCACATGTAATTTGTACAGGAATGCGGTGCGATTCCTGTGCGCATCACATGGGATTTACCGCACCGCTGTAGTGTGAACCTAAGCTAAAGGATATGTTCACCTTTTCTCCCTGCACCCGCTCTCACAATGAAAAAAGCGCGGTTCCGCCCACACGGGCACGTCATTCATTCACAGACTTCTGTGAATTAGTGCCTACAAGTACCGTCAGCCCTTTCGGTGGTGAGCGTTCTCGTAGTCCATTGAGCTTCCTGTCATTCAGTAACTGCCTGCCTGTATTGGAGGTACGAGCAGACAGCTACACTAACAGTCTGCAGGAGCTGGACATTGCACCTGCGATCTGCCGATCTTCTACTGGGGTCAGACATCTGTCTTCGACCTCTGTGATGAGAAAATGCGAAGGAGCGGGATGGAAATTTTTTCTCAAACAAACAAATTTCTAACAGTGTATGTGGTTTTCATTTGGGAAATCACATTCATTCCCAAATGAAATGTTAAATGCAAAATATATTTTAGGTACTTTCAAATGATTTTTGTCCAGTCATTAAATGTACAAAGAATTTTTGTACAAACATTCATTTGAAAGTGTACTGGTAGTACCAGCTTTAGTCCATCCTTAGCCCACAGATAAATCCACCCAGCAATATACCCAGGCAGTTCCTTTATAGAAATGTGAAAAAACCTGCGCCAAAGAAATAAAACACAATCAAAGAATGCTGCTGCTCAAAAGATTAAATATAACCCATCAAGATATAAATAAAAATGAAAGGCAGCGCAAAAAATGTTATAAAAAAGAAAGTATAAACAAGTCCCAAATAAAAGTCTTGTGTTTCAAAAAAAACTTGCTACAAAAATTGTGATTCACATCATGTGCAGTAGTTCAAATTTTCACCCACACTCACCCAGTCAGGTGATTTCCCAGTTTGATAATAGCTTTAGGAATCAAAAACATTTTGGAGGTGGGATGGGATCTCCACAGTTGTATATCACTAAGCAAATCTTCAATATCTTCCTGAACAATTCCTCTCAGGTGGATGAAAAAAGAAAAAAAGGAAAAGAAAAAACAAATCGTGTAATACTGCATAAACTAAAAAACAGAACTAATGTTCATCATTACACTCACATTTCGAAAATTGATCACAAGCTTAAATGGACATGAAATCCTCCTAAGCGACCCCCAGCAATCCTTTGGCGACCTGCAAACTCTCGCTCATGGACGAATGGTGGATGCAAAGAAAAAAAAGGGGGGAAGAACCAAATAGCGTGATACTGTATAAATCCTTTATTGTAAAAAATGAATGCCCATATCGCACTCACATTTTATGAGAATAAAACAAGCCTTTGGTAAATAAAACTCCTTTAGACAAGCAGAAAATCCACTCTGACACTTCCCCATATAGTGGCATATACAATGATCACAGAGCATGGAAAGAAATGAACTGGCAGCAACAGGGAGATTTGTCTATCTTGCCCACATCAAATATGGGCGCGGAACGCAGCACCAGCGTGCGTTCCATTCGCCGGATGTGATGTTACACGTCGTGGATCGAAAACAGGAAATTATGTTGGAAAAACCGTGTTTCGCCCCTCCTCCAAGGCGTTGTCACGGACCGTTCCTTTATACTCTTTGTTGCCCCTGTAGCCTAAATGCCCTACTCTTTTGTGTAAGCACAGGAGCCCCATTAGTTTTTAATGGCATCCCTATGCCTTGGAAACATAGCGTGTTTTTGGGTGCATGAAACTGAAACTGAATGGTACAAAAGAACCACGTGCTTTCAGTGTGGCTGCAAATTTGAAAAGGTGCAGGGACCTTTTCCTTGTCTTTTCCTCCAGGTACAGCAGCACATTCAAATGAATAGGCTACTGTGCCCATGCCAACACGGTATGTAGAAAACGGTACAGTGTGAAATATTGGTAAAATGACATTGCATTATTTTTGCCTTTTAGCATGCAGAGACCAGATAAACATCCGAGCCAACTATGCAAGAATCAGGAGGAAGTATGGTCCTGGGGCCACAGATGTTATTATATCAACACCCGAAGTCTTCATACCCGTACCAAATAACATTTAATGCTGGGATGACACCGCTAATTGTAAGCTGAATATTTGCTTGCTCAAATTTTAGTGATCACTAACACAATATATTACCCAATAAAATTATATTTTATTAATAAAACGTATTACACTGTTGGCATCACTCTTTCTTGATTTTGATAGCCCTGAGTTGTCTAAAGAGTTCTGAAGAAGTGAAGCTATCTTAGAAATACTTTATATCGCATCCTGAAGATTGGGAATAGCACGTAATGGCCTTTTTTCTGTTTAGGTCATCTGGTTTTGGTGAGCCACTTGGTGGCTGTCAGTGTCGCTTATCTGGGAGTGAAAAGCATGTTTCTCCTGATGCATCACCTATAGGAGGATATTGGAGTTGAAGATCATTACACCAATCACTTAATATGTGGAACTGATTGTTACTATTGACAATGATGAATGCACAATTATTCACTTACGATAAGGATGTGATAATTGACTGTTACAAGCAATTCTGCACTTTATTATACACAGCTTTATGCCCCTATTATTGTTAATTACTTCTTGGTTGTTTTTTATGATTATAAACTATCTATTATTGAACTATTAGTTATTGCTGCTTTTTTAGCATGGTGCACTATTTATGTCTCTGTCAGAATTCACAGATCAGTGCTTGCAGCCATTGGCTGCAAGTGCAGATGGAATGCTGGTTTTCCAGCATGACTGTTTGACAGCAGCTGGTCATTAGACTGACTTCTGTTGAACAAACAGCAGTCCACACTGATGGAAGATGGTCAGTTCCTGCTGAACCAGCCGACTTTCCATACGTGTATACCCAGCTTTAGGAAGCTTCTAAGGGCCAGTTTACACTACAAAAATGCACTCCGGATACGTTTTTTGCTTACAGTTCACACCACACTCCGTTCTGGTGCAGTTTTGATGCAGTTTGCCATGTTCCAGTATGGTTCTGTGCAGAAGAAATTCAGCATGTTCTATTTTTTTCTGCACCGGAAACTGCCTGGAACTGACTGCACTGGTGTGAACTAGGGCCACTGGAATACATGGAAAACATTGTGCATGCATTTTTGATGCAGAAAAAAAACGTACTGTACTGCATCTAGTGTTAACTAGCCTTAAAGCTTCCTCAGTAGAAGGGGTTACACCATAGTTTTGCCACTACTAAGACTACTAAGTCAGTCCTCTAAATCTTCCTCAATAGATGGGTTTACACTATAGTTTTGCCACTACTAGGATGACTAAATCAGTCTTCTAAATCTTCCTCAGTAGATGGGATTTACACCATAGTTTTGCCACTACTAAGACAAACTACTAAGTCAGTCCTCTAAATCTTCCTCAGTAGATGGAGTTACACCATAGTTTTGCCACTACTAAGTCAGTCCTCTAAATCTTCCTCAGTAGATGGGGGTTACATCATAGTTCTGCCACTACTAAGATGACTAAATCAGACCTCTAAATCTTCCTCAGTAGATGGAGTTACACCATAGTTTTGCCACTGCTAAGTCAGTCCTCTAAATCTTCCTCAATAGATGGGTTTACACTAGTTTTGCCACTACTAGGATGACTAAATCAGTCTTCTAAATCTTCCTCAGTAGATGGGATTTATTCCATAGTTTTGCCACTACTAAGATGACTAAATCAGTCCTCTAAATCTTCCTCAGTAGATGTAGTTACACCATAGTTTTGCCACTACTAAGATGACTAAATCAGTCCTCTAAATCTTCCTCAGTAGATGGAGTTACACCATAGTTTTGCCACTACTAAGTCAGTCCTCTAAATTTTCCTCAGTAGATGGGGGTTACACCATAGTTTTGCCACTACTAAGATGACTAAATCAGTCCTCTAAATCTTCCTCAGTAGATGGGGTTACAACATAGTTTTGCCACTACTAAGTCAGTCCTCTAAATCTTCCTCAGTAGATGGAGTTACACCATAGTTTTGCCACTACTAAGTCAGTCCTCTAAATCTTCCTCAGTAGATGGGGGTTACGCCATAGTTTTGCCACTACTAAGATGACTAAATCAGTCCTCTAAATCTTCCTCAGTAGATGGGGTTACACTATACTTTTGCCACTACTAAGTCAGTCCTCTAAATCTTCCTCAGTAGATGGGGTTACACTATAGGTTTGCCACGACTAAGTCAGTCCTCTAAATCTTCCTCAGTAGATGGGGTTACACTATAGGTTTGCCACTACTAAGTCAGTCCTCTAAATCTTCCTCCGTAGATGGGGTTACACCATAGTTTTGCCACTACTAAGACTTCTAAGTCAGTCCTCTAAATCTTCCTCAGTAGATGGGGTTACACCATAGTTTTGCCACTACTAAGATGACTACATCAGTCCTCTAAATCTTCCTCAGTAGATGGGGTTACAGCATAGTTTTGCCACTACTAAGATGACTAAATCAGTCCTCTAAATCTTCCTTAGTAGATGGAGTTACACCATAGTTTTGCCACTACTAAGACTACTAAGTCAGTCCTCTAAATCTTCCTCATTAGATGGGGTTACACCATAGTTTTGCCACTACTAAGATGACTAAATCAGTCCTCTAAATCTTCCTCAGTAGATGGAGTTACACCATAGTTTTGCCACTACTAAGATGACTAAATCAGTCTTTTAAATCTTTCTCAGTAGATGGGTTACACCATAGTTTTGCCACTACTAAGACTACTAAGTCAATCTGGAGTCTATAGAGATGCTGTAATGTGACATAGGATCAGATTGAGGCTTGGTTCACACTACTAAGATGCGATTTTGATCTGATTTCAGGTGTGATTATGTAATGTGACTTGTTTGTGATTTTTGCACAATTTTACTCCTGTCAGTTTTTGGATGCAATTTCATGGCTCAAGGTCAAGCCATACTATCCATAGGTCAAGAAATACTATTACTTACTACTGCCTTTAAGTTGCCTTTAAGTAGAGGAAAAGAATGAAATTGCTTTACAAAGTACAAGTACATGCAATTCTGTGCATTTCTATTGAAGTCTATGGGGCCAAAATCGCACAGGAGTCACACCAAAGTAGTGCAGGAACCTTTGCCAAAATCGCTCCAAGCTGAGTCTCATGGATGTGAAAGGGTACCATTGAAAACAATGTGATTTCAATTGTCATTTGATTCTGTGTGACTCAAGTTGCATAAGAAATTGCACTAGTGGCCTAAAGTATAACTCTATCCAAAAAAAAAGACTTTTTTTAATTATTTGCACACATGCAAAAATGCACATTTTGGGTCTGAAGATTACATAAACCCCCACATATATAATATCTTTTCTGAAAACAGACACCCTGTAGAATAAAATAGGTGGTGCTTACTACCACTCTCCATCATGACACCTGCCATGGTGTTCTTGGGCACCCAGGAGGTAAAGGTAAGTCTGGTACACATGGTGGAAGGGGGGTAGCCAGGTGCTGTACAGAAGTGATCATGCAGCTTTACAGCTCCTCAGGTCACTTCTACATGAAAGCTGGGAATAAAAATGTAAAGAAATTCTCTGCCACTATAGCTCGTTTATATGCCAGGGCTGCCACTGATGTAGTATTTGAAAAGGGTAAAAGATAAAATAAAAAAGCAGCTTTTGTTCTGTTACTCATTATTTTAATCCAAACTCGCCTCTTGCAGTATATTTTTCTGCCACTAGATGCTATTAGTCTTCCTGGATGAGTGACAGCTAGCATTGTTTAACCCGATTCCTCTGGGACTAGGCTGTCATGGGTCTCAATAGGGTACAGCGGAGAAGAAGTAGCACAGTGATGATCTAATTTCTGTCACTCAGCTTTCTCTTCCTATCAGCATGTTCATTGTCAGTGCATAAACTGTTTGACTCCTTGTGCTGTTTCTTTCTCTTGTACTCTGAGCTCTGCTGGCCAGGGACTAAAGGGGGCTGATGCCAAGTTAAATTCAGGTATTAACTGTGCTGTCATTTGAAAAACATACATCTGATAATGTATCAATAAATACAGAGCAGCACTCATTTTTATCTTTTATATGTGTCTAGATTTCAGCTTTAATTGAAACAGTCTTATGTATGTCATTATTATTATTCATTATATTACAGTACAATATATTGTCTCATCATCTCCTGTTGTACTACGTAGAGCAATACATATAGGGAGCATGATGCAGATACATTATGCATGAATATATATAGTTTATTATAATTGTTTCATTGTCAATTACACACAATTGGAAAATAAACCACAATGATAGCAAAAAAACAAGAGAGATTTGTTGTTGTGAGTTTATAATCTAGAGGGGTAAAGGCTAGGAACAAGAGGTAAGGGCAAGAGGGGACAAAGCAGCATTTAGAATGGTGAACTTCTCTTTAAAAAACCTGAATGGATGTGTAACTGAGGTTAGAAGAAGTCTGTCACCTGCCTACGCTCACATGCTGTCTCCCAGCTTCAAAGTCTGCATAGCAGTATTAACCTCTTCACGCTGATGGTACGCAAATATGTGGCCTCTCAACGTCTGGGCCTTGATGCCGAGTTGCCGCATATTTGCGTACCATTTGTAAACAAACGTGATGAGAACGTGCGCCCTACACGCTCCCAGCACATGTGTTGGTGTCCCACGGAAAGGTCCTGATCTTTCCTTGCGATCAGGACCTTTCCGATAATGTGACAATCAATCATGGGGGTTCATGACCCTAAACCCTGCCCCGCCTCCCGGTGTAAGAAACCAGGAGGAGCCGCCATGAAGGGGTTAAACAACAAAGTTCTTTAGTTGTTCAATTTTCTTTGTTTTTTTTTACTCACACTCTTTAAAGGTGGAAAGTGTGAGGATAGGTAAGGTGCATGACATCTACAGACTTAAAGTGATTCTAACGGTTGTAAAAAACATTTTTTAAATAGCAGACATATAATACTTGTGACAGAACACGGCGTCAGACCCCAGCCCTTCTCATCAACTCGTGACCGAAGGACCAGCCAATCTCACACCGCGCTGTCACTTGCGTAACAATGCCACTCTCAGCTGCGCCCTACACAAAGATTTTCCAGCTCGCGGGATGACAATCTATGTGACAGCAGCATGAGAGCGATTGTTACTGGGTTAGGTTAATTACGCAATTGACCCTTCACACTGCCACCACCACCTTTTTACAGAGAAGGAGGAAACTCACAAATCTTAGCAGTAACACTATGATATTAATATAAGCATCTGTAATACACACTGTCAGCATAGACCGATATATTCAGAGGATTATTACACACAGTAGCACTCTTCAGAGACAGGTATTCTTTAGTTTGCATTAAAAGCTTTAGACAGTTTCAACACTTTTAAAAAAATAGGATTTATTACTAAAAAGGTCAAAATGGTGCAATTAAAAATATTTACAGAAAAAGATGTAACCAAGATATAAAGAGAACAATAAAACAACAGAGAAATAAAAGAAAGGAGTTCAGAAGGCAGAATCCTTGCAATGAGTTCAATTGTCCGAACAAAAAGATTGCCTTGGCTCTCAAGTCTCTTAGATGGTTTCTGATTGATGTTAAACGAGAGCTGTCTTTCTCCAGCCTGTCAGTCTTTTTCTATCATATCAAAGCGGTGTCTCCTGAGAACAAATGACCAATCATACAGTTTGGGGATGGGTGTTAGGCGGTAACCAAGGTTATGACCAAATCCCTTACAACTTCATACTAAGGTCAATAACCTCCAATAGGTACAGGTAGCATCCTAGCAACTGGCAGATTAATATTTAGAATTATATTCCAAATGCAAAGATACCAAACCTAGCGTACCCTTGTCACCCAGGATAGGTACTAATATAGTGATGTAAGGTCTTGTGTGACTCGTATTAAAATGATCAATCCGAATATATACTTCATATTAATGTGCCCAGTTCCTGCTGAAGTATATGAATTGTATGAAAAATGACTCATGTGGAATGTATGTTTTATGGCATGCTCTAGCCCTAATGGCCTAACAGGTCATGACTGACTGAGTTATTGTTTTACGATCGGGCAGAGGAAAGTGATTTTCAAGCAGACCCCATGGAACCAGACTAATCAGCGGTGTACAGCCCTGAAGCTTAGCTATCTGTGCTTTATTTAGGATAAGAGATCCTCTTGACCTCCGTTCAATTTATAGCTATGCATTCCATTGAAAAGGGAGGAGGGAGGACAGGAGAGAACATGGCTGAGACCTAACAAGATGGCTTTCATGTACAGCGTCCATGTCTCTAGTGCACACAATTGGCACAATACTTACCTGCTCTGTGCAATGGTCATGATCCTCATCTTCTTGTGTCCCCCATTGGCAGTCCTGGCTCCCCCCTCCTGCCAAGTGCCCTCAATAGCAACCCTCTTGTTATGGGAGCACACAAGCAGGTTCTCACCCGAGCCACACTCCTGTGAATGGACATTGAGGAACACACAGGGGCGCCAGACTAAGTGCAGCATTAAAATAATAGTATTTATTAAAATTGACAAATTGGCAACTCACTCAAAATAGGAATAAACAGGCAGGTATTAACACCCCAGTGCAACTCCCATGTGGTCCTGGTCTAATGGCCGCAGTAATGATGATGATGGTGAGGTGTCAGGAAGCGGCCGACCACCATGTTGATCAGCTTGGAATGCAGCTTGGGACGCAAGATGGGGTCGGACTAGAAGTGATGTCAGCGGGGCTATGTGGATCTGTGAATGTGGGCGGTAATGAGTTTCGAACCTTTCGCTTCTTCCTCAGAAGACTTTTATGGACTTTTCTATATGATTTCCCTTTCTGTCAGGACTGATACGTTTTTCTTTTCTACTGCACCTTTAACCTTTACAATTGCTTAAAGCGGAGCTCCACCCAAGAAGGGAAGTTCCGCTTTCAGACTTATTACCCCGCTCCTCATTAAGGATTGACACCTTTGGGGAGCAGGTACCCGAATTTAACAGGTACCCTCTCCCACTTCTGCTGCGATCACCTGAAGTGGAAGTTGTCCTCCCCCCTCCCTCCCCGTAGTCTTTAGGGACACATGACAGGTCCCAGAAGACTACAGGACCATTCCAAAGTGCAGCGCTACTCGTGCATGCGCAGTGGGCACCCGACTGTGAAACCACAAGCTGTCACAGCCGGGTGCCCACAGTGAAAGTGCCAGAGAAAAGACGGCCGGTGAAACCAGCCATGGTGAGGATGCCGCTGGACTGAGGAACAGGTAAGTGTATTTTAATAGTCAGCAGCTACAGGTTTTGTAGCTGCTGACTTTTTTTTTTTTTATTCAAATGGAAATTTAAAGTTAGCAGCTGCAAATCCTGTAGTTACTGACTTTTAATAAAAGGACACCTACCTGTCTAGGGATCCAGTGCTGTCCTCACCGGAGTCAGTTCCTCACCAGTCTTTGGGTTTTCCTGCACCGGCATCCTAACCGTGGGCAGCCAGCTATGTGGCTTTTGGCTTCACAAGTGGCTGGCCACTGCACATGGGTGAGTTGCACTGTGATGTGTGAATGGTCCCTCAGTCTTCTGGGACCTGACACTTGTCCCAGAAGACTGTGCGGAGGGGGGGGGATGAGAACTTCAGCTTGGATCACCTAAATGAAAACTAGGTACCCGCTCCTCCCAAAATAATTGCATGCCAAATGTGGAAAGGAAAGGAGGACTTAAAGTGGATCTTTTGGGTGGAGTTCTGCTTTAAAATGAATAGTAAGTTTGCATGTAGCAAAAAAATACATATTGGAAGAATAAATCATGTGAACTATGAATAATCCAATGGGAAAAAACACTAGTTCATATAAAATAGCTTTATTTTTCTTTTGAATGAAGCCCATTACAGAATAGCTGGAAAACCATTACAGAATACCTGGAAAACATATGTAGACCGTAAGTTCAGGACTAACTGATTTTAACAAATCCGTTCAACAAAACTGATAGTTTACTTTTAGTTGGAGAGGTAAACCATAATGATCCTCAGCTCAAAACATCTGCTATGGCCTTTATATAGAGCTTCCTTTTTTCTAGTTGTATTATTAAAGCCCAACTCTGCCCCTCCTCCGCTGGACCCCACAGGGTCCTTTTTACTTCTGATCTTCTCTGGGTGATAGAATGATCTGAAGCACTGCTTTCTGCATCATGAAGGAAGCCATGGTGAAGCCCCCTCGGGCCCATGATACCCTGTGCTTGCAGTATCTCCTGATTACACTGGGCACCATTTAATCCGGTAGATGGAAGCCATGGCAATTTGATTGAAAGTGATTATTGCAACCTGAGCTGCTTATTTATTTTTTTATATATTTGTATGTAAAAATAAATATAGGATTCTCTTATATTATGCAAATTGCAACAGTATGAATGATAGCCCCTCCTGTTATAGCAAGAGGAATGAGACTTCAAGATGGATTAGGAGCAAAGCAGAAAATTAAGAGGAGAGACTGGGTGACATAATCCTTTATGCCCCATGTGTAACTGAAATACCACTTATAGGCAGGTTGAAACGTTAAAGCTGAAAATGACCAATGCATTGGGCCTCTCCCACCACTGTAAGGGTTAAATGTTACATGAGTAATATGAAAATCATGGAAAATGGTTGGACTTTCACAAGCCACATCCGAAAACCATAGAAAAAAAGGGGTCCACAATGGAGGCCCACAAAGAGAGTCAGGACTTTATAGGCTCAGCATTGGAGATGGCACAATATATAAAACAACATACACTTTATTGTATACATTAAAAGATAGTATAAAATATAAACATAAAAAGAAATGCTTCTAAAAGGTACCTGCAAATTGGTTGGGTACCTAAACACCCCCTACTCAGAATGGCCGGATGTCTAATCTATGAACTCCAAATACATGTATAATTTACAGTGGAGTATTGATGGACTCTGTAGGCTTCCGGACAAGGGTCAATGTATTTCAACAATAAGCTTTTTCAGGACCCAGGGTATTGGTAGAGCATCACTATTATATAAACATAATAGCCTACACTCCATAATAGCCATTCCATGGCTTTTTTTGGCTATAACCATGAAAGGGGTTTTGTTGTCTATTTTATTGCTGTTTATATTACAGCTTTGGCCTTCTTTTTTCTTGGATTGATATTGACATCTTTGTTGTAGACCGTTATGCTAGCAGGAGGCTATTATGAATATTTATCTTGTTATATTTAGTGCTGTCACTCTGCCCCCTTAGACTGACATGTTCTCACATCTAGTGGTCCTATCTTGCTCTTTTAGATCTTTGTGTGCTTATGCTGCCTGTGACGGCTCTCTGCTGTATGGATTGGTACTGAGGCCCCTATGCCGGCCTAGAGGCCTTTAGCGGGGTGCCCCATGTTCCACTACACCAATGTAAGCGCATCTTGTGTATATACAGTTGTGTTCAAAATAATAGCAGTGTCTTGAAAAAAGTGAATAAAGCTCAAAATCCTTCTAATAGCTTTTATTTCCATACACACAAATGCATTGGGAACACTACACATTCTATTCCAAATCAAAACATGAAGAAAAATATATCAAATTTGTGTTGTTCCTCTAAAAAAATTGAAGAAAAGTGAATATTAGACTGTTCAAAAAAATAGCAGTGTTTGTATTCTTCTTTACAAACTCAAACATTCACTATATAAACTGAAAAATGTTTGAAGGTTTTGCTTTCCTTTGACTCACTTAATTAATATTTAGTTGTATAAGCACTGTTTCTGAGAACTGCTGTACATCTGTGTTGCATGGAGTCACCCAACTTCTGGCACCTGTGAACAGGTATTCCAGCCCAGGATGATTGGACTACATTCCGCAGTTCTTCTCTATTTCTTGGTTTTGCCTCAGAAACTGCATTTTTGATGTCACCCCACAAGTTTTCTATTGGATTAAGATCCGGGGATTGGGCTGGCCACTCCATAACGTCAATCTTGTTGGTCTGGAACCAAGATGTTGCACGTTTACTGGAGCGTTTGGGGTCGTTGTCTTGTTGGAACACCCATTTCAAGGGCATTTCCTCTTCAGCATAAGGCAGCATGACCTCTTCAAGTATTCTGATGTATTCAAACTGATCCATGATCCCTGGTATGTGATAAATAGGCCCAACACCGTAGTATGAGAAACATCCCCATATCATGATGCTTGCGCAACCATGCTTCACTGTCTTCACAGTGTACTGTGGCTTGAATTCAGTGTTTGGGGGTCGTCTGACAAACTGTCTCCGGCCACTAGACCCAAAAAGAACAATCTTATTTTCATCAGTCCACAAAATGTTGCGCCATTTCTCTTTAGGCCAGTCAATGTGCTCTTTGGCAAATTGTAACCTCTTCAGCGCGTCTTTTTTTCAACAGTGGGACTTTGCGGGGGCTTCTTGCAGATAGCTTGGCTTCACATAGGCGTCTTCTAATTGTAACAGTACTCACAGGGAACTTTAGAACTTCTTTCATCTTCCTGGAGCTGATTGTTGGCTGAGTCCTTGCCATTTTGGCTATTCTTCTATCCATTCGAATGGTAGTTTTTCGCTTTCTTCCACGTCTTTCAGGTTTTGGTTGCCATTTTAAAGCATTTGCGATCATTTTAGCTGAGCAGCCTATCATTTTCTGCACTTCTTTATATGTTTTCCCCTCTCCAATCAACTTTTTAATCAAGGTACGCTCTTCTTCTGAACAATGTCTGGAACGACTCATTTTCCTCAGAATTTCAGAGAGAAATGTAACCAGCATTACAAAATTTGCTGCCTTCCTTCCTTAAATAAGGGCAATAATTGCCACCTGTTTTTCAAAGAATGAATGACCTCACTAATATAACTCCACACTGCTATTATTTTGAACATGCCCCTTTCAATTAGTGATTCAATTACACAGAATCAGCAGCATGCATGTCATGGCAGTTGGGTCTGTTGGATTTCTATTACTCTACTACACCTGCTCGTAAATTATTTGCCATGTAGAAATATCATTTCTACCAAAAACAGTGATTGATCAGGTTAGTGATGTCTGACTGCTATTATTTTGAACACAACTGTATGTGTGTGTATACGTGTATATATATATATATATAAATATAAAATATTTTATGTAGTATTGGATATTATGCGTGTTATTTACAATAATCATGTATTATGTTTATATAATAGTTATGCTCTACCAATAACCTGGATCCTGAAGAAGCTTATTGGCAAAACATGTTTATTGACCCTTATCTGGAAGCCTTCATAGTCCACCAATACTCTGCTGTAAATTATATATGTATTTGGAGTTCATAGAATAAATCCTGGATCGCAGCTTCCCATCTATAAATGTTTTCACAAAAAAATCCACACAACCTTTACCCAAGATTCACACAGTATATACAGTATATACTGTGTGTGTGTATGTATGTGTGTATATATATATATATATATACATTTTTTTACTCTAATAGTTGATGTTAAATCAACTCTGTTCATTTGATTTTCCAAAGCAATGACTGCCTTGCAGTGCAGAGTAGGTGCTATGTATATTCAAAAGAAAAAAAAACCATCACACACACACCGTAAAATTTCATCAAGAATAGCAGTAAATCCACTCAGCCATACAGAAGAATATTGGCGGATCAATTCTCTTTAAACCTTGCCCCGGTGCCATCCTACGAGAGAGGCCAGCGGCGTTATATATGACTAGATAACGCGGCTCTGCGGTCAGCATAAGTAAAGACCTTCTTTTTATAACACTTATAAAATTATATCACACATCCATGAGAACAAAATTAGATTTCATAGCCTGTGCCAGACCTTGAATATAAATTCTGGCTGGAAGCAATGAATTTAAAAATGTTATTACTTAATACATGCACTTTATTAGTTTCCTCAACTAATGTCGCTGACTCTTGACTGAGGCTCATCTCTCTTCTGCACAGGGTGAAATTCCTTCTCTGTCTGTCGGATGAGCTCGAGTGCGGATGGGAGAGGAAATGAATTGACATTTCAGAAGCGTTTGACCTAAATGGATTATACAGTTCCGTGCAATTATGACTGAGAATTCAATAGGATTTCTATTCAGGTTAAACCCAGTGTAAGAATAACAGGCAGGTTATCAGAGGTAGGCAGCCCCCACGTGTGTGGGGGATAATATACAATTATTAGAGCGGCTTCTCCAGCAGACGGTTTATTGTCTGGATGAAACCTTTGGGGAGTTTACATACTATAGCGGTTCAGAGAGCAGTTGTATACACTAACAGCGCCAAATCACAAGAAACTTAAATTTTTTCGATGTTTTGTTGTGATTGGTTGAGGTAAAATAATTGGCTTGGAAATCTGTTGGATTTACCTGTTTCAAGTTACTGTGGAGTAGTGCTTTCAGCTGTGAAACGATGACCTAAGCAGCCCACATGGTATTTTAAAGAGGAGAGCTCCATAATAGTTTAATGAGTCCAGTAAATGTTTTTTAATGTGGGAACAGAAGTGGAAACCCAACACGTTTCAAGGTGTTGAGACTCCCCCTTCATCAGGGCTTATATGTTGATAATCGGTTCAGATTTGTTCTGGACTGCAGATGTGGACACAAAAAGGATAGCGTAATGGTCAGGCACCAGTGTGACACATTAATGCTAATCTGAACCTATTATTAACATGTAAATCTTGATGAAGGAGTGGTTGTGAAGCCTCGAAATCCATTGGCTTTCCACTTCTATATTGTGTTAAATACCATTTACTGGATGTGACGGACCTCCTGGGTGCCTCCGCCAAACAGTGCTTCCTGCCCTCCAAACTCTTCCAGCAGATCGATAACTAATACTAGCCCTTTACCCCAAGCATCGTACACAGACAAGATGTTGAGGTAAAACCAAAGGAATTTATTGAACAAAAATACAGGTTTATAAACACTTCACAAATAGGGGCGGTCACCACATGAACAATAAAAACAAATATTACACACTGGAGTAAACATCCCACAATGATTAGGTAATGAGGTAAAGTTGACACAAGACTAATCACATCCTGTAGGAATCTCTAGAAGGATTAGCTAACAGACAGAAACAATAGGTTACTCAATTAACAATGGGAATTCACATCTAGGAGGCACACAATGAGAGAAAGATACTTCATACCTAGACAGGATAGGCATGCACAGGTAAACATTATAGCAGTAAACACATAACACCTTAATAAACAGATTACACATAACAGCAGGAGAGCCCATCATCAGTTGTTTTGAGCAGATTATAGCCTGCTTTGAGTCTGAGTCTAGGAAGGGGTTGCAGCAGTCAATGCTGGCTTGGACTGTTGATTCTACACCTCAAAAACAAACCCACAGAGGACCCAAATCTGTATCCAAGTCCTCCAGTTCTCAGAGTCTGTTTTGGGGAAACATTATTATTATTATACAGTATTTATAAAGCGCCAATAGTTCGCTCAGCGCTGTACATTACAGAGGGGGACAGAACATGTGACAGAACAATACCAATACAATGCAAAACATGAGGGGATTGAGGGCCCTGCTCTTTCGAGTTTACAATCTAGGAAGGAGGGGATGGTGGCACAGGAGGAGATAGCTGTGGGGGATGGAGTGGTAGGAAGAGTGGAGGAGGTCAGCAAGTTAGCAGGGGGTGGGGTAGGCTTCCCTGAAAGATGGGTTTTCAGGGTGCGCCTAAAGGAGAGGAGAGTAGGTGATAATCTGATGGGTTGGGGCAGGGAGTTCCAGAGGATGGGTGACACCCTGGAGAAGTCTTGGAGGCGGGCATGGGAGGAGGAGACCAGGGAACTAGAGAGAAGGAGGTCTTGTGAGGAGCGGAATGTGCGTGTTGGGCAGTACTTGGATATTAGGTCAGTGATGTAGTTCGGGGCAGTATGGTGGACAGCTTTGTACGTCAGCGTTAGGATTTTGAATTTGATCCGTTGCGCAATCGGAAGCCAGTGGAGGGATTGGCAGAGGGTGGTGGCGGAGACAGAGCAGTTGGAAAGGTGAATGAGTCTGGCAGCCGTATTCAGGATCGACTGAAGCGGGGATAGCCAGCGGCGAGGCAGGCCAGTGAGGAGGGAGTTGCAGTAGTCGAGTCGTGATATGATGAGGGAGTGGATGAGCTGTTTAGTGGTTTCTGGAGTTAGGAACGTGCGGATTTTGGCGAGGTGGAGTCTGCACGAGTTTGTTAAAGATTGGACTTGGGGCTGGAAGGATAGGTTGGAGTCCAGAATGACACCAAGTACTCTGGCCTGCGGGGCGGGTTTGATGGTAGCGTTATTCGATGTGATAGAGAAGTCAATGGGGGGGGTGTCCGGGCTGGGGGGAAGACAAGAAACTCGGTTTTGGAGAGGTTCAGTTTAAGGAAGTGGAACGACATCCAGTCTGATATGTCGCTCAGCAGGTGTGTGATTCGGGCGGAGACCGAGGGGGTGAGGTGGGGGGTTGAGAGATAGATTTGTGTGTCGTCGGCATAGAGGTGGTAGTTGAAGCCGTGAGAGTGTATGAGTTGGCCAAGGGAGGAGGTGTAGATGGAGAAGAGAAGGGGCCCGAGGACAGAGCCTTGAGGGACCCCAACAGAGAGGGGAAGTGAGGGGGAGGTGGTAGCATTATAGGTAACGCTGAAAGAGCGTTGTGACAGGTAGGATGAGAGCCAGGAGAGAGCAGAATCTCTGAGGCCGAGGGAGTGTAGTTTTTTGAGGAGGAGGGGGTGGTCGACTGTGTCGAAGGCCGCAGAGAGGTCAAGGAGTAGGAGCACTGAATAGTGGCCATTAGCTTTGGCGGTTAGCAGGTCGTTGGAGAGTTTGAGTAAGGCAGTTTCGGTGGAGTGTAGGGGACGGAAGCCAGACTGTAGGGGATCGAGGAGGTTGTTGTCGTTGAGGTGAGAGCATAGGTGGGTGTAGACTAGGCGCTCGAGGAGTTTAGATGTAAATGGGAGCAGGGAGATGGGTCTGAGGTTGTTCGGGTCATTGGGGTCCAGGGAGGGCTTTTTAAGTATGGGGGTGATGTGTGCATGTTTCAGAGGGGAGGGGAAAGTGCCGGAGGAGAGGGAGAGATTGAAGATGCAGGTGAGGGAGCGTAGGATGGAGGGGGAGGGAGGTCGTAGGAGTTGTGAGGGGATAGGGTCGAGTGGGCAGGTGGTGAGGCGGGCATCAGAGAGGATCTTGGAGACTTCCTCGATGGTAGTAAGGTTAAAGGTGCGGAGTGTTGGGGGAGCTTCAGTATGAGGAATGTAGGGTGGGGTGGAAGAGGAGGTCAGAGCAGTGGTGGGGCCGTGGGAGAGGGGTGATGAGGGGGTAGCTGAGTGAGGGGGAAGGGGGTTGGAGGGAGTTTGAGCAGCGACGAAGTCCCTGCGGGTTATGTCAAGGGGGAGGGGGGATGAGGGGGTAGCTGTGTGAGAGGGGACAGGTTGAGAGGGCGTGTGAGTTGCGGCAATGTCCTTGCGAATTGTGTCAATCTTGTTTTTGAAGTGATTGGCAATCTCAAGGGCAGTGAGTGAGGTGCTGGGTGGAGGTGGAGGTGGGGGTGGCGAGAGTAAAGAGTAAAGGTGGAGAAGAGTCGGCGAGGATTGGAGGAGAGGGCCTTGATGAGGGTCAGGAAGTAGGCTTGTTTGGCAGCATGGAGGGAGGAGGTGTAGGTGTGGAAGGTAGATTTGTAGCGGGTGAAGGCTTGTTGGGATTTGGTTTTGCGCCATAGTCGCTCCAGGGCACGACTGTGTCGTTTGAGGGTTTTGGTGTGATCAGTCTGCCAGGGCTGGAGCGGTCGGGGTCTGATGTTGCGTGTGGTTAAAGGCGCTAGTGAGTCAAGGGCTGTTGAGAGCGTGTTGTTGTAGGCGGTCATAGCCAAGTCGGGGCAGGACAGGGGGAGGATGCTGTCGTGGAGTTGATCAGCTGCAGAGTGGAGGGAGGCAGGGTTAAGGTTGCGGAGGTTACGGCTGGTAGTAGTGTGACATTTGGAGGGGTAGGCGTTGGAGGACGAGGAGATAGCTAAGGTAATCAGGAGAGAGGGAAGGGGGTGTTAGTGAGGTTGTGGGGAGCGCAGCTGTTGGAGAAGACAAGATCAAGGATATTACTGTCAGAGTGGGTGGTGGATTGTATGCACTGTGCAAGTGCAAAGGAGGAGGTTAAGTGGAGGAGACGGGCTGTGTCCGGGTTGTCGAGGTTGACAGGGATGTTGAAATCCCCAAGGATGATGGCGGGTAGCTCAGAGGAGAGGAAGAAGGGTAGCCAGGAGGAAAAGTCATCCAGGAAGCGGGGTATGGATCCAGGAGGCCGGTATATCACAGCAATCTTCAGGGGGGTTGGGGAGAATAGTCAGACGCAGTGGGCCTCGAAGGAGGAGAAGGATAGGGAGGGGGGGTTTGGGAGGACTCGGAAGGTGCTCTGCGGTGACAGGAGCAGACCAACCCCACCACCTTTACGACCGTTGGGCCTGGGTGAGTGGGTCCAGGTGAGACCTCTATAGGAGAGTGCAGCAGGGGAGGTAGAGTCAGTAGGCTGTATCCAGGTTTCCGTAATCGCTAGGAGGCTGAGGGAGCGGGAAACAAAGAGGTCATGGATGGCGGTAAACTTGTTGCACACCGATCGGGGGCGTTCAGGAGTGCACATGAAAACGGGGGGGGGGGGAGATTTTAGGGAGCAGGGGGACAGATACTAAGTTGCGGGGGTTGCGGCAGGACGTGGAGGCGGGAGGGTGTTGTGCGGGTGAGGGAAGTGGTGGAGGGCCAGGATTCGGGGAGATGTCCCCCGCGGTTATGAGGAGGAGAAGGGTGAGAAAGGTGGCATGGGAGCGGGATGTGCAGGAGTGTGAGAAACTACTAGTGGAGGTGTTCGGGTCAGTGGGAGAGTGGAGTAATAGGAGGAGGTGGTGAGTGCCATAGAGGGGTGAAGGAAGCAGTGAGGACACAATATACAATTGTTTGGGAGGGGCAGAGGGATATAGTGAATGGATTTTGGGAATGGAGGAGAGGAAAATGAGAAGGAGGAGTGGAAGAGGCATTTTGGGGAGGTGATGAGAGCAATAGTAGGGAGATGATAGCAATGAGGGGGAGATGTACAAGTTTTCGGGTGGAGCAGAGGGGTAAAGAAATGAGATTTGGGAACAGAGGATAGTAATATGGAAAGGAGAAGAGGGACTTATTATATAAAGGTACACGGAGTGGGACTCAGACTTGTAAGAGATGTTTCCCAGGGTGTTTGCTTGCAGTCTGTCCAGCGTGCAGTAGAGTTTCTTGCTGTTGTTGTGTCTTCCTGCTGCTTAAGTTCTCCTGCTTTAGTTCAACTGCTGTGTTTAACTGCATCGCACTCGTTCAACTTGAACTTGAATCCGAAGTAAAACTACTCCAAAGGTCCCCCAGGAAAGCACCTCCCAAAGAATAGAGCCCACTTAAATGCCAGGGCCCATAGGCAGTAGGCTAGCCTGCAGTCCCCTCCAAAAGCCCCTGTCCCAGTTGGGTCTGTCACACTGGACTTATTAGAAAACTCTATATACCTCTCTGAGGGCCTTTGTAATACCCCTGTCAATAGAAAATGACCTCCAAAAATCTTACTGTCTGGACAGCTGATTATCATTCACTCCTGAGTCCAGCACTCTTACAGTACATATCTATTGCTAAGCAGCCCACAACAGTCATAAAAGTGGTTTGAGTTTCCTTCACCTTTTTTGCCCAGGCCCAGTACATACAGGTAGGATGCAAAGCATTTAGAAAGTGCAAAACATTTCTGTAGGCCAATCTTTCATCTCCTGTCAGGGATTGTTAAAATGCTGAATTAAGCTTTAAGCAATTATTTAGCTAGTTTCAGTAGGTATCTAGTAAGCTTTAGAAGCAGCTATCAGAAACAGAAGTTAGATGGGCCTTTATCATGGAAGCCCCTCCCCCACCATGTGATCTATTGTCCCACACAAAGAAAAACAGTGGAATAAAATGTAAAAAACCTATTATAAGGTAATGCTATCTATGCCATTGAATACAGTGAGCAATGTGTTTTCTGCCAATACAATGAAGTGTGGGAAGTCAGCTAAAGAAGATTTCATTTTTAAGGGGTGGGCATACAAAACTAGGAGAAGGATGGCAGCCCCTGACAGTAAAAGGAGTGTCAGAGCAAAAGATAAAAGTGTCCAAATTGGTCTTGTTTTTTAAAAAAAGTCAACGTGTTTCAGGGGTCAAAGGCACTCCCTCTTCATCAGGGCTTTAGGTGAGAATGAGAATCTTGAATAGACCAAAATAAAGCTTTCCTGTGTGAATCTATGCAGGGAAGCTAATTGCTGGATAATACAAATTACTGGTCAGCAGTATTTACATGAGCAATCAAGAACAAAAATCCAGTGATGTTTGAATCCCATATTTAAAAGATAAAAGTGTCCAAATTGGTCTTGTTTTAAAAAAAAGTCAACATCAAGTCAACTCCCTCTTCATCAGGGGTTTAGGTAAGATTGAGAACCTCGAATGGACCAAAATAAAGCTGTCCTGTGTGAATCTATGCAGGGAAGCTAATTGCTGGATCATATGAAGGCAGTATCTACATGAGCAATCAATAAAAGAAGCCTGTGATGTTTGAACCCCATTTTTAAATGGAAAAAGGGAGGAGATCCACTTACTGGAAGGTGGAGTGACTTGAGGACTCCTCAGATACTGCTGGCCAGCTGGCTGGTGGTTCACAGTCATGTGCACCTGAGGCAGCCAGTCATTTGTTTAGATGGATTTTATAGTATGGGTAAAGTAGCTAGAGGGGTAAGCTCCCTGGAGAATTAACCATGTCATACTTGGCTTGAATTTCAGCCATTTCCTGTTGAATCGACTGAAATTTGAGCCACAGGTGACCCTACCAGCACCAACTGGCTCAGAAAATGTTGATTTTTAAATTGACTTTAATCAAAGGAGCCAAGTGGAAAATTGTCAACCAAACAGATGCTGTGACTGTTTGGGTATACTGACAGCCGCAGGTGCCAGCTGTCAGAATACAATAGCCAGCAAAGGGTGATTCCTGCATCCATGCTGGTTAGCATGGATGGACAAATCTATAGTTGCATGGCCAGCCTTGGACCTGAGGGAAGGACAGGGAGGTAGGTGATGAAAATTCCCAGCATCTAACAAAGACTAAAATATCAGGTTTATGTTGCCCTACTTTTTAAGCATACATCATCTTGATAGCTTCTCTTAGACAAAAATGGGTTAATAGAAAACAATCCTCAGTCAATAAAACCATGGCGCCACTCATGTGTTATATAAATATATCATTTGAGAACACATTATACAAAATAAGTTTGCGTCTACAAGACATTTAATTGTGAATTTCTCAGCGATTCAGCAAGTCTGCATTCTGTCCACATTACTTATTTTAATTGACAATCATTTCTGTAATTTGGATTGCTCAACTTTATTGTTTGCGCTGCCCTTGTTTATTACAATGACTGCAGTAAAAAGCACCAATGTTTGCTGAGTAGGCTCTAAGAATTGTAAGAAAATAATACGCAGGCCAAGGCAGCATATGTAACAATCTTCAAATTAAAGGAAAAGGTGCCATTTTTTTTTCTATGTTTAACGTCACTGTAAAAAAATATCCTGCTGTTAAAGTGGACCTGACTCCTGCACTAGAGCTTAGCAACCCATAGGGAGACTAAGATAGGTTAGGAATGCTTGGACTTTTAAGTGAACTCACAATATTGAGGTAAGAGGATCAGCATGACACCCAGGAAACTAATATATTGTGAAGGAGGTGAGCACTGGGAATCTATATGATTCTCTCATTGGAGCTTTCCTTTAAATGGAACACCTCAAGGACAGAAGCCATTTTGTTTAGCATGACTATGGTATATAGCAGGGGCGGACTGACAACTCATGGGGCTCCTGTGTCCTTGCCCAAACTCAAAAAAGCCTATGAAAAAGGTACCAAGAGCATGTCATGGGGCCCCCTACTGACCCCAGGCCCTCGGGCAGTGCCCGAGTTTCCAAATGGTCAGTCCGCCCCTGGTATATAGTAAAGATAGTGACCCAATTCTAGGCCTTGGCTGCTGCCTTTCTGATCTTAGTAACCCAATCACTCGACAGATGAAAAGCTTCTAAGTGTGTGGTTATGAGTACAAACTTACATCTTGTTTGAAATTTGGGTAAAATCTTTATCTGTTAGGAATAACAGATACAGCCAATCTGTTTTGGGGAAAGGTCTCCCCCTTCTTCAGGGCTTCAACAATGATTTGTAATGCAACAAGAATGAAATAACATAGATATCTTGAATTGAGGTTGGATTGAGGCTAGTTTATTCTAATGGCATGCATACATTCAACTGGTTCTAATGAAATTTGACATGATTTTCTATATATTTTCTAAAACAAAAATGAAGGGTTTTTTTTCAGTCAAGTAAACATGAGATGTTGTGTATGCAAATTATGTTGATGTCTGTAAAGAAAGCAATCCAAACTTTAAGTCAGAATTTGGATCACCTGCTGGTGGCACTGTGCTTCCCAGAACGGAAGTTTGTAGTTCCAGTGTCCACCAGCGGGTGTCTCTCAGCAGCCAACAGATCCCAGTAATCAGTTTCCAAATGATGCTGGCTGCGGGGAGGGTATTTAGGTCCTCCCCTATTAGTGCCTCTGGCTCCAGTGTTTTGCTCTGCTGCTAAAGACTGCTTGCCATTTATTCTGACCCTGATTTTGCTCCTGCCTTGCATCCTGTACCCTACTGCCTCATATCAGCTCCTCTTATTCTTTGATCTCAGTCCTGGTCCCTACTGCCTATCTCCAGTTTAGCTGGTTGATCTAAGTTCCCCATTTTGTGTATATATTGTATATAGTCAATTTGTTAGTTAGGCTCTCTGTTACTCTGTTAGGTTGTCAGTGAGATTTTTTGAGATTGAGTTATGGTTTACTTATATCTTTATGTTTGCTGTGTTTTCTGTTTGCTGATATTTGGATGGGTTATGTTTCACTGTAAATAGGTCTGACTTAGCATGGGTTCACACTTGCGTGGTGCGGCATATTGCATGTGATTCCCACAGGAACCACTCCCCATTCCTGTGAAAGTCACATGTGAATTCTGTGCGGTGCAATTTGAGTCATACATTTGGCTCAGATCGCACCGTATCCGCACCATTTTAGTTTGACACCCTCGTCCCCGATTCCTTATTTGGAACGTATCTGCCGTGATTCGCCCAGGGGTAGGGGTCTTATCTCGGATCTATATCGCTCCTTTTTAACTAGCATTTATCCAATGCCCCCTTTGTACAGACAGAAATGGGAAATTGACTGTGAGATGACATTTTCCGATGAGGACTGGGATTCTATGGTGGAGAATATACGGAAGGGATCTAGATCTATCTCGGTCCGTGAGACAGCCCTAAAGGTTTTAACTCGCTGGTACTATACCCCTTCTAGACTGCATGTTATGTTTCCTAGAACATCACACCTCTTTTTTCGAGGGTGTGGATTGGCCGGTACCCTTGTACATGTATTTTGGGCTTGTCCTAGTCTCTCTTTGACCTGACGTAGAATTTCAGAACTGGCCTCCGCTCTGGCAGGCTCCTCGATGGATTTATCCTTGCAAATTTGCTTATTGGGTGTGTTGATTCCTGGGATCCCTGTTAACAAAATGAAGCTAATTCACACTATCTGTAACGCCACTCTGTGCTCTATTGCGCTTTACTGGAAGTCGCCAGTAGTCCATTTAGCTTCTGTCTTACTAAGAGTTTATGTGGTTATGCTTGTGGAACGTATTCAATATACGCTGTTGGATGGGATGCACTTATTCGACAGTAAATGGGATAGTTGGAGAGCGCATCGACACCTATTATTTGAGTGATGATCTATCAGGGATTATTTTACATCATATCTATTAATGAGCTTATGATTGTTCTGTCGATATTATTGAATACTGCATTCATGTACTTGATCTTATTTTTACTATTTTCTTTCTACAAATGTGCTTTGTATTTCTGTTTAATTTTTATGTATCTTGTTTTATGTTGTTGATTCTACCTCACTGTATGGTGCGGTTTTTGTAGTCTATGTATTCCTAGATTGTAACCTCTAACGAGCAGGGCCCTCTGTTTCCTCTTGTACCAAATTGTATTGTACCTGTAATGTCTACCTTCATTTTGTAAAGCGGTGAGCAAACTGTTGGCGCTATATAAATCCTGTATAATAATAACAATAATAATCTCTTACTAAAAACGTTTGTAAAAAAAAAAAACCGCTCCGTGAGGACGTCGATGACGCAACGCGTAGGGCGGAGCCTTTGGATGTGACGTCAACACGCTCCCGGTCCGCTTGTACAGCGCATGTGCAAGCCAGGCTGGGTTTGCTTTTACTTGTTTATGCGATTCACACTGGAGTCGGTCTGGACACCATCTTCTGTAAGTGCATTCTTTTTATTAAAGCTGTGATTTCATTACATACTGCACCATGAGCTCTTATGTTCTTTCTTCTGAGTGGCGGTTTGAACCTCAGTGTGGATGTCTATAAGTTGTTTTGAAGTGGATATTCAGCTCTGCAGAGCATTACTCCCTGGAATTCATCCTCTAAAAGCCTCAAGTGTTGCTGCAGAAAAAATGAGGAAGGGTTGTAACAGCGCAAACACTGCAAAGTCCTGGGAAATGGTAGTATGGGTGATGGTGGTATTAGTGGCTACTGTATGAAGAGCGTAGGATTCCGTGTGGCACTGAGGGCAAGGCTTCCAAATAAGCTGTAGCAACTTCTGTAGATGAGAAAAAGGAGAGAAGCGCCTCTAAGTGCAATAAGTCTTTTAATTCAAGTCTAAATGTAGAAACACTCACATGTGTGAAGTAATCATAAGCATAAAAATCGTGGTTAACAATAGTTAACGGTGGGGTGGTAACCCGGGTGAAGAGCCGTCATCTCTCTGCGATGTGGGGAGGTCAGCTCTCGGCTGGAACAGCGTGGTGGCTGGAGGGGGAACAGCGGTGAGGCCAGCCTTCATGCACGTCCTCCCTCAAAGCCGGATGGAACGCACGCTGGAACGTAGCGGCGGCGTGGCCGTGATGACGTCAGATCCCAGGGTGCACTGCGACGCGTTTCGGAGCATGCACTGGCCGTGGAAGGCGGAAGTGCACTCCTTTTTCAAGCAGCTTGAAAAAGGAGTGCACTTCCGCCTTCCACGGCCAGTGCATGCTCCGAAACGCGTCGCAGTGCACCCTGGGATCTGACGTCATCACGGCCACGCCGCCGCTACGTTCCAGCGTGCGTTCCATCCGGCTTTGAGGGAGGACGTGCATGAAGGCTGGCCTCACCGCTGTTCCCCCTCCAGCCACCACGCTGTTCCAGCCGAGAGCTGACCTCCCCACATCGCAGAGAGATGACGGCTCTTCACCCGGGTTACCACCCCACCGTTAACTATTGTTAACCACGGTTTTTATGCTCATGATTACTTCACACATGTGAGTGTTTCTACATTTAGACTTGAATCAAAAGACTTATTGCACTTAGAGGCGCTTCTCTCCTTTTTCTCAAGTGTTGCTGCTACCACACAGACCATCGCTCCCAGAGCAACTAGCGCTATATGCTGGTTTATCACAGAATCAGCATATTGCTCTGGTGAGTTTTACCTAACCCATTTTGGTGGCGGATTCACTTGGTGTTATTTATACTTTGGACACTATTGATAATTTTTTAAATTTATCTACACTTTTGACTTTTTTTTTTTTGTTTATTGGACTTCACTTATATACCTATTTGTTTGATAGATATTTATGTATATTTAAAGCACAGCCTGTTTTTTGATAGTAAACAAAAAAAACTAGTACACTTTCCTTTAGGCTTCATGCACACTGGGATCATAAAAACACCAGTTCCCTTGGCAGAAAAAAAACACTCATACAGAGTGTTTTTGTACAATTTTTAGGCACGCTTAGAATTGTTTAGCGTTTTATCTGCCAGAAACCTCCAATCAAAAATGTAAGCCAGAAGGGGTTTTTTTTTCTGCCTCTTAAAATATGCCTCTAATCATGCCAATGTGCATGGACACATAGGAGAACATGAATCTGCTTCTACAGGCAAAACACAAAACTCCTGTAGAAGCAGCAATTTCCAATGCCAGTGTGCATAGACCCTTAAAGGATGAATCCACATAAAAGCAAAAGCCCACCAACATGCCCTCCTCACTTGTATCTGCAGCAATAGACCTTTTTTCACTACTTAGATTACCCAAACCTTGTCCAACATGGCGTGCTTTTCATTACAAAAAAGATAAAGCATACTCCAGTCTTAAAAAATTGATACTTGATGACTTATACATGCCCAGATCATTCTCAAAAGAATGCAGTCCTAAAATAATAATGATCATATAATTCTTATTTAAAAAAAAAAAGTCTGGCAGCTATACAGTTAATCAGAATAACATCCAAGGGGAAGGGAGGAGAGCAAACATCCCGCAGTTCCATTGTTGTGTGAAGGAAGGCACCCTTGAAAACCCTTCAGATACCGATGGCTCAACGCTGCAGGAGATTGGGGGCTCAGAGCCGACGTATATCTATAGGCATCCTAGGGGTGCATCCTTTGATAAAACTACTCCTGTATTCAAGAAGTTTGCAGACACCTTAATCAGCTATAAGAGAATCTGATCTGGTAGGACTGACGAGGGTTCTAAAAGAGCCCTCTGGAACAGAATAAAGGGAAAAAGAGGAAAGGTTATATTTGTAGATTTGCTTGGTTAGCCTGGATCTATTAAATGAGCTAAGGTGTTTTAAAAGTATGCTTTTTGTGTTCAGAACTGCTTTTCTGTACGGTGTGGGGGTGACAGGTCCACTACATTCGACAAGAAGAAAGCCAGATCCACATATCTATATATTATTCAAATACCCATTCGCCTTGATTGCTTTCTCTTTCATTATGCTATGATTAAAGCTTGCGAGAATTCTGCAGGTAGCGAACACTTCTCCCACTAATTACAGCACATACATATTTGATTAAACAATAGGGATGAGAGCAGTATGTATTTGGATGATTAGCCTTATCAGATCTGATTTTGTTCTTTTCTCCCTTTTTTTATGGATTACACTGATTAAAAATCTGGATTTTAGCAGATGAAAATTGATATGCAAATTTTTGTGCATTTTTTTTTACTACTTTGAGTATGCTTGAATTTCTAAGAAGGTTTAGGACCTATTCTTACTGTATACAGCAAGATGTATGTTACCGGCATGCAGGGTGTATTGCAGTGCCATTTGTTCTACATGACACCCCAATGCGTTATTACAATAGTCTCTCTCTATCCATTCAGTCGTATCCTACCCTTGGCGATTGCATGGACTGTCACTCGTAAGCGACTTTTTCCATGAATTCTCTTAGCAATTATTTTACAGGGTAGGTTGCCAGGTCTTTCCATGGGGCAGACTGACAACTCATGGGGCCCCCGGGCAATAGGGGATCATGGGGCCCCTGTGTCCTTGCCCAAACTCAAAAAAGCCTATGAAAAAGGTACCAGGGGCATCTTATGGGGCCCCCTACTGACCCCGGGCCCTCGGGCAGTGCCCGAGTTTCCAAATGGTCCGTCCACCCCTGGTCTTTCCCCAACCCCTACCATGCAGGAGATCCCACATGGCCAGAGATGAAACTAGGACAATTTAGACAGGAGCCAATTAACCTACCAGCATGTCTTTGGAGTGTGGGAGGAAACTGGAGTACCCAGAGGAAACCCACGCAAGCACAGGGAGAATATGCAAACTCCATGCAGGAGGCGCCATGGATTACAATAGTAGGTGGCTTCGAAAAGAATAGGCTACTTTAGCAGTACATCTTAACCCACAATTAGAGGATGCTATGAGTGGACCTGTACCCAAGTTATGCACTACATATTTTGAACAGACAATTTAAAACATGCTCTCGCAATATGAGAACCTTGGGCAAAATATGTTCATGTGGATCTATAAAGTTTCCTTTCTGGAGTTTCAGACAGGAGCCATACTCCTCTTTTTCCTCCGGGAGTACACCTGTTTCCTTTTTTCTCTTCTTTCCTTTTCTTTTCTTTTGTTTTCTCTTTTTCTGCTATGGCCTATTGAGGAATATTTTAGTTGGCTCTACGGGCCGAGCCGTGCTATGTGTTGGAGATTCAGCCTAGGCTCTTTAGTCCTGACTGTAGCTAGACCCTGTCAGGTATTACTTCTCCCGCTGGGGGTCCCTGGTACAGTTTCTTTGGTCTTCCTACCTAAGGTTATTTGCCATTGTTTTTGCCCTTGTTTCCTGTGAATGTGAGCCATGGTCTCAGCCCCGCACCATTGTAATCATTATTATTGTATTGCTTTCTGCACTAAAGGATCTTTTTCTTAACTTTGTACTTGTTAAATCTGTAAAAAAAGATTGAAAGTAAAAATACTCTCATTCATCTCCATAGCTGTAAGTGTTATGGTGGAATTTACTGTTCACAACACAGTTTTAAAAAAAATCCTAGCTCTTTCCTTATTACATTCGGTTGCAGCAGAATCCTGACAAGCTGCCAGCCCTTTATGTAAACACACAGTAGTTCTGAAACCAAACTCGAGTCTTTGATGTGATCTCTGAGAATGAATTAATTCATAATAAAAGCAGCTAGAGATATCAGGGGTGGCTTGCTTTAGCTGAATATATACACAACTTTTTTAAAGGGTCTTCTGGCCAGTCAGGAGATGACACAGATTCTTCTCTTTCTCCAGTGATGGTGGTGGGCACTGTACATGTAACGATGTGTGAAAGCCCCAAGGAGTGTTACCATGACAACCTGGGCTCAGGGGAAGTGGGTTGAATGCTGCTGGCCGTCATTTAGCACAGAACCTGGCAATCTGTAGTGGCTGAGAAGAGTCTCTTTGGAGGGAAAAAAAAACTTCCATTTTTTTTTAAGTTCAGTATTGCAAAATTTTTATTTTATTTTAGAGGTGTAAGTATCCAACAGTTTTTTAACCCATTTGCTGCTGCCAACATAGCTATCATGTCATCGCCAGCACACTGTCTATCTGTTTTCACTCCTGGATGCCCGCTATGTAGTTACAGTGATTAAAACAGTTGTAAAGCTTTCTTGATCTCTTCTGCCTGTAAATGAAGGTGCTGCATCCCCAACCCCCTACCTGACCCTACTCTTTGCCATATGTATCAGGCTTACCTGTGCGTATTTTGTGCTCAGGATCTCCATATTAGGTGTCAAGCTGGAGAATGCTGTGAGATCACTCACTGTTAAGGCTACATTTATATCAGTAAAAGCTTTTAAAATTTTTTCCATGAACAATTTTTAGTAGCATAGCTTGTTTGCCAATTCATGGGCGTGCATAATGTTGAGGCTGACATATCTGGTATTTATTTACTTGATACAGCCTCAGCTTTTAAAAAGGTATCAAATAATTTGGTAATATGTTTGTGTGCACTAAAATTTATTATTTATTTATTTCCTTCAGGTACTTATATAGTGCCGTCAATTTACGCAGCGCTTTACATATATATTGTACATTCACATCAGTCACTAACCCTCAAGTGGCGTACAATCTAAAGTCCCTAACTCATATTCATACATACACATACTAGGTGCAATTTAGACAGGAGCCAACCAGCATGTCTTTGGAGTGTGGGAGGAAACCGGAGTACCCGAAGGAAACCCACACAGTCACAGGGAGAACATGCAAACTCCAGGCAGGTGGTGCCATGGCTGGGATTCGAACCAACGACCCTAGTTCTGCCAGGCGGAAGTGCTAACCATTTAGCCACTGTGCTGCCCTAAAATTAATGAAAATGAGGGTAACAGCAGTACAATCTATGTGTGAAAAACAGTTGCAACTGCCACCATTTTATTCTACAGCTGGGGTAGGCGACCTTAGAGAGGTGGAGATCTACCTGAACAACATGGGAGTAATAAACGATCACCAGGCACAGTGTCGCCTCCTCACAGCTGATTTAAACCTCTAATTGTCGTACTACCATTTCACTATCGCATGTATTTCACAGCAATCATAGGTTAAAATAAGGTGATGAGGAGGCAACATATTGCCTCACCACCACCTGTCAAACACACTTGGATCGCTTGCACTCAGGAGTTTTGGTGTACTTTCAGAAAGTGCACCAAATTCACACCAAACCCGCAGGATATAATAGAAGTCCATGGCTAAGTGCAGCAAACCTACAGGAATATGTGAAAGCAACCCTATACTAATATGCCCAGTGTATTGCTCTGCACTGACCTGAAGATCTCTTCTTTCCTGCTGCTGGCACCAGTCAGGAGACCTCTAGCCGGGATAAGAGGTGGAGTGCAGTTGGTATCACTCCACATGGGACAAAAGCCACCACTAACTTATGAAGCTCTTGCTCCCTACTATAGTTCCAACTTTACAAGTGGTCCCTCTGCATTGATGCTAAGAGATGGCGGATCAGCAAGACCAGACCACGATCTACCAGTCACCTGATCACGATCTACTGGTAAATCACAATCTCCTGGTTGCTGACCCCCGTTCTACAGGGTCTCTGCTCTCAGAAAATATATAATGTTTTGAAGGTTTTGAGTAAACTGCATATCTAAAATGTGCATTTAACATGTGTGCAAAAAATGATTATAAAGGCTACATTTGTATTTTTTAAAAATAACAAATTTCATACTTACTTGCTCTGTGAAATGGTTTTACACAAAGCAGCCCCGATCCTCCTCCTCTGAGGTCCCTCTCAGGTGCTTCTAGCTCCCCCTTCTTGAGTGCCCCTATAGCAAGCTGCTTGCTATGGGGGCACACAGGCAGGCTCGCTTCCAAGCAGTGCTCTGTTTGTCCATTGACACAGAGAGTGCAGCTTGGCTCCACCCCCCACTCCCTCCTCATTGGCTGCGACTGACAGACTGATGTCTCTGAGCCAATTAGGAGGGAGAAAGCGGAGAGAGCCTCTGCTCTCATGCACACCCCTGAATCGAGATTGGGCTCCAGGAAGTAGAAGGTAGGGCTGGGGGGGAGGGGGTGTAGCTGTATGCAGAGAATGCATTAAGGTAAAAAACATTCAGCCTTTCGAACCGCTTTAAAAATGGTTCTGGCAGTCATGGAGTTCCACTTTAAAATATTAATCAGATAGCCTGGCAACTAATAATCTTTTAATAAAGGTTTTCTTTGCAATAAAATCTCCAGGACTGTCATGTTAATCCATCCCTAACTATCTAGTGGGTCATTAGTCTGAAGAAAGCATGTTGCCATGGGAAATGTCAAAATGCATAATATGCACATACTTGATCTGGGATTTAGCAAGCAGAGTTGTAAAGATTGAGTACAAATGCCTGGAGTCTACGCCTTCTAAAACAAGTCAGAGATGTCGTCTTCCATACTTCTAACAGTTTTCTTTTTTAAACTTTGTTTTTACGAAGTCTATTCCAGGACAATCCACCAGGTGGAGGTAAAGAGGTTCATAGCCGTGCTATGTTTACTCGGCAGTGCAATAAATATTTTATAGCTTGTTAGATTGGTATGGTTGGAAATAAAAGGTTACATGATCTTCCTTTTAAAAAAGAGACTTTTAATAATTTCTTTCTTTAGTCTCCGAGATCTTTTATTACATTCTGTTAGAATCAACTCATTCTGGAGCGCTATGTTGGTGGCACTGAAGATACTCTGGGGTTCCAACCTGACTGCAGCTCTCAGAATGTTCACAGAGACTGCAATTTCTGGTGCCAATTTAGAGAAAAAAAACATACAAAGTGGCACAAAAGTGAGAAAGAAACAAAGAAAAAAAATGGTTTTAATTCTCATTCGGTAACCTGCCTAAATAGTACGAGTAATCCTTTCTTTTTTTGTTGTTTCAATAGCCAAAGATCTATTTTTTTGGACTAGGGAATAATTATTACCCCATTTTTTGATTTTTTTGGGGATACGTTTCCCTTAATTTCTGTCCTGAAGAACCAGCAGGAAGAGAGCAGAATTCCTTCTAACGTAATAGAAAATCCCCACTTAGGTAGTTGTCAGTGGTAAAGATGTCCTTGTTGGAATGTTGGAAGAGTTTTCCCTCTATTATTGTAACCATAACACCTGTAAGATTTTGAATTTCTTGTCAGCTTATGTCTTACATAGTTAGTCTGGCTGAAAAAAGACAAAAGTCCATCCAGTTCAACCATTTAAAAAAAAAAAAGTTATAATCCTACACGCACAGTTGATCCAGAGGAAGGCAAAAAACCCAGCAAAGCATGATCCAATTTGCTCCTGCAGGGAAAAAATTCCTTACTGATTCCCTGAGAGGCAATCGGATATTCCCTGGATCAACTTTACCTATAAATGTTAGTATCCAGTTATATTCTGTGTATCTAGGAAAGAATCCAGGACTTTTTTAAAGCAATCCACTGAGCTGGCCAGAACCAACTCTTGAGGGAGTCTATTCCACATTCTCACAGCTCTTACTGTGAAGAAACCTTTCTGTGTTTGGAGATTAAATTTATTTTCCTCCAGACGTAATGAGTGCCCTCTTGTCCTCTGTGATGACCTCAGGGTGAATAGCTCTACACCGAGTTCACTATATGAACCAGTTCTTCTAATCTTTCCTCATAGCTGATCTCCTCCATGCCTTGTATCAGTTTGGTTGCACTTTCTCCAGTTCCCCAATGTTCTTTTTGTGAATTGGTGCCCAAAACTGAACTGCATATTCCAGATGAGATGTTGCTAATGATTTGTACCGGGGCAATATGATATCTCTCTTTGGAGTCTATACCTCTTTTAATACAAGAGAGGATTTTGCTCGCTTTAGAAACCTCAGCTTGGCATTGCATGCCATTATTAAGCCTGTGATCTACCAGAACCCCCAGATCCTTCTCCACCATTGATTCCCCCAGTTGTACCCCCCCTAGTATGTATGATGCATGCATATTCTTAGCCCCCAAGTGCAGAACCTTACATTTATCAACATTAAATCTCATTTGCCACATAGTTGCCCAATTAAACAGTGCATTGAGGTTGGCTTGTAAGTTGAAGACATCCTGTAAGGATGTTATTCCACTGCACAGCTTGGTGTCATCTGCAAAGACTGAAATAGGATTTTTAATCCCAGACCCTATATCGTTTATAAATATATTAAATCTGTCTCTGTGATAATGATCAATAGGACAAAAATAGAGGGTGAATCTCAACAGTCAAAATTAAATAGAAAATTAATTTGGGCTTTAAACACCCCTTAATAACCCTATCTTAATGCTTTAGTTAAAAAAATGTAAATTAAGCAAAGGAATCATCTGTCCTAGTATGGGGCATTGCAGGTAATTAGTTCAATCTTTCTGATGGGTTGTTGGCCATGGATGGCCTTCACTTGTACGTTCTGTGGAACCCTAGGGTTTCTCCGGAGGTTGCTAAGGGTTCTTTCAGCAGTTACATATTGATCTCCCACCTACAATGACCACCAATGTAAGGAGACAATGTCCAACTGACATCCAATGTAAGCAGTCACTTCTGTATATTGACCACCAATGAAAAGGGGATTTTTGCCACTGACCACCAATCTCAGGAGGCATTTTTCATTGACCACTAATTTAAGGGGATACTTTTCCACTGGCAGCTAGCAAAATGGGACACTGCCATGTTCACAGTTTGTTTTTTTTCTGGCCAATATTTGTTTCATTTGATTGACTTGAAATGAAACAGGTAAGTGGCATAAAATAATCCACCCTTGGTGCCAAATACTGTAGTTATGCCGTATTCTTTATTCTTTTATTTAGAATGTGCTATCACCTACTGATTATGCTAAAGTACTGTGACCTGTAGATATAATAATTTTTCAGAAAGGGTTTACTGAGACCTCAAAATTATTTCAAGGGTTCCTCTGGGGTGCAAAGCTTGAGAAATGCTGGATTAATGGGTAGGGTGATGGGAAACCATTATGTTCCTAGATTGTAAGCTCCAAAGAGCAGGGCCCTCGATCCCCTCATGTTTTGCATTGTATTGTTATTGTTCTGTCACATGTTCTGTCCCCCTCTGTAATGTACAGCGCTGAGCGAACTATTGGCGCTTTATAAATACTGTATAATAATAATAATAAATGTTTGAGAGACTGCCTCCTCCCTCCTTATACATGATGTTTCATATCTCTCTCGGGTAAGCAGAATGTTCACCATACCCATAAAAGCACTTCCATGGTTGGGCCCCTTCTTATTTCTTAGTTGGAGGATCTACCACTCCTGATTAGCATGCTTGTTCATAGCCACGATTCAGGAAGTACTGTAGACAGTGGGTCAGCCAAATAGTCAGGTATTTAGAATTTTCAAAAGTTAGCCATCCTAGCTGCTGTGTTCCTCTCCTTCTCTTGAAGCTGGAAGTTTCCTTCAGAATTACTAAATGAACTTACAATAATTAAGTAATTATAGATAAACCCAATCACAAAAATTATGGTATATTCAAAAGACATTTTCAATATACAGTATTTTAAATTGCAGATTTCATTAAAATGATGTGTGATGACCCTGCCATGAAGGTCCTTGTTCAGGCACTTCCTGTTATAGGCACACAATACTTTGTCCCTGTCTTAGAATTATCATCCTTTCACCTTTGCCATACATTCTCCCAATACAGTCTACAAGTGACCATGTTGAAACACATTGCACTGGCATGTTCCACTGTTGTCACCATCAGGAAACCCACCCTATGAAATGACACACAGTCCAGCTGCTGGAGTCCATGTAGACAGTGATGCAACAAGGATAAAAAAAAAATGTACAGCAAGTATTTTAACAATGGGTTACTCACTAACTCCCCAGAGATTTTGATTGTCACCTCCTTGGAAATTTGATGCGTGTCAAGACTCATATGCGGAACTAACAACGGACTGCCAACCCACCCGACCTCCTTCTCCTGCATTCCTTCTCCTCTTCTTCTCCTTTGTTTTCCACTCCTTACCATCTTCTGGTTTTCTCAAAATTGATTTTCTTTCTCTCTATTTCAGTTTAAGACTTATAATAATTTTCCATTCTTACGTTGTTACTACTTATTAATGGGACATATTCAATAACATTCTTCATGTTATTGTCATATGTTCTTTCTTTTCATAAGGCTGACGGATGTTACTGTCATATGTTCTTCTTTCTTTTCATAAGGCTGACAAGCCTTCTCTGCATTTGTATACTTGAACAATGTGTGCTCCAATGATTATTGTAAAACACCAAGGTGTTTATTTGGATACTTTTTGAAGTGCCTTACTATTCTATGCTTGTACTTGAAATAAGTAAAAAGATTGAAGAAAAAAATGAGGATTGTCTCTGATACATATGTTAGTCATTCATGAATGGTATTAAAATCTGCATTTTTACATTTTTTTTCTATTTGCTGACTCTTTAGGGGACTGTTATTGGTATGTCTGGTTTATTGGGCAGCAGTTCTGGGATTTTCTGTGTTAGATGTTAGAGCCACGCACTATTTGATTATATAATATCATACATTAACCACATATCCATACATTAGTTTGCGGCGCCAGCCACCCCAACTACGCCTGATTAGCCTACCGCAGTTAGCGGTTTAGCAACTGAACATATATTTAAACTGGACGCAGCTCAGTGTGTGCTGTTCAGACACTTAAATCGAAAATGACACTTCAGTCATCTGATTATTTCTGCACTGCCTGAAAGAGCTTCCTCCGCCAGCAGCCGAGATGACAGCACAGTCTGGCAGTCAGATTGATTGTCTGTATTATAAGGAGAGATAACGTGCTGGCATGGAGGAGAATAGAGGAGTTAAAGCCAAGTGCATATAGGACATTATACAGACTGCATATACCAGTGTCTACCACAATTCCAGGCACTCTCCATAGACAACCAGGCATTTTTTTGTGATCAGTCAGCACGTAGAGCACAATGTAGTCACCGATAGCAACGGAGAAAAAAAAATCTGTTCTTGTTCAATATACAGTATGTATATACAGTGGGGCAAAAAAGTATTTAGTCAGCCACCAATTGTGCAAGTTCTCCCACTTAAAAAGATGAGAGAGGCCTGTAATTGGCATCATAGGTAGACCTCAACTATGAGAGACAAAATGAGAAAAAAAATCCAGACAATCACATTGGCTGATTTGGTAAAGAATGTATTTGCAAATTATGATGGAAAATAAGTATTTGGTCAATATCAAAAGTTCATCTCAATACTTTGTTATATATCCTTTGTTGGCAATGACAGAGGTCAAACGTTTCCTGTAAGTCTTCACAAGGTTGGCACACACTGTTGCTGGTAGGTTGGCCCATTCCTCCATGCAGATCTCCTCTAGAGCAGTGATGTTTTGGGGCTGTCGCTGGGCAACACAGACTTTCAACTCCCTCCAAAGGTTTTCTATGGGGTTGAGATCTGGAGACTGGCTAGGCCACTCCAGGACCTTGAAATGCTTCTTACGAAGCCACTCCTTCGTTGCCCGGGCGGTATGTTTGGGATCATTGTCATGTTGGAAGACCCAGCCACGTTTCATCTTCAATGCCCTTGGAAGGAGGTTTGCACTCAAAATCTCACGATACATGGCTCCATTCATTCTGTCCTGTACATGGATCAGTCATCCTAGTCCCTTTGCGGAGAAACAGCCCCAAAGCAGGATGTTGCCACCCCCATGCTTTACAGTAGGTATGGTGTTCTTTGTATGCAAATATACTGTATGTGTCAGCTTGCATGCGTTCATATCTGGAAGTTTAAGGTGGAGTCCAGTCTGGGTTTCCCGGGCCACTATGGCAGAGGTTGTTCCGGACCGGATTTTGTGGTCCACTGATGACCACCAGCAGGTGGTATAAATCAGGCAAGACTGAAGCAAGAAGTTGCTCTTGGCCTGGGACTCAGAGAGCCATATCTGAGTGAGCTGTGAATGGAAGTTTGCTTTGTACAAGAAAGGAAAAGGTTTGCATACTGTTTTGATTTTGTTGGTGACAGGGAGAAGCCCTTCACCGGTGAGATAGGAATCTCCTGTGTTTAGTTAGTGCCTGGATTGCAAGGGTTTATTTTCTGTTTTGTTTATGATGATTGCAACCTTTTTAAAAAAAATGACAAGAAGTCAGATTTTAACCTCTTCACGCCGGCCGAACGCAAATGTGTGGCCTCCCAATGTCTGGGCATAGATGCTGAGTGACCGCACATTTGCGTTCAATTAAAAAAGAACATATGTTCTGAGAGCGCGTGCCCTGCACGCTCCCAGCACACATGTCCGGTACTCCCGGAAAGGTCCCGATCTCCTCTTTCGATCAGGACTTTTCCCGATCATGTGACCGCTGTGACGGCATGTTACGGCGGTCACATGACCCTAAACCCCGCCCCTCCTCCCGGCTTTCTAAACCCTTAAAGGGCCGGGAGTCGCCGGTGCAAAGGGGTTAAGAAAGCCCTGCTGTCTGGATTACCTTTTTTCCAGGAAAGGTGATCCCCCACCTGAGCTACCCCCTATATATATTTATATATATATATATATATATATATAATGCTCAGCATAAATGAGTACACCCCAACAGATTTGTCAGAAAACCTTTCCTTTCAGAATCAACATTTTCTTTGGGACACTATCTATACTACAATATACTCCCACAAATGTGGGCCATTGATTGCAAACAAGATTTGTTAATTTGCACACAAAAAAGTATTTTTCCTAGCAAATTCATTCAAGACCACGTTGCAAAAATGAACACACCCCAATAAGTCTTAGGAGCAAAGCTAAATCTTAGACAACAATATATAAGTGGTTAGCTCTTCTGCCTGCCAGTACTAGGGTCATTGGTTTGAATCCCAACCACGGCAACACCTGCCTGGAGTTTGCATGTTCTCTCTGTGCCTGCGTGGGTTTCCTCCAGGTACTCCAGTTTCCTCCCACCCTCCAAGACATGCAGGGAGGTAAATTGTATCCTGTCTAAATTGTCCCTAGCATGTGTTTGTATGAATGTGAGTTAGGGACCTTAGATTGTACGACCCTTGAGGGTTAGGGACTGATGTGAATGTACAATATATATGTAAAGCGCTGTGTAGATTGACTGTGCTATATAAGTACCTGAAATAATAATTAACAAGAATTCAACTACAAGTGAGTTTAATTATTCATTAAACAGGTGTCCACCAAACAGTTGACAAGAAAGGTGAAGGCTACAAGAAGATCAGCAAAACTTTACTTATCAGTCAGAATGCTATAGCAAAAGTTATACAAAAATTGAACTACAACCATCTCACTGAGACATCCAGGCCATCCAAGGATGTTAACACCTCGCCAGGAGAGTCTTCTGATGAGAAGGGTTGAAGAAAGTCACCATGCAAGCTCACTGTAGTTAGCTAAAGAAGTAGAAAGCCAAACTGGGGTGATTATTTCCCGTGACACAATACAGTGTGGCATGCACAGGTGTCGCCTACGAAGGAAGCGTCTCCTAAAGCCCATGCACAAAAAGGCCCACCTAGAATTTGCTAGGGCCCATGTTGAAAAAAATCCTACCATCACTCCATACCCTTGGTCGTTGTGCACTTTTCCAACATGACAATAATCCAAAACACACATCTAAGGCCACTGTTGCATTTCTGAAGAAGAACAGGGTGAAGTGATTCAGTGGCCAAGTATGTCTCCTGACCTGAACCCAATCGAACACCTATGGGGAATTATGAAGAGACAAGTTGAGCATCACTCTCCATCCAGCATCCAGGCTCTAAAAGAAGTTGTTCTTGAAGAATGGAAAAAGATCAATGTTGCATTATGTTCCAACTTGTTCAATCCATAACTAGAAGACTTGGTACTCTCCTTACAAATCATGGAGGTCATACAAAATACTAGAAGTAGTAACTTTTGTTGTGGGGTGTATTCATTTTTGCATCAACTAATTTAAGTAAAACTGAAGATTTTGTAATCTAAGTTATATTATTAACCTTACTTTCATGTAATGAGCCAAACAAATGTTCTATAAAACTCAGAGTGTTCATTGAAATATTGATTAAAATCTTACTTTTCAAAAGGGATTTACTCATTTATGCTGACCACTGTGTATATATATACAATTTGTATTTAATTTTCCAAAAAAGTTAAATGAATGGACAGAATTTTAATATTGCTGCAAAAATCAATGGCACATTTACAACCTACATACTGTAGATACATCAAGCAGTATAGTCTACTAGTAGTGTCACACAAACATTTCTTTAGTATGATTTACAAAATGCATGTTTGACAGCGGATGGAATGTACAAACTTCAGGGATTTGAGATACTATAAAAATAACTGAATGGAGGGGATGAGGACAAAATATATAACTGGATAACATAAATGATCTGGTTTTAAAATGATAAAGAGGCAGTTTGAGAGAATTCCTACATCATACTAAGAGATCTTGATGATTTCACACCTACCACCATAAACTCCATTCAACTGCCCTTATATCAAAATGAAAGCTATAAGGTGAAATATCTTCATAAATTGTAACATTTGGTGATCTGCCATTTTAATATGGTATCTTACAAGGTTAAAGACGCGAGGAACCTGTGTTCACAATCTTAGATGCAAGTACTGTATATTTATGTGGCCCAGAGGCGTATCTACCGCGAGGCAAACAAGGCATTTGCCTATGACGGCATTTTTAAGGGGGGTTGCGCTGCCCCCAGGTAGAAGAGACACACGGTTCGATCTGATGCCCAAAAAAAAGGCCACCGCAGTGCTGCTTTATTTACAGACAGTAATCAAGTATTAGTGTCCCAGCCGAGACCCGTTTTCAATTGTTCCACTGCTGGTGCTACTGCCCCCCTGGTTGCTAGGACTGCCTGGCAGTCACATCAACTAATGCAGAGCGAGGCCGAGGCCCCAGCATTCAGAGCGGAAGAGGATTTTACTTCCTCCTCTTCCACTCCTAGTGGTTAGCTCCGTCCACCTCCTCCGCCATCTGCCGTGCCATTGCACAGAGGGAAGGGACCTGGATTTGAATCTCAACTCTGAGACTCTGAGGTGAGGCTGGGCACCGGGGAAGGAACCACTTGTCATGACTGAGGGAGCCAGGCAGAGTCCTATACAGAGAGGATGGCAGATGACCTGACAGCAGAGGACAGATGGCACCCTCAGATGGATGAGAGGAGGAGGTCACATCCTTAGATCTCAGGGGTTCATGCTGGGACTTGTAGTCCTTCACTTTGGGGGTGTGGCCCCTCCCAAAAGTGAAGGACTACAGGTCCTAGCATGAGCCCCTCAGAACTGAGGTTGTGACCCCCCGCCCCCCAACTAGTGAAGGACTACAAGTCCAAGCATGAACCCGTGAGATCTAAGGGGTGGGGTCACATCCTTAGATCTCAGGGGTACATGATGGGGCTTGTAGTCCTTCACAAGTTGGGGGGGTGTCACATCCTCAGCTGTGAGGGGTTCATGCTTTGACTTGCAGTCCATCAATTTTGGGGGTGCACATCCTTAGATCTCATGAGTTCATGCTGGAACTTCTAGTCCTTCAGTAGTAGGAAATTGGGGGTTCACATCCTCAGCTCTGAGGGGTTCATCCTGGGACTTGTCTGCACTATTTGCCCTTTAGTTCCAGGAGGCCATGGTGGTACAAGTCCCCCAGGGGCGCTGGTAGGCCACATTGTCCCCCCCCCACCTTTGTGATCATGGAAAACCTTAGACTGTTTTCCCCAATCCATCACTCTGCCAAAACTGGCTCCAATTTAGATGGGGGGGGGGCTTCCAATTTTAATCTTGCCTAGGGCAGCACAAAACCAAAATACACCAGTGATGTAGCCAAAATATAAAATTTGTCAAAAGTGTCTCTTTGTGTGAAGGACCATTTCTCTGCTTCTATTATAATACTTATTTGTTTAGTTTATGATGGCGGTTGGTGGTTTAGGTTGTTTCAGGAACATAACATATTTGCTGCAATAAGGAGACAGGGTAGCACACTATTCATATATGATTTTATGGATCAAGGTGGTATGCGGTGGGAAAACTTGATTGCTATATGCAGTGCGAAGCTTTGATCGGTTAATAAGGAAATCTGTTTTTTCATTGTCTACCAGAAAGGAGTTTGGGGCATTTCCACCAGAAAATGTACCTCTTTGGCCACAGCCCATAAGCACTTAAGTCAGATATTTGTGGGAATATTGTTTTAGCTTTAATGGTACTCTGTACCAAGAAGTCAATCATTTAAAACAAGATTTCTGAGTCTTCATATCAGGGGCGGACTGACAACTCATGGGGCCCCCGGGCAATAGGGGATGATGGGGCTCCTGTGTCCTTGCCCAAACTCAAAAAAGCCTATGAAAAAGGTACCAGGGGCATCTCATGGGGCCCCCTACTTAACCTGGGCCCTCGGGCGGTGCCCGAGTTTCCATATGGTCAGTCCGCCCCTGCTTCATATTAATAAAGGAGAAGTGAGCCAATTTATGAATGTCCTTTCTGTTTAACATTTTCTGATAATGTATAGATTTGAACCTGTGGAGATTTTCAGTAGTAGTAGATAGGATATGTTCAGGCTCTTCTATTTCTGCCAACAGTTTTTGAAGGATTTCACTGAATCTAGTTGTGTGAATGGCTTGAGGGATTTACAGAAGTTAGTAATTTGTGCATATCCCCAGTGGTCATTTTAAAGTTTCATGGTAAATTGTCCAAAGATTATAGGTAACTATGTTCCATGAATTTTAAGCAATGCATCTCTCGACCATAAATCCTTTTTAGTGTCAATCAAATCCTTCCAGCAATCTTCAAAGTGATATTCCAAAACTTGAAATGAAATCCAATATCGCAGTGAACCTCAAATAAACAGAACCTGAGATAGTGTATTATCCTCAGTGTAATAATATATACATTGGTGAAAAACATAGTATAAACACTGCTTGAGAACACGTGATTATAGTGCACACTCCAACAAAAACATTACTCTGTGAAAATCCCATGAACACTTCTGTGTGGCTAGAGTGAATACACTTACCATCAACATGTGATCAATTGTCACCACTCCTTCATTACATCCTCCTCTTTCCAAATGCCAGACAAGATATATATCCTCCCCCAGCCAATCACAGGTACACACCCATGGAAGAGAGAGAATAACCATATAGTGCAATATGTCACATAAGTATATCCAGACTTTAATTGGTTGTGCTTACATGTATAGAATGATAAAAACGCTAAACTCCCTTCAAAATTTCCATTCTCGCCTGCACAGCAGCTTCCAGGAATGCCAATTACGATATTCCCTCAGTTAAGATGGCCGCTCGGGGACTTCTAGTCACTGTACAACGTCCTGACGTCACGTCCCTTGACGCGTTTCGTCGCTTGACTTATTCAATTTTTTTTTTTTTTAGTTTTGCACATTTAATTGTAATATTTGGATACCGATTTATTCAGTTTACATCTCTCGATCAGACACCCATGAACAAAAAAAAAAAGATCTCCAGGGATCAAATCAAGGGAAGTGGAGGGGGGGAGGGTTGAGACCAGGGGCGGACTGACAACTCATGGGGCCCCGGACAATAGGGCATCACGGGGCCCCTGTGTCCTTGCCCACACTCAAACCACACACAAAAAAGCCTATGAAAGGTACTAGGGGTATCTCACGGGGCCCCCTACTGGCTCCTGAACACTCGGGCAATGTCCGAGTGCCGGAATTGTCAGTCTGCCCCTGGTTAAGACCCTCTTTTTGTTGAAGATATCCCATATGTCTAATGTATAGTGCCTCAGAGGGGATGTCATGTTGGTGTGTTAAATTGGGCCTGAGCAGCCAACCACCAGGCTTCAAATCTGTCACATGGAGGACAGGGGGTGTACGCAGTTACAGAGAGCTGTTGCCAATTGCCAGTGAGCAGTCTAACAGTAAGTTTAGGTACTGATGGACATCTAGAACAGGGCTGAAAGGTTATTTAACAATTTTGCTTTAAAGCTGAATTGCTGAATTCTGCTCCAACGTTCCAGCAGATATTACAGTACCAAATGCCTAGGCCAGTGGTGGGCAACCTTTTTTTTCAACTGAGCCAAATCTCGCCAAAACCACGATTGAAATTTATTTTGAGAGCCACATTTTTAAAACTGAAAATACATCCCCCATATAGTAATTCATCCCCCATAGTAATTCATCCCCCATAGTAATTCATCCCCCATAGTAATTCATCCCCCATATAGTAATTCATCCCCCATAGTAATTCATCCCCCATATAGTAATTCATCCCCCATAGTAATTCATCCCCCATATAGTAATTCACCCCCCATATAGTAATTCACCCCCCATATAGTAATTCATCCCCATATAGTAATTCATCCCCCATATAGTAATTCATCCCCCATATAGTAATACATCCCCCATAGTAATACATCCCCCATAGTAATACATCCCCCATATAGTAATTCATCCCCCATATAGTAATACATCCCCCATATAGTAATTCATCCCCCATAGTAATTCATCCCCCATAGTAATCCATCCCCCATATAGTAATACATCCCCCATAGTAATTCATCCCCCATAGTAATTCATCCCCCATAGTAATACATCCCCCATAGTAATTCATCCCCCATAGTAATACACCCCCCATATAGTAATTCATCCCCCATAGTAATTCATCCCCCATAGTAATTCATCCCCCATATAGTAATACATCCCCCATAGTAATTCATCCCCCATAGTAATTCATCCCCCATAGTAATTCATCCCCCATATAGTAATACATCCCCCATAGTAAGTCATCCCCCATATAGTAATTCATCCCCCATAGTAATACATCCCCCATAGTAATTCATCCCCCATATAGTAATACATCCCCCATATAGTAATTCATCCCCCATATAGTAATACATCCCCCATATAGTAATTCATCCCCCATAGTAATTCATCCCCCATAGTAATTCATCCCCCCATAGTAATTCATCCCCCATATAGTAATTCATCCCCCATAGTAATTCATCCCCCATAGTAAAACATCCCCCATAGTAATACATCCCCCATATTGTGTCAATTCACTTACCTTTGCTCCGCGCGTTCTTCTCGCCGTGTTCCCGCGCCGTTCTGGTCTTCAGGGCGGACTGTGAGAGGAGAGGAGTTCGTCACGCTGCCCCGCCTACATCCTGGCTGCCCCGCCTACATACTGACAGCTGCAGAGTCCTGACTTTTGGGGCGGCCGCCCGAGAGGAGGGAGGGGAGGGGAGCGGGCGCCCGGCACACAGAAGAGCCGCATTTAAGTTTGTAAAGAGCCGCATGTGGCTCGCGAGCCGCGGCTTGCCGACCACTGGCCTAGGCTTTTGGTAAAGTGACTATCACTGAAAGGAAAATACCAAACAAGGAAAATAGGACTTTTAAGGTACCAATAAAATATAAAAAACTATAGCAGCAATTTCAGTATTCAAGGAACATTTGGATGTATTTCTAAAGGGTACAGATTACAGAGGGGGGTTATTTACTTAAACAGATGCAGTATGTATATACTGTATATATTGGTGCCTTCGTCAAGCTGAAAAGGAAACAATAATTTAAAATGTATGTATAGCCAATTTTTTAAATTTTAGAGTAAGGAAGGATAAGGATCCCTGTCAGTTGTTTTTCCATTGCTGTGACCCTTCTTGGGAAATTCACCCTCTCTATTTGTAAATCTACATTGTCACTGAGACAGAAAATGACTGAAAAGTACAGAAAAATAACTGCCGATGTGCATAGAAACATTTACTAAAACTGGAGAGTGAGTGGTGCAGCTCTGCATAGAAACCATAGAAATCAGCTTCCAGGGTTAATAGCTTTATTGAACAAGCTGAAGTTATGCAGGCCATATATGGGTCAAATTCCAAACGAATTTTCTTTAGAAAATCAAAAATTTTGTGCGTTTTGTAATCTGATGGTGCTATCATTGATTTCCAAATTCAACCAACCAAGCCTTTAATTTCTCCTTATGTTGCTACAGAAAATAATTTTCATGGCTTTGAAATTCGTTTGTTTTTCTTAAAATTAACAACATGCCCGATCACTCAAACTCAATGGTCACACAAAAAGCGACCATTTCTGTGACCCACTAATGGTGCGAAATTTGAACGTAAATTCTTAGAAATGATTTTCGAAATAAAATTATTTCTTGCGTGTATGGCCGGCTTTAGAAGCTCATTGGCTACCATGCACAGCTGCGCCAGATTCTGAGTGTACTCATTTTAGTAAATCCCCCCCACTCTCTTTTTCAGCCTCTACTTGCTTGCAGCATAACAACCTCTAAAACCATCATAAAGACGACCTGCAGTTAGCAGCATTAACAAACCTGAGGCAATACGGTATTACAGTAGCAAGTGGTTCAAGACTTAAAGTTGGCTTGGGCAAGGCTATGTGGTGACTTCTGAAAGAACAATGGCCAGGTTCTTATTGTTCCAACAGTTGCATTGCACGGTTTATACACTAGTCAACTCTCTCTCTTTGGTATTTTACCCTACTAAAAAAGGGTTTTTGTAGTTGACTCTACTCCATTAGAGAAATGACCCCTCACTATTTGTTCTTGTGACACCCTTTCTTAAGAACAGTGTAACACTTTTTGTATTGATCCTCAATAATTGTATCTGACTATTGGTTGCCAGCTCACCAGTGATTACATTGTGAATTTCCTAAATCGACTTATTTGGTGATAAATTCTAAGAAACATTCTGTGGTTCTTTGCTCAGCTTTGCTTGTTGTATGCATAAATGGTTACTCATCACTTTAGCTTGTTTTAAAACAGAAAAAAACAAATGTAATGCACATGCAATGGGAAGGAAGGTGAGGTATCAATCAGGATATGCCCCAAAAATACAGTAGATCACAAATTTCAAGCTAGGCCTTAATTTCTCCTAGATCTTTGTGAGGGGAGTCACTTTGGGTGGGGGGCCCATGGAACACAGCTCACTTTGGAGGGGTGGGGAGACCCCTGTCTCAGCTCCCCATATCCCTCTTATGTGTAAATCACCCTGTGCCTGTTAGGGGTACAGAGTGATCTGTCCTAATATTGGGGTGGGGGGTTGTTGATTGTTTGATGTTATGTGGTTGCATCCCATTGTTTTATTGTGTGTCTGGCTTGGGAGCAAACTATTATAGGATGTATGTGTTTATGTGTATTGGCTTGGTGGGGGGTGTCTCCAGCAGCCCTCCCTCCTGATGGGTCTGGCTGTTGGTGTGTCTCTTGTTACTAAATGTAGATTGCCCCACCCTGTGTCATTATGCAGGGAGGGGGGATTGTTCCCTTAAGTGTATATATCTTGTATCTGTGTTAAAATAAACTAGTCTACCTTCTGGCTTACTTCAAGATTGGTGTCATCTGGATCTTGGGGTAACAATAGCCAGAGTCACTGGTCTCTTGTTTCAGAACCTGAGAAGCAGCTTCTTGACGGAGATACCCAGTCGTGGGTGTCTGGGGTCCTTTATAATCTTTAGCAAAAGTCTGTTTGATCCTTATATACACAGACTGTGCTGGTTGGATTTAGTGATCTGGTTCCTTGACAACTGAGATTCTAGTGCAGCAATGGGCAAACTACGGCCCGGCGGACCTTTTAATCTGGCCCGTGGAGCGTGATGCTGTCAGGATGTGTGTAGGTGGGGCAGCGTGATGAACGTGAGGGGAGCTAGGCTCCTCTCACAGTCCGCCTTGAAGACTGGAACGGCGCGGGAACACGGCGAGAGGAACGCGCGGAGCAAAGGTAAGTGAATGAATTACTATGGGGGATGAATTACTATATGGGGAATGAATTACTATATGGGGGATGAATTACTATGGGGGATGAATTACTATGGGGGATGAATTACTATGGGGGATGAATTACTATATGGGGGATGAATTACTATATGGGGGATGAATTACTATGGGGGATGAATTACTATATGGGGGATGAATTACTATGGGGGATGAATTACTATGGGGGATGAATTACTATATGGGGGATTAATTACTATGGGGGATGAATTACTATGGGGGATGAATTACTATATGGGGGATGAATTACTATAGGGGATGAATTACTATATGGGGGATGAATTACTATGGGGGATGAATTACTATGGGGGATGAATTACTATGGGGGATGAATTACTATGGGGGATGAATTACTATATGGGGGATTAATTACTATGGGGGATGAATTACTATGGGGGATGAATTACTATATGGGGGATTAATTACTATGGGGGATGAATTACTATGGGGGATGAATTACTATGGGGGATGAATTACTATATGGGGGATGAATTACTATGGGGGATGAATTACTATATGGGGGATTAATTACTATGCTTACTATGGGGGAATATTACTATACTTACTATGGATGACACATACACATCATTCATCTACTCTTGGTCCGGCCCCCGGGTCCAATATATGAACCCATTGCGGCCCTCAAGTCAAAAAGTTGCCCACCCCTGTTCTAGTGGTATCTCAATCTTTATCTTTCAAGGCAGGATAACATGAAAGGTTCCTGTGTATGCTTTCCACTCATCAGCCATTCACCACATCTTCATATGTGAGAGACAGTCACAACTTCCTCTAAGCCTAATGCATAGTACACACGATGAGAAAATTGGACAGAAAATACCGCTTTCGGAGCGATCATATGATAATCTGATCGTTAAAACAGTTCCAAAGGTAGCCACGGCACTCTATGTTTGAGATAAACGCCCAGGTGCTCACACACAAAGAAATCCATATAAATCTAAAAACTGGTTTAGAGGCACTCATGGGTCTTGCAGAGGAGGAAGATCAAAAATAGCAGTGTTTTTATTGTCAACATTTCGATGAAGCTCAAAATGTCTTGAGAAAGATGGACTAAGCTTCATCAAAATGTTGACAATAAAAACGCTGCTGTTTTTGATCTTCCTCCTCTGCAAGACCCATGAGTGCCTCTAAACCAGTTTTGGATTTATAATCTGACCGTTAGTACAAAGCCGATAACTACAGCACAAAATGTTTTCTTGCATGATAACAGAGCGAACGATTTTCATTTAATCAGTATAGTATTTCTCTGAAAAAAATCGAGAGACCAAGACCACACATGCTCAAAAAAGACATACATTACAATACATAACATCACTTCCAAAGTTCGAAGTTGTATTGTGTCATACGAGAATTTTTGTAACTTTAATAACCTCTTCATTGTTAATATGAGACTAGCCTGAAAAAAAAAATGATGATCATCGTCCGATATTTTCATCGTGTGTTCGAGGCTTTACACTCTTTTCTCCAGCCTCCAACACCTTCATAAACAATTCTCAGAAGGGGAGATGCCTGCATCTTTTTCGTCATGGCTTGGGAAAAGAAATCGTAATAGACATTCTCATAAGGCAGAAGCCTATTACAGAAGAGACAGGACAGGAAGTGTCTCAGATATTTCACCATTCTCAAAGCATGTTTCCTAAACCCATTGATTGGCTAGGCCATCAAACATTCATAACACAGAATGATAGCTCTCTAACATAACCTGCTGGTGCAAACTCAGAGAAAATATACTCTGTGTTTAGAGGATCGTTGCTCATGAAGAACGGTTAAGCTGACTGCAGCCAACTACTTGCTACAGAATCTAAAAAAGAATATAGCAAAAATACTGCGTCCCTACAACAGTAAGTGGGGAAATCTTTCCAGCAGGGACACAAAAGAGCAATAAAAAAGTCTAAAAAGGTTGTAACTCTTTCCCTCTGTATTAAAAACTGAAAACAATAAAGATAATTACATTATATGGCTAAAGTATGTTGATGCCCTTCCAAAGTATTGATTTTAGGTGTTTCCAGTAAAGGGCACTGTTAATATCACACCATGCAAAGACATTTCAGACATTTGTGCCCTTCCAACTGTAGCGCCAACCCCTTAAGGGCCTCTGAGTATTTTTGGGTTCCCTGTCTGCCCTGAGTCTGCTTTGGAAGCTCAATCCCTGCTGACACCACCGTAAACCTTTGACTAGGAGGACCCCCCTAGCTTTGAAGCCATAAAATAAACACACAAAGGTTAGGGTGAAGTAAGTAAGTATTCTGGTGAGATCAAAGTAAGATCAGAGGTCAGAGTAATAGGAGTGCAAGCACAACAAAAGATACCAGTAAATGAGCATGCAATATGAGCTAAATGTTCTAAATGGTTCAACAAAATATTGTAACACAGTATCACATTAAGCAACTCCCCAATATCCTGCAGGATCAGAATTTAACATCAGCCCCAGCCTCTGGGATGTCTCTACCCAAGTGAGCTGGGAGGAGCTATAAAACCCTCAGACTAACTCATTTTTGGGCTCTCCGTTGCTGGTGTCTGGGTTTAACTCTGGAGGTGAATTCTTTGGTGAAAAGCAACAGTGTCCCTTTTCGATATTTCTTTTTAGAAAAAGTGTCCAATCTTCTGTGCACTCGATAGGGCCCTAGTTGGTGCACATTAAGGTTCAGATTTTCTCCTTGTGTGATAGCAAGTATCCCTTAAGGTGGTGTAGCCTCAGAAAAGAAAAACTCCTCCTTGAAGTGATGCTGAATTTAAATTGGATCTCTTTAATACAAAGGGTGAAGGCAAAGATTGTTAAAATGGCAGAAACAGACTTTATCAGAGGCAGACTCCTCCTCAAAAGTGGTGCGCTAGTCTGAAGAAGCAGGTTACTTGGTCATTAGAATAGACTTGAAAAGAGTCAAAACTGAGATTCTGTATGCAGGGTGCAAAGTCCTGTAGCTTAGGATGTTAATAAAGTACTAATCAATAGGCTGCTATAAGCTGGACAGTCTGGGCCTCAGTGCGATAAGCTGTGATATAAGGTGTGCTGAACTGAAATGAACAATTTAACTTAACAAAGTCACTTGAAACTTGTGATGAGCTGGGTATGGAACTCTCTCACCCAATCTTTAGCCTCGGTAGCATAGCAGGTAGTCTCTCAGTAAGGGTGTCTTTATTCCACCTTACCAACTATGTAACCAGGGGCGGACTGACAACTCATGGGGCCCCTGGGCAATAGGGGATCATGGGGCCCATGTGTCCTTACCCACACTCAAACCACACCCAAAAAAGCCTATAAAAGGTACCAGGGGCATCTCATGGGGCCCCCTACTGACCCCGGGCCCTCGGGCTGTGCCCGAGTTCCTGAATGGTCAGTCCGCCCCTGTATGTAACCCACCTTCTAACCATGCCTTATAACGCATACATTTGTCTTTGAGTTCCAATGCTTCATATGCTTAATAAAAAAGTTGCATAAATGCCTAATAAAGAAGGCTAGTTCATGCATCTTTGTACCCAGAGAGAAGATGCTTTTGTCAAAATGCTGAACTATAGTTTCTAGCCAATAAGTCTACGCAGGGCTTTTTTTTCTCAGAGAATAGGTGTAGTAACCCCCCCCCCCCCCGTCTCAGTCACCCCTTGTCTCTGTCCCTTGGCTCCACCCCTACCCACCTCTTAGAACCGCCCCTTTTAGAGAATGCAGAAGCAAGTATCATTTTGTGGTGCAAAGTAATTTGTATGGAATTTGTTCATGACAAGCTCCAAGGAACAGGGCCCTCCTTTCCCTTTTGTATTGAACTGTATTGTTGCTGTATTGTCTCCCGTTATATTGTAAAGCGCTGAGCAGGGGCGGACTGACAACTCATGGGGCCCCCGGGCAATAGGGGATCATGGGGCCCCTGTGTCCTTGCCCAAACTCAAAAAAGCCAATGAAAAAGGTACCAGGGGCATCTCATGGGGCCCCTTACTGATCCCGGGCCCTCGGGCAGTGCCCGATTTTTCAAATGGTCAGTCCGCCCCTGGCGCTGAGCAAACTGTTGGCGCCATATAAATCCTGTATAATAATATCAATAAAAACAGTAAAATAGAGCCCCTGCAGCCTGCAAAAATAGATATCCCATGTAGCTGCAAAAATAGATATCCCATGTAGCAACAAAAGACCCCCATTAACAATAGATCCCCAACAACAATAAACCTGCCAGCAAAAATGGCCAACAATAGACTCCCAGAAGCAGCAACAGATCTCCCAGAAGTCAGCATCAATAGACCCTCCTGCAGTCAGCATTGATAGACCTTTCCGTCCACAGTATATCCCTTCCAGAAATAATTGATCCCCCAGCAACAATAGATTTTCACCAGCAACAATAGACCTCCCAGCAACAATAGAACCCAACACAAAAATAGATCCCCTCCAGTGACAATAGATCCCCAACAACAATAGACCTGCCAGCAAAATTGGACCCTCCGCAACAATAATAGACTCCCAGCAGCAACAACAGATCTCCCAGCAACCAGCATCAATAGACCCTCCTGCAGTCAGCATCGACAGACCTTTCCATCCACAGTATATCCCTCCCAGAAATAATTGACCCCCCAGCAACAATAGATTCCCACCAGTAACAATAGACCTCCCAGCAACAATAGACCCCAACACAAAAATAGATCCCCAGCAACAATAGACCTGCCAGCAAAAATGGACCCTCTGCAACAATAATAGACTCTCAGCAGCAACAACAGATCTCCCAGCAACCAGCATCAATAGACTCTCCTGCAGTCAGCATCGACAGACCTTCCCATCCAAAGTAGATCACTCCCAGAAATAATTGATCCCCCAGCAACAATAGATTCCCACCAGTAACAACAGACCTCCCCAGCAACAATAGACCCCAACAAAAAAATAGATCCCCTCCAGGGACAATAGATCTCCTGGCAGCCAGCATCAATAGACCCTCCAGCACCCCCCCCCCAGTACCATTACATACATTCAGTGCTTGATGTGCATGTTCCAGCTGAAAAAAGTCCTGAGTCTACGAGGGTACATATAATTAGTATTGCTTGGTGACAAAAGCAGAATGGAGGAGCGTTTGACTTGGGGATGAGGACAAAGAATGGGTTCAAATTTTTCCTCCTAGATTGTAAGCTCTAACAAGCAGGGCCCTCTGTTTCCTCTTGTACCAAATTGTATTGGAAACGTAATGTCTACCTTCATTTTGTAAAGCGCTGCGCAAACTGTTGGCGCGATATAAATCCTGTATAATAATAATAGTAATATATTTTTCCTGTAAATCGGGGATGTCAAACTCCATTTCATTGAGGGCTGTATCAGCATTATGGTTGCCCTCAAAGGGCTGGTTGTATCAATAAGACTAGATGTCCAGAGCACCCTACCCCCCATTACATCAGATGTCAAGAATCCCACACCCTCCCTAACATCACCAAGTACCCCCTTTGGGGGCAGAGCTGGAAAGCAGAAAGTGCAGGGTCTGGAGGAGGACCAGAAGAGGAGTAAGTTACCAGAGTCTGCTGAATGCTGAGACCAGAGGAGGCAGGGATGAGGGGGTGCTGCAGCTGCACTGAGAGGTGCCGGATCTGGTGGAGGAGTTCTATTCTCCTCTCTGCTGCTGACTGCTGAGACAAGGAGGAGGCAGAGACAAGGGGGTAATTGCAGGAGAGGTGCAAGGGCCACATGAAATGGCCTGGAGGACCAGATTCAGCCCACGGGCCTTGTGTTTGACACCTGTGCTGTAAAGAGAGATATGTACAAACCAGCTGTATCTGTAGTGCCAAGTAGCTGGACCATTTCACCGTAGAGCAAAGTGGAGGCGTCAGTCATCTGTGTAAACACACTAAGCACCAGCACAGATGTAAAACGAGCAGAAAAGACAACAAATGAAAGTGAACGACTGAAGGGTGTCGAAAATGCTTATTCAGTTGGAAAACAGGATAGTAAAACGTAATGAAGAGAGAGAGCACTGTGTGGCGGAAAGTGATTTTCTAATAACCGGGGCTGGAACACAAGACCATTACATCACCGGGAAATGATAGGGAAAGCACGGCGCAGGAAATGGAACCTTAATTGGGGAGGAGGTGTAGAGAAAGTGGTTGGAGGGGATATTTGGAAGGGGCCGGCTGCACAGTGCAGTCATTATGACCTTTCGCTGGAAATGTTACTCACGACGAGGTATCATAGGATGAAACGTTTTACAGATCGTCTCTTTAGAACAGACAAGCCAGGCATGAAATGATTGAGCAAACCAGGAAGCCACATCAGAACACTGGACCAGAGTCAATGGAGGCTTTAACTACCTGGCAGTATATTATAGATGAAGTTATTATGAAGACAATTATGAATCTGTCTTCTTGCTGGAACCTGCGTCTGATCAGTCTCCACAACAGTAACTTCATTATGTGTCTAGGCATTGTGCTGGCAAGGGGGATATGGTTAGATTGCATATGATCATAAATGAATCCAGCATTTCCCTTACCTCCCCACCAATGAAACTGTTCCAATGTTCTATCTGCATTGCTCCATATGTACTAATAAAACATGTTCTTGTCAATGAAAGGCTGAATGGGCAATACACAGATGGAAAAAACATAGGAGAGCTGTTTTGCCCGGTAAATGATTTTTTTGTTCTGTTCATCCAGTTCTGAGATTTACCTAGCCATGTCACACAGCACAAGCCAGCAGATTTTTCTCTGCTAAATGTGGAATCTTTATACTGCTAGGATTAGTAAATAGGTATAATATATTTACTTATAAAAGTGAAGACATGTGAGCTGCTATATAAGTGATGAATAGTCCAGCAGTGTTTCTCAACCTTTTTTCGGTCAAGGCATCCTTTAACCTCCCTGGCGGTATTCCCAAGTGTAGCTCGGGGTAAAGTTTCAGTACCAAAAGCGATAACCCCGAGCTACACTCAGGAGTACCTTACAGCGCTGCTCCGGGATCTGTTCTTCACTTACCTTGTCCTGCGCTCCCGCGATGTCCCCCCTGCAGTGTCCCCGGCAATGCAATCTGGCGGATGCCGGCATCTGTCTTCTGGGTTCCGTCCCCTGCGAGCGTCGGGACGTACAGGGGGACGGAACTGGCAGGAAATGTAAAATGACAAAAAGTAACATTCACTAAAATCTCATAGTAAAACATTACTGTATCAAACCATTTCACATACATTTTGTCCCGAGTGCTTTGTCCTGTGCCCTGCCTGCATTTTGTCTGTTCTTTCTACCTGGAAACTGAGAAAAGTCCATGGCGTCCAAAAAGCGTCCCTTTAGGTCAAAAGCGGTTTTAGACCAGCTAGAGAACAGCGATAGTAAATTAGAACCACTTGCAGAATTGAGTGATAATGATTTGTGGGGAAATTCGTCATCAGACACTGAAAACAATTCTGCGACTTCGCTCAGTGATGTGCGAACTTGGCGCTATATTTCAAATTTCAGTGTTTTTGGTTTGATTATATTATTGAATTAAATTTATTATTATTATATTATTATTATTTTTTATGATTATTTATTAAATTATAATTTATGATTTCATGTTTCAAATTTTATCATACCCGGAATGTTTACTAGACTCTTGTTCGGACAGATTTCAATGAGTTATTCCTAAAAATTACAGCCTACAATAAAAAAAAATATATATATTTCCTTGCAATAAAATGTACCGCTTTGAGCACAGAAATATGGACATAATCAGACCGCTAGGGAGGTTAACCTCTTGGTGCGGCCAAACACATTTTATTAATAAAATGTTTTTAAAAGGATAAAACACTAGGAATTGATTATTCCTTTTATATAAGCTACTGTGGAAGGAGAGACTATTGATCGAGTGAAGGGGGATCCCAAACAGAAGGATACCATCCCATCCACAATGTGGCCCATTTAAAGGGACACAAGCGTTCTATGACCTCACCTAACGGTTTGGTCATGTTTCTGAGGGGGGAGCACAACCGATGGGGGAGCACACAAATGTAGGTTATTTTCACACAGGAGATCAATTAAGAAGCACTGGATGTTCATTTCATTTTAAGGAAACACGTATTTCTGAAGAAGTATATATGGACTTTTTTTTGACACGTATATGGACATTGCTTTTGGTTACTGATTGGTTGATTTATTTATTTAATGTAGTATTTTTGGCACTTATTATTAATAGAAGTTACATGGATGTGTTTATTATTTGAACTTAGCATGAGTGAGTGAAGCGCAGCACATTTTTTTTTTTTTATAATATATTATATATTATAAATGTGGCCAGTGGGAGAAGAATATGTCCTGGCGTCAGTGGGAGTAACAATGCCCCATCTTTGTTATTAGGGGAGTAATAGCACCCCATCATTGGTGTCAGTGGGAGGGATAGTGCCCTATCATTGGTATTAGAGGAGTAATAGCTCCCCATCCTTGGTATCAATGGAGGAATGGAGCCCCATCATTGGTGTCAGTGGGAGGAATAGTGCCCCATCATTGGTAACAGTGGGAGGAATTGTACCCCATCATTGGTGTCAGCAGGAGGAATTGTACCCCATCATTGGTGTCAGCAGGAGGAATAGTGCCCCATCATTGGTATCAGTGGGAAGAATAGTGCCCCATCATTGGTGTCAGTGGGAGGAATAGTGCCCCATCATTGGTGTCAGCGGGAGGAATAGTGCCCCATCATTGGTGTCAGCGAGAGGAATAGTGCCCCATCATTGGTGTCAGTGGGAGGAATAGTGCCCCATCATTCCTGTCAGTGGGAGGAATAGTGCCCCACTGTCGGTGTCAGTGGCAGGAACCATGCACCACGTTTGTGAACAGTGGGGCAAATAATGTCCCAAGGGCTGGATAAAAGCAATCAAATGACCGCATCTGGCTCCTGGGCTGCAGCTTGGAGACAACTGACTAAAGCATAGAGACATGGATGCATGGGTATGTTTTATTTTAATATTTAAAAAGATTTAAAAAACATTTTCAATTTTTTATGCTCAGATACTGTTTAGTTGCACTTTAAAGCAGTCTGGTGAACATACTGCTCATTTTCCTTTTTTTTTCCCATATTAGATCAGTTATGACACCAGCCAATTGATGGCTTGACAGAACAAGCAACTGTGACAGCTCTCATTCATGGCATACCTTAAATGGAACTGTTTGGGGAAAAAGTTAAATCAAATGGTTTAGTTCCTTTTTAAATTACGAGGATTGTTTTAATAAAAATGAATATAAAGTTGCATTTCCATTTAGCCATTCAATGTTAATAATAATATCTTTCTGCTTCAGTCCACAGTACGTTATGGTTTTCTTACTGTCAAAAGAATTCAAATTTCTCCTCTCTGCTGCATCTCTTTGCTTCTTACAGCCCCTTCCAGAAATTTACATATTGCTTGAACTCAAATTCTAGCAGCCTGTTGCATGGAATATTTCATCTGAAAGAAATGAATTTCTATAGGGATGCTGGGAAGCAGTATTTCTTATTACAACAATGGGACTGATCTTGTGAGTAAGACCAGGACATCCCATTGAGCAGTCACTTTAGGATTTCAGAATATTACTTGAAAAGTTATTAATGAATAAGGACTTAAAGTGAACCTGACCTGGACTAAGTTATCAACCTTGATAAAACACCTTGGGGTACATTAGAGCCCCCAACTAGGCCTTGAATTCAATCCCTGTGTACCTATGAAGGCACTTGTATCGTAGGTCCAAGCTCAACACATGACCTCCATTTCCATCCAAGTCATTATTAAGCCCCACCTCCTTCTGGGAATAAGCCCCACCCCTATTCATTCAACTATCTAAAGTCAAAGCCTTTGTTACTCATGTGGGTGTGGAATCCTATCTAAAGAAGTTAAGTGCCACCCACCAGTTCCACCCACAAGTGCCCAGCAGTGCCCACCAGTGTCACCCACCAGTGCCAGTCAGTGCCACCAGTCAGTGCTGCCACTCAGTGTCGCCTATCAGTGCCGACTATCAGTACCCATCATCAGTGCCAGCTTATCAGTGCTGACTATCATTGCCGACTATCAGTGCCACCTCATTAGAGTGGCCTATTAGTGCTGCCTATCAGTGCCCATCAGTAGTGCCTATCAGTGCCCATCAGTGCTGCCTATCAGTGCAGCCTCATCAACGCACATCATTGAAGAAGAAAAATTACCTGTTTGCAAAATGTTATAATAGAAACAAAGAAACTTTTTTTTTTCAAATTTTTTGCTCTTCTTTTTTGTTTATAGCACAAAAATTAAAACACCCAGCGGTGAGTAAATACCCCCAAAAGAAAGCTCTATTTGTGAGAAAAAAAAATGATAAAATTTCTTATGGGTACAATGTTGCATGACCGCACAATTGTCATTCAAAGTGCGACAGCACTGAAAGCTGAAAATTGGCCTGGTAAGGAAGGGGGTATAAGTGCCCGGTAGGCAAGTGGTTAAACATGTCCAGTAAACACATATTAAAAATAAATGTCATCATAAATTTAGGCCAACCTGTATTCTGCTACATGTCTTTGCTACAAAAAAATCCCGATACGTGTAAATTCATTGCTTTATGTGAAAGTTATAGTGTCTACAAATGGCAGTATATATACTGGAATTTTTATTTTTTTATACTAGTAATGGCGGCGATCAGTGACTTATAGCGGGACTGCGGCGGGTATTCTGATACTGGCTTGCCGTCTATTAAGAGCACCGTGCAAATGCGCCAGTGATGTCACTACAGTAAATACCTCCTGAATGGAGCACGTTTAGGACATATTTACAGTACCTACAGGTAAGCCTTATTACAGACGTACCTGGAGGTAAAAGGTGCCATGTAGAGTTTACTTCCACTTTAACCACTTGAGCCCCAGAGGATTTACCCCCCTTAATGACCAGGCCTTTTTTTGCTGTTTGGCGCTGCACTAATTCAAATGATAATTGCGCGGTCATGCAATGCTGTACCCAAACAAAATTTACGTCCTTTTCTTCACACAAATGGAGCTTTCTTTTGGTGGTATTTGATCACCTGTGCGCTTTTTATTTTCGGCGCTATAAACAAAAAAAACACGAAAATCTTGAAAAAAAACCAATTTTTTCTACTTTCAGCTATAAAAAATATATCGTAAACTCAAAGTTAGTCATAAATTTAAGCCAAAATGTATTCTGCTACATGTTTTTGGTAAAAAAAATCCCAAGAAGTGTATATTGATTGCTTTGTGTGAACGTTATAGCGTCTACAAACTATGGTATAGATACTGTAATTTATGCCTTTTTTTGCTATACAGCGCTGCACTAATTCAAATGATAATTGCGCGGTCATGCAATGCTGTACCTAATCAAAATTTACGTCCTTTTTTTCACACAAATAGAGCTTTCTTTTGGTGGTATTTGATCACCTGTGCGCTTTTTATTTTTGGCGCTATAAACAAAAAAACACGAAAATCTTGAAAAAAAAACAATTTTTTCTACTTTCAGCTATAAAAAATATATCGTAAACTCAAAGTTAGTCATAAATTTCAGCCAAAATGTATTCTGCTACATGTTTTTGGTAAAAAAAATCCCAATAAGTGTATATTGATTGCTTTGTGTGAACGTTATAGCGTCTACAAACTATGGTATAGATACTGTAATTTATGCCTTTTTTTGCTATACAGCGCTGCACTAATTCAAATGATAATTGCGCGGTCATGCAATGCTGTACCCAATCGAAATTTACGTCCTTTTTTTCACACAAATAGAGCTTTCTTTTGGTGGTATTTGATCACCTGTGCGCTTTTTATTTTTGGCGCTATAAACAAAAAAACACGAAAATCTTGAAAAAAAAACAATTTTTTCTACTTTCAGCTATAAAAAATATATCGTAAACTCAAAGTTAGTCATAAATTTCAGCCAAAATGTATTCTGCTACATGTTTTTGGTAAAAAAAATCCCAATAAGTGTAAATTGATTGCTTTGTGTGAACGTTATAGCGTCTACAAACTATGGTATAGATACTGTAATTTATGCCTTTTTTTGCTATACAGCGCTGCACTAATTCAAATGATAATTGCGCGGTCATGCAATGCTGTAACCAATCGAAATTTACGTCCTTTTTTTCACACAAATAGAGCTTTCTTTTGGTGGTATTTGATCACCTGTGCGCTTTTTATTTTTGGCGCTATAAACAAAAAAACACGAAAATCTTGAAAAAAAAACAATTTTTTCTACTTTCAGCTATAAAAAATATATCGTAAACTCAAAGTTAGTCATAAATTTCAGCCAAAATGTATTCTGCTACATGTTTTTGGTAAAAAAAATCCCAATAAGTGTATATTGATTGCTTTGTGTGAACGTTATAGCGTCTACAAACTATGGTATAGATACTGTAATTTATGCCTTTTTTTGCTATACAGCGCTGCACTAATTCAAATGATAATTGCGCGGTCATGCAATGCTGTACCCAATCGAAATTTACGTCCTTTTTTTCACACAAATAGAGCTTTCTTTTGGTGGTATTTGATCACCTGTGCGCTTTTTATTTTTGGCGCTATAAACAAAAAAACACGAAAATCTTGAAAAAAAAACAATTTTTTCTACTTTCAGCTATAAAAAATATATCGTAAACTCAAAGTTAGTCATAAATTTCAGCCAAAATGTATTCTGCTACATGTTTTTGGTAAAAAAAATCCCAATAAGTGTATATTGATTGCTTTGTGTGAACGTTATAGCGTCTACAAACTATGGTATAGATACTGTAATTTATGCCTTTTTTTGCTATACAGCGCTGCACTAATTCAAATGATAATTGCGCGGTCATGCAATGCTGTACCCAATCGAAATTTACGTCCTTTTTTTCACACAAATAGAGCTTTCTTTTGGTGGTATTTGATCACCTGTGCGCTTTTTATTTTTGGCGCTATAAACAAAAAAACACGAAAATCTTGAAAAAAAAACAATTTTTTCTACTTTCAGCTATAAAAAATATATCGTAAACTCAAAGTTAGTCATAAATTTAAGCCAAAATGTATTCTGCTACATGTTTTTGGTAAAAAAAATCCCAATAAGTGTATATTGATTGCTTTGTGTGAAAGTTATAGCGTCTACAAACTATGGTATAGATAATTTGAAATTTACACAGCTTTTACTTTCTGACCGCCCATCACATCTCTTGAGGTGCTAAAATACCAGGATAGAACAAACACCCCCAAATGACCCCTTTTTGGAAAGCAAATCTCAGGGAGGGGGAGGGGGGGCCATTTTCTCCCGCTGCTTGTAAAGGCAATTCTGCAGCTAATTAACCACTAGGAATGCTTTTACATGAAAGCCCATTTCCGGCTGAAAAAAATAAAACCAGGATGATGCCTGCAGCTGCAGGCATCACCCTGGTATAACCATTCAAAGTCCAGTGATGTACCAGTACGTCACTGGTCCTTGTTGGGTGTATATGCTATGTTCTTTTTTTCTTTATGCAGCCTGTGGGCTGAATGAAAAAAAAGAGAAGAAATCTCTGCCAGAAAAAGTGTGTGGTATGCCCACCATTAGAAACCTCCCTCAATCCACCCACTTCTAATGGTGGGCACATATGAAATGTGCCAACAAATATAAAATATATATGCCGAAGCATGGGGGCCATCCACCCACTGGCCACCCCAGGCCCCCATGCTTTGGCATATATTTTCTTTTTTTTAACTGCGGATGAAAAATCTCATCCGACAGCACTGCACACACCTACTTATGTCTATTCTGAAAGCAAGACCCTGTTGCTGTCAGAATAAACAGGTCAGTGCTGCAGTTTGACGTTCCTGCAAAAAAATCAACAATGGTTAACAATAAAACATAAACTCAATAAAACAACTTTATAAGGAAAAGTGTGTGGTGGTATGCCCACCATTAGAAACCTCCCTCAATCCACCCACTTCTAATGGTGGGCACACATGAAATGTGCCAACAAATATAAAATATATATGCCGAAGCATAGGGGCCATCCACCCACAGGCCACCCCAGGCCCCCATGCTTTGGCATATATTCTGTTTTTTATAACTGCGGATGAAAAATCTCATCCAACAGCGCTGCTCACGCTGACTTATGTCTATTCTGAGAGCAAGTTCCTGTTGCTGTCAGAATAAACAGGTCAGCGCTGCAGCTGAAAGCATTCCTGCAAACAGAAATGGTTAACAATAAAACAACAATAAACCAGTGAAAGTCGAACAATCACAAAAATGACAACAACAAAAAAAACTATAACTATTTTTGATTTTTACATTTTTTTATTTTTTTGGGGGGTATTTGTACTTTTATTTATTTTTTTTATTTTTTTTAACTTTTTTTTCCAAACTTCAAACATTTAAACAGCTGGTAGGGTCTCTCCAAATGCGATAGCCAGTTTCCTGACTACCGAACATCTTTTGAGACCCTGTGTAAATGTGCCCTGATCTGTGCCGTGCTGTACCCTATACTAATAGTTCACTAGTGTATGGTAGAGGCGGAAGCAGGGCTTGATGCAGAGGCCAGGTTGGCCAGGACAGGAGGGACAACAATAGCGGCTGTCACGCCTAATTCCACGTTTGCTGCAGACACGACATCTTTTTTGGGGTCTTCTTTGGGTTGGGGTACCAGGAATGGTATCGAGAAAATGTCTCTCATGCAGACGGCTAACTGCATCTGGGAGAGGGATTTGGGGCACAGCACCTTCTGGATACAAAAGGGCCCTGATGTTCTCTAACTGGAAATTTAGGTATGATCCACTATGTCCAGTTGCTTTATAGAGAACAAAAGCATTATATAGAGCCAATTGAAATAAATAAACTGACACTTTTATGTACCAGCGTTTGGATTTTCGGGAAACTAAATACGGCTGCATCATCTGGTCATTGAAGTCCACCCCTCCCATGTTAAGGTTATAATCGTGGACACAGAGGGGCTTCTCAACAACACCAGTTGCCGTGGTAATTTGGACGGTCGTATCTGCATGAATGGAAGACAGGAGGTAAACATCCCGTTTGTCCTTCCACTTCACTGCGAGCAATTCTTCATTTCTCAAGCAGGCTTTTTCCCCCTTTTTAAGACGGGTATTTACAAGCCGTTGGGGGAAGCCTCGGCGATTAGATCGCACAGTGCCACATGTGCAAATTCCCAAATTGAACAAATGTCTAAATAGTGGCACGCTTGAATAAAAATTGTCCACGTATAAGTGGTACCCCATGTGGAAATAGGATGACGCCAAGTCCCAAACTATCTTGCCACTGCTCCCCATGTAGTCTGGGCATCCGGGGGGCTCCAAGTAACTATCTTTTCCCTCGTAAATCCGAAACTTACATGTATAGCCTGTTGCCCTCTCACAGGTCTTATACATCTTGATCCCATATCTGGCACGCTTGCTGGGGAGATATTGTTTGATTACAAGGCGGCCAGAATATTGAATGAGGGACTCATCGATGCAGATGTTTTTCTGGGGAGTATACACATCTGCAAATTTTTGGTTAAAGTGATTTACGAGGGGCCGAATTTTGTGGAGCCGGTCAAATTCAGGGTCACCCCGAGGAAGACTGAGTGAGTTGTCGTAGAAGTGCATAAAACGCATTATACTCTCATATCTATGCCTGGCCATGGCAGCAGAGAACACGGGCATGTGAACAAGAGGGTCGGTGGACCAATACAACCGCAATTGATTTTTATCATTAATGCCCATGTTGAGGGTTAGGCCCAAAAAAACTTTAAATTCGGAAACCGTAATGGGTTTCCATGCGAATGGTCTGGCAAGGTTTGAATTTGGGTTGGCGGCGATAAATTGGCGTGCATATAAATTGCTTTGATCCACAATCAATGCATAAAGATCTTCTGTGAAAAACAGCTCAAAAAAATTAAGGGGAGTATTTAAATTTGCTGTTTCCACCTGAATTCCGGGTTGGGCAGTGAATGGGGGAAGTACGGGTGCTGCAGAATTTGTGGGCTGCCAATCGGGATTTGCAAGCACATCCGGAAGGACACTAGGGGCTCTACGGGCCTGTCTGCGAATTCTTGGTGGCCGCGGGACACTACTTGTGCTCGCCACCGCACCAGCTTGTACTGCACTTATGGGACTCGCCACGTCACCAAGTGATACTGCAGTGCTGGTATGCCTACGACCAGGACGTACTAGGCCGCTGGTGCTCGCCAGTTCACCAAAAGATACTGCGGCACTAGTACTGGCACTCTGCTGCATATGAGAGTCATCATGCATTTGTACCACCTCAGCAACCTGTGAATGGGATCGGGTACGCCTGACCTTAGCAGGGACCACTTCCTCGTCGCCTGAGCTAGCTGTCAGGGTGCCGCTGCTGTCTATAGGTTCGTATTCTGAGCCTGATTCTGCCAGTGAGTCTTCCCCTTCGCTCTCACTTGACATGCTCAGAATCCTATAGGCCTCTTCACTAGTGTACCTTTGCTTAGACATTTTGGCCACTAAATTTACAGGTACCTAGTGCGACTCACGGGAAAAAGAGCGCCTGGCTGTCAGGGACTGCTTGAACCGCTACAAAAAATTTACCGACAAGTGCTAACAGATATCAGGCCTGATTCTGTGAACACTGCGGTTTTGTGTGTAATATGTATCAAGTGACAGTTATCTACTGACACTGCACTTGCCGGGGGAGAAGGGGGGGGCGTAGGGGCTAAACGCAGGTGCTGGCAGGTGTTGGGGCTGATCCCGCTAACACTGCGTTTTTGGGGATACTAAAGTAATGTGAATGCTGGTATAGCGCTGATCTGATCAAAGATATTGATCCAATCAGACACTATACTAGCAATGAAGGTTTAGCGTGCAAGTAAGCGTGTTCCTGGCAATCAAGGGGTCAAATGTGATTATCTGTGTACTAGCGGGCAAACTGGTGCTATCTGGGAGGGGCGCTAACACTATTGGAAGTCGCTAGCGACACTGATACAGTGATCAGTAAAAATTGGTTCACTGAGCAGTGACACTGGTGACAGGGCAGTGAAGGGGTCAACTCAGGGGGGAGGGGGGGGGGCGATCAAGGGGTTAGACGGGATCACTGGTGTATTAGCGGGCAATCTGGCGCTATCTGGGAGGGGCGCTAACACTAACGGAAGTCGCCAGCGACACTGATACAGTGATCAGTAAAAATTGGTTCACTGATCAGTGACACTGGTGACAGGGCAGTGAAGGGGTCAACTCGGGGAGGGGGGGGGGGCGATCAAGGGGTTAGACGGGACTACTGGTGTATTAGCGGGCAATCTGGCGCTATCTGGGAGGGGCGCTAACACTAACGGAAGTCGCCAGCGACACTGATACAGTGATCAGTAAAAATTGGTTCACTGATCAGTGACACTGGTGAGAGGGCAGTGAAGGGGTCAACTCAGGGGGGGGGGGGGCGATCAAGGGGTTAGACGGGACTACTGGTGTATTAGTGGGCAATCTGGCGCTATCTGGGAGGGGCGCTAACACTATCGGAAGTCGCCAGCGACACTGATACAGTGATCAGTAAAAATCGCTTCGCTGATCAGTGACACTGGTGACAGGGCAGTTAAGGGGTTAACTGGGGGGGTGGGGGGGGGAAATTAAGGGGTTAAATGGCTTTATTGGTGTACTGGGGGGCAAACTGGCGCTATCTGGGAGGGGCGCTAGCACTATTGGAAGTCGCCAGCGACACTGATACAGTGATCAATAAAAATCGCTTCACTGATCAGGTACACTGGTGACAGGGCAGTGAAGGGTTAACTGGGGGGGGCAATCAGGGGGTTAAATGTGTCCTAGAGTGTGTTCTAACTGTTAGTGTAGTGTTTTACTCACGTTTAAATGTCTCTTCTTCTCTGTCTGGAACGGAATGTGTCCAGGCAGAGAAGAATGACATCATATCCTGCCCTGTGTAAATATCAACACAGGACAGGATAGGACAGGGACCGATCATCCGATTTCAGCCAGAAATCACTGGCTGAAATCTAATGATTGATCCCTCCTGGATCGAATCGGATCACCCGCGGGTCGGCGGGCGCGCGCGCGCGCGCCCCCTGCCCGCGAAAGTGTCGGGAGCGCGGAACCCGTTTTTAAACGTGGTTTTGCGCTCCACTGCCGCCCTGCACACGTATAAACACAGTGGCAGGGCGGCAAGCGGTTAATACTGACCTCCAAATTCTGAGAAATCTAACTAGGCATCAGGTAAGTAAGACGGATGGTAGTGAACACTTCCAGCTTCAACAGCAACTTCCCAGGTAGAGCTTCCAAATACTAGCCTCCAAGGAGACTGACCCTTATTCATAGCTCCCTTAGAACCATAAAAACACATATAGTGCTCTCCTTTTTAACTGACTTTATTAAAAAAAGCTTCCAAATGCACTCACATCTCACATAAGTGTATAAACATCCAGCATATCAAGTGTTAAAGTGACTCTAAAGCCGGCCATACATGGGTTGAATTCCAAAAGAATTTTCTTTCAAAAATATTTTCTAAGAATTTTCGTTCGAATTTCGCACCATTAGTGGGCCACAGAAACGGCCGATGTTTGTGCAACCATCGAATTTGAGTGATCGGGCATGTTGGAAATTTTTTGAAAAATTAATGAATTTTGAATCAATGATAGAAGAATCATGCAAAAAATGTAAATGAAAAAGAAATAAGCCTGAGCTGGGACCTGGAAAGAAAAGAAAATTCTTGGCCACGAAAATTCTTTTTTGTAGCAACAGGAGGTGAAATTGAAGGCTTGGTTGGTCGAATTTCAAAATCAATGGTGGCACCATCAGATTACAAAATTCTGATTTTCTAAAGAAAATTTGTGTGGAATTTGATCCATGTATGCCCTGCATAAAGGTTGGAATGAAAAAAAACCCTGTTATACTTACCTCTGTGCAATGGTTTTGCACCGATCCTCTTTTTTTTTTTTTTTTTTGGTCCTCCGGCTGGCAGTCCTGGATCCTCCCCCTGCTGAGTTCCCCAATAGCAAGTTTCTTCTTATGCGCTAGAGCAGGATCACTCCCAAGTGGCGTGCCTATGAATGGATATTGTCCATTCACACACAGAGCACTGCTTGGCCCCACCCCGCTCTCTGCTCATTGGCTCACTGGCTGTGACTGAATGACCAATTGATGGCTCCTGCTGCTGTGTGAGCCAATAAGGAGAGAGAGACCCGGCAGAGCCATAGCTCTCATGCACATTGCTGGAGCAAGATGGGACTCTGGTAAATGTGGGGGAGGGGGGCTAAGGGGAAAGCTGCACCCAGAAGATGTTTTACATTATTGCATATTTCAAAATATATGTCAATAAATATATATATATATATCACGTTGAAACGTTGAAATGCATTTTTATTACAAAATATATGAAACATATTTTTAAAAATACATATTGCCATATATTTTGGCCATATTCAATATACTTTTATATATACTGCATGTTGAAATGTTTTTAAAAATACATTTCAAATATACTGTATGTCTTTAAAAATGCAAATCTACATTTTTGGAATGCATTTACAAATATATGTCAAAATATATGTTAAAATTAAATTTTTATTAGTTAAAAAAAATCTGAAGAATATATTTAATAAAATTTATATTTTTAAAAATATCTTTCATATATTTTGTAATATATTAAAAAAACGCATTTCAAAATGCAGTGTATATATATATATTTAAATATATTTTGAAATATATTGAATATGGCCAAAATTGTAGTATTTCAAATATATGTCAATATATGTGGGAAGAATATTTTTAAAATATAGTTCAAATATATTTTTCTTCCATGTGGGTTGCGATGAGGATCAGGAACAATAAACACACAAATGCACCGCTCTCACTGCCGCCAAGAGTCATAATGGCTGAATGGCTGTACTCAAGAAGGTGATGGTGTCAGACAACAGGCTCCGTCCTTACATGTTACGTCCCTGGTAGGGAACTTCTTCAAAGGGTGTCTGCATGCATATCCTGTTCCTGAGCATGGACTGAACAAAATTTCTACATCCATGCTAAACAGTGTGCATTGAGGAATCTCCCTTGCATCTGACTGGATGCAGTCATTGTTTCCACCCAACTCATCTGACAAAACATAGTTGGAAAATCAACTTATTCAAGTCAGGGGGTGCAAATAGGGTCACCTACTGCTCGAATTTTGGTCAATTCAATAGGAAGCAGCCAAAATTCAAGCTGTCTATGGCAGCCTTGACACAGATACTTGCAGACACCACAAGGTGTTTTCATTTCAGCAGGGACTTACCATAAAGTGGTTTCTAAAATCAATAGTTTTTTACCTTAATGGATTCTCAGCATTAAGGTAAGAAACTCGCCATTACTTGTTGCCTCCCATCCCTTAACACTTACCTACCTCCTGCCACGATCTAGTGCAGTTTCCAGGTGCAGCACCGCTCTCACTTTTTTCTGCTTTCACAGGAGAGTCTGAGAGCGGTGGAATTGATAGTCAGTCAAACTCCTTTGAGGAGTGAGAGGGGACAGGGCTTACTGGTGCTGTGTGTCTCTATAGACGCACACAGCCCGGATCGGGAACACGCACACACAGGTACCCCCTCAGCACCACACTTGCTTGAGGGGGCACCAGGAAGAGAGAAGGAGCAGACAGCACCAGCTGGGGAGAGGAGGTAAGGGACTGCTATATGTAACACCATTCCACAGAGCAGATGTTGTAAAGTATAACTTTTTTTGTATTTTAATTTAAAAAAAAATTACTTTACAATCACTTTACGATGGCCATACAGTAATTGAATATCACCTGTTTTGTGCTAAATTTTGTTCCAGATGCGGTAAAGTTGGCACCACCCAGGCAACAAAATTTGATTTTTCAACTGACTTTTGTTGAAAGAACCAGATGGAAATTTTTTTTTTGAATGGTGCCGGCATTCAATTAGATGCAGGCTCCGTTCGGGCAATCTGACAACTATACAGTAGCCAGCACTGAAGATTCATCCATTCCCCCCGTTTAGTGTGGATGGGGGTAATGAGTGATTTCTTTTTTTCGGAGCAAGGGGCAAAATGAGAGAAATCTTAACATGTATGACCTGATTAAAGAATAATTCTACTTTTGCTAAACATTCCCCTCTGGGTGATCAATGCACATTGCAGGGATTTTAACACACGTTGCAAGATTCCTGCCTGTTTCTGTTCTGAAGGAAAAGCTGCTTGTTGTGTGCAAAGTGAATCTGAATTAAGTGGCTTTAGTTATTTTATTTGTTTTATTAATTAGCTGATGCACTTGCAGTGTTATGATGAGGCAACTTGCAGTGTCTGCATCCCTTTAGACATGATTAACCCTATAGGAGTATCTCAATAATTTTTTTTTTGTTTTGCAGAGGATATCTAAAATCTGACTTGCATCTTACTGCAGACTTGTAGGAAAATAAGTGAGCCAAATATACAAGCAGGAAATGACAATTCAATGGGTGTTGTGTGCACTAATGGCATACACAAGGGGTGTCCAAACTATGGCCCTCCAGCTGTTGATGTACTACAAGTTCCATCATGCATAGACCAAAACAAAACAGAGGGCGCACCAGCCTTGTGCATTACCTATAAAATTATGTTTATTAAATTTAAAGAAGGTATTCTACTCATAAAAGTACATGAATATAAGCACATCATATGAGACCGCTCTGTCCAATTCGAACTGAGTTTCTGAATGGTGATGAGAATGATGGACATCCAAAATGGCTGACGTGTTTCGAGGGCTAGCCTCTTCCTCAGAGCCTAACTTTGCGAGTTCCATCATGCCTCTGCCTCTGGGTGTCTTGCCTGTGGATGTCAGAGTCTTGCAAGGCCTCATGGGACTTGCAGTTCCTCAACACCAGGTGGGCCATAGTTTGGACACCCCTGGGGTACACAGTGCCTCCAGGTTACCATATTGCATTGCATTTTACAGAAAGTTTGAAAAGTGAAAAAGTAATTTTTAATGCCATTTAATTACAATATGGCTTGTTTTGCAACTGTATATGCTGTAATATTTTTATTTTTCTATTTTTTCCCCACAAAAGAGCCCTTTAAGGCTGTTTCCAGGCCAGGATAGGATAACTTATTAACTGTAGCTATAGTAGGTACGGTGATTGCTCTGAGCCTTGGCAGAGCTGTCTACCATATGAATGGCTTATTCAGGCAGAAAAAGCATTTAGCAAATTATTTTGGATGAAATATATATAATGTTCAGGGAACTCTTTTATATTGTTATAAAGGCAGGTATGCTTTTACAGTAATGTTTCTGTAATGAAAGAAAGCAGACCCTTCTGTGGTTGGATCATTTCCTTCTGTACAGCCATATAACGCCAACTATAACTTGCTCTCAATATTTCACGCGCATACATAGTAGGCACAAGCTGTTTCAGGCAGGTTTTGACTCATTCTTGTTCTGTAAGCACAACTTAAGCATTTCCCTGTTCCAAGAGCTTTGTGTTTAGTATGAGCCAGGATCAAATCAAAAAGTTACAAAATCCTGCTTTATCGGAGAGGCGAGTCATGCTAGGCTGCTCTAGATCCTGAGCTGAAAAAATGTTACCCCAACATTTCGTATTCCTGATATGTGTTTGTTGTACAATGTACTTGTGTGAAAAAGTATCCTGTTCTATTTGTATCACTTCCTTTTTGTGAAATTAATGGTGTTCTAGTTCAAACTGACCATGCTAGGCATGAGAGCACATCCATAACAGTGTGGTCAATTTTCTAGCTGTGCTGGGAGTACAGCCTGCCTATCTTCCATTGGTCAGACTTGTGCTCACATGCCCTTCTCTGCACTGCCAATCAGTGGGAAGATCAGTGTTCTGCTGTTTCTCCACCTCCACCTCTCCAAGCCCCTTATGTAGCTGAGAACAGAGATCATTTGATCAGTGCAGCTACATGTGATTAGTTAGGTCTGTTCTCTGTTTCACAGGCTGCAGGTTTGAATGCTCTCTCTCTGCATTTCAGAATCCTCTGGGTAGTTCTGGAACACAGGTGTGGAGCAAGGCAAATGGGCAACATGAATATGTATACTGTCTCAGCCAATCCCTGTGGGCTCTACACAGATGGCTGCTGGGAAATGGTATAAATAGACATGCCAGAAGGTTCATGTCCATAAGGAGGAGATCATATCTGCCCCTTAGGCAACCCTGCCATGTGATTGCTGTTCGTTGAGGCCTCACCTGGGTTAGCTGATTGGCCTGGTTGCTGAATGTTGCTGGGAGCTGACTGAGGGCTGTCGTCTGAGGATCTAGTCTTATGTCACTGGGAGAAAAGGTCTGGAAGGTATTGGCAGGAGGCAACCAACATTTGGAGACCTTTGTGAGTACAGACTGGTGTGAGAGATCCTAAAGACTGTGGGCTGTTGAGTCAGTTGTGTGTGTAAATGGGGCATTGTGTCTGATGTCCTGAAGAGCTCAGTCTATCTCACCAGTCTCCAAACTGTGGCACGGGGGCCAGATGCTGCCCTTTGCTTGCTTTTATCTGGCCCTGGGGGTGCTATTTCATCCATTAATACCAACAATGGGACATAATCCTGCCCCCCCACACACACACACATACACACTGACACCAATGATGGAGCACAATTCCTCCCAATGACAGCAATAAATGGAGCACAATTCCTCCCACCCAATGACAACAGCGATGAGGCACAATTCCTCCCAATGACTACAATGAAGGTGCACAATTCCTAACAAAGGCACCAACGATAGGGCAGAATTCCTCCTTCTGCAACCAATGGTGGGGCACAGTGGGGCACTCCCAGTGAGACAAACAATTGGGCATTATTTTTTCCCACTGGCCCTTTTCTACTGCCAATGGCCACAGTTTGCAGTTCAAAATCTGAAGAACAGTAAACTTGCCCTTTGTTTTAGAACGTTTGGAGACCCCTTGTCTATCTAATCCTTATTGAAGGGACATTTTTTGAAATGTTCTAAAAAGGAGGATTTACGTATATCCTCCAGCTGCTATCACAAAGCTCAGTCCATTATTTAAAATAAACAGTGTAGCGCTAACAATACTAAAAAATACTTGAATAGGTGATTAAAATACACAAACTAAATACATATAAAACCATCCCCTTAATGTACACATCGGGGAAGATTTACAAAAATAAATCAATATATAGTGTCATGCGTGAATATCCAGTGCACAGGGTGAATTATACAACCCTAATTAAATAATGTGAAAAAAACACAATAGTGCACATCAACTGTGAACAAATAATTAGTTCCAAAATTAAAAAAAAAACACGATGCTTATAGTGGTCCTCCCACTTCACTCTTCATATCGTGCTGTGTGCGTGATTCACACGTGCCAATCCTTCAATATCCGAAATGCCCCCTCACCTCCTTACTTAGACCCCGCAGGACCCTCCATAGTGTAACCGGTTTATTAGATAAGCATCCAAATTAAAAAGTATTCCACTCACATTAAAAACGTCTTGTCCTCCAGCATTCTACCACATGCTATGGGTGTACTGCATGGGTATCTGAACAGGGTGATCCAATATGGCCCCCACGCCGGAAATGACGTCACCGCGTTACCGGACGTTCCTCCCCACGTACTGACGCGTTGCGTCACGTTTAACACGTGACTTCCTCATTATTTATTTTTACAAGGACTGTACTCATAGTTCTACAAAAGGACGCTTAGTTGTTTCTATAGGTTGCCGGAGTATCCCACAGCTACCCTACTCCTATCCAAGATCAAGTTCTTCCTTAAAGCATCAGAAAAGAACACCCCTTGACTGTTTATTGAGCAAAGCAGTGACTGTGACTCTGTGCCTAGCTGTGGGGCAATTCCAGGAAAATACCTAAGGGACCTTTAATACTACTGGCTCTTTTGGGCCACTCTCTCTTGTTCGCTCCTGAGATGGACTATGGGATATGTGTAGTGCACACAGAACAGTTTACATGACCACAACTAACATGTACTGCTCATTACAAAAAATCAGAAGCAGAGTTCGCAAGCTCATAGAGGACATTACAAAGAGGTAGTAAGAAACAACTGAACAATTTTATTTAAAAAATTAGATTGCAGGTCCTCTAAGTAGAGGATGTATGTGGATTATTTTTTAGAATAAGGATATTGCCTAGTGTCACTTTAAAGAGAACCTGTTAAAGATAAAAGTCTTGCCTTAGAGCAGACACCCCAAAGGGGTCGATTTCTTTTGCCTCTCTCTGATATAGTTTCACTTTGTTGTCATGCTTTACTTTCCCTGACTTCATGGCTGTACCCTGCCATCTGCCATTCCACTGATTCCAGTTCCACCACATCATTGATATTAGTGGGAAGAATAGTGCCCCAACATTAGCATCAGTGGCAGGAATGTCACCCAACTGTTGGTGTCAGTGGGAGGAATAGAACCTCATATCACTGGGAGGAATAGTTCCCTTATATGAGTGGGAGAAATAGTTCCCGAAGAGCCAGATAAAAGCTTGCAAAGGGCCACATCTGGCCCTCGGGCCGCAGTTTGGAGACAACTGTTCTAAAGGGTAGTTAGAAAAGGCATTAGGGTGGGGGGAGAGGAGCCATTTTGATGGTAGAGACATTACTTTGCAAGCTCCTTCAAAAGCACAGACTGATATGGATAGTTATATATATGATATACTTTACTGTAAAACACAAAATCAGCCAAGGATGAAATAACCTCTACTATATTATTATTATTATTATTATTATACAGTATTTATAAAGCGCCAATAGTTCGCTCAGCGCTGTACATTACAGAGGGGGACAGAACATGTGAGAGAACAATACCAATACAATGCAAAACATGAGGGGATCGAGGGCCCTGCTCTTTCGAGCTTACAATCTAGGAGGGAGGGGATGGTGGCACAGGAGGAGATAGCTGTGGGGGATGGAGTGGTAGGAAGAGTGGAGGAGGTCGGCAAGTTAGCAGGGGGTGGGGTAGGCTTCCCTGAAGAGATGGGTTTTCAGGGTGCTCCTAAAGGAGAGGAGAGTAGGTGATAATCTGATGGGTTGGGGCAGGGAGTTCCAGAGGATGGGTGACACCCTGGAGAAGTCCTGGAGGCGGGCAAGGGGCTGACACGACCTGTATCTGGCATTGAGCTTTGCCAAGCAAAGAGGGCTAAAAAACATCCCCTCAACTTTTAAGAGCCAGAGAAAGCATACAATATCAGGGTTCGGTACAAAAGTTTTATATATAGGTAATTGTGAAGAGTAAAGAGGAAGAAAAGCATGCCAAAAGGTTAATCACTTTAACAATTTCCTCAGGAACTTTGGGACTTCTTGAGGGTAATTTCTAGACCACCCACAAAATTACATTAAAGTATTTAGTGGAACTCGGCCAGGAAAACTCTTCATTTTAAGTTTATGAGTTACCAAAAAAGATTTTTATACTATGCAGATGCTACATTGAAAAAAGGAAGAAGCACATTAGAGAGGTTGCATCTAATCTTTTATAGGGAGATTAGTGTCCTAAAGGGAAGGAGCAAATTGATGCCGGTAACTTGTTTAATGTAATAATAATTTTAAGCACTCAGGCTGATAAAGTAAATGTCATCTTCGTAGATGGAGCAAATTTCTTTTTTCAAGGTGTTGCTTGGAAATAGAAAAGGAAAGTCTGCGTTTAGCTGTGCAGTTACAGTAAATTTAAATCACAAGAAGCGGACACATTTTTGGAATGGACTTCGAGCAGTTATAACTACCAGTAAACCCTCCCCCAGGGGAGGCAGACTATATTATTTCACTCCTAATTCTTAATGTAAATGTTACTGCTAAATAGAAAAGGTTTGCATAGGTAATAATGGAGCTTTGTAAGCTTCTTCTAGGCAGCAGATTGTTCGGATACATCAGATATACAATGATGGAATGAAAAGTTTTGCCCCCCTGTACTGCATGTAACCTGTGGCTGCATAAGGATATTTTATTTAAATTAAACACAGAACTAATCGATAAAAAGTTATTTTCAAATTACAGTATTTCTAAACTCAAGAACAAAATTAAACATATCTAGTTAAAAGTTTGCAGATGTGTTGGCTGCATTAGTTTACTTGACCAGGAGACTAAAGATGGCTTGTCCCCAGTCCCCTCTGACCATTACCTTCTCCCTTTTTCCGTAAGTAACCCCTCAGACAACAAGCTGGAGTTATTAGCCCAAATGGCCTTTCATTACAACCATCAATAAATAACATTTTAAAATAACGTAAACACAGTATAACTGAAGCTTCAAGGTCCCAGTAGGCATCAAGAAAAGAAAATGCCCGCATCCTGCTTAAAATAAGCCTCCAACCGCAACACCACCGACTCGGAGACAACCACCGCAGATACCCCCATCAGAACAACTGGGAGCCGTACCTCAGATGGGTCCCTACAAAGTACCTTTTTGTGCCCACAGTAACCTACGAGGACCTTGCATCCTGCAAGCTGCCTGGTAGCACCAACTGGCACAACTATAACAAGCCATGAAACAGCAGATGGGCGGGAGGGAATTTTTCCTTGGCTAGTCTTCCTTCCGACTGAAGCCTCCCTGCCACACCCCATCTGACCACCCCCTGTGGATCCACCCGCTCCCACCTTAAACACCACTTAGAACCCCCCCCCATCAACTAATTGGACTCTCCTCTCCTAACCTCTTTAACCCCTGTCATGACAGCCCTTCATTTATGTCTTCTACTTTTTCTTTACTCTGGGCCTCCCTTTTTCAGGCTTTTTCTACTTAAAGTGGAATCCCAGTTAAAAATTTAAAATTTGTCCTATATTTCTTAGGAAAATATATTAAATGTTTATATCAAGCACTAATTATTTTGTAACATGTCTGAATATAAACAATGATCTAATTTAGACATTCAGCAACCCTCCTATCTCTCACCAACAACAGTTGCCCCAAGCAGCCCAATGGAGATGCTGACAGGAATTTCCAAGTACTGTTGTCAGTGTCCATTGAAAAAGTCTTACCCAGCCAAGTATAGCCTAGCACAGCACAGCACAGCCCCCCCTAGCCCCGTCTCTCCCCACCCCATCTGTGACATCACTTTTTTTTTATGATTGAGGAGGCACATGCTTTTTCTTTTGCCTCTCTCTGATATAGTTTCACTTTGTTGTCATGCTTGACTTTCCCTGACTTCATGGCTGTACCCTGCCATCTGCCATTCCACTGATTCCAGTTCCACCCCATCATTGATATTAGTGGGAAGAATAGTGCCCCATCATTAGCATCAGTGGCAGGAATTTCACCCAACTGTTGGTGTCAGTGGGAGGAATAGAACCTCATATCACTGGGAGGAATAGTTCCCTTATATGAGTGGGAGAAATATATATGAGAGAGCTCCAAGGGGGATTCTTTAAGGCAGCTTCAGGAAATGACTACACTATCACTGCGAAGACTCGCCTGCCAAGAACCTTTGGAATTGAAAGCATCGGGGAATGTGGTTACATGACAGACAATAGGTAGCACTAAAGAAAGGTAAAAAATAAGGATTTTGGAATATTGCAGCATAAGGATGACTTTAGTTTACATGATTGATTGCAGGGGTAGAATGCAGGTCTTTGGCTTTCCTTCCACTTTAATTATACCTGGTGATCCTGCCAGTAACACACTTTATGTCCTATGGTGACAGCCATTACTTATTTTACTGTATCTATCTACTGAACATCTCGCTTTCTTCTATTCTTCATGAAATGGGGGGAGCACTTCTGTACTCCAAGATCAACGGGTGTTTAGTTGTACCTATTGAACACATATTACAAAATATTTTTAATGGTAGATATCAAACTAGCTAGCCATCAAGCTCAAATTTTGTCCAATTCCTGTTGAATTGGATGAAGTTTGATCTGTGGGTGGCCCTGTTGGCAACATGAGTTGACAAACTTCAACTAAAAAATTAAAGGAGCCAAGTGGAAAATTCTTGGCTGAACTGGGACTTCACTCAATCAGAAATAGTCATTGTTTAGGTATTCTGACATCCATGGGACAGCGGCAGGAGTCAGAATACAATAGTCGGCAGGGGGAATCCTCCATCTATACTGTTAAGTGGGGGTGGGAGAATCAAGTATATTCTTCTTGAGTTTACATATAATTGAACGACATGTATTATTTTTTTACATAGTCACCTGTTTACGATAAACATGTTTTATGATGCCAACAGGTTACAAGCAAACAAACAGAACAATAATTTGTGCTACAGGTATAAAGACCCTCAAGAAAATTCAGTCCAAATTAGGCTAACTGTAGACATCCCTTTTATCTTCACAGTGAGGTCAACTGGAAATCTCCACCACTGACAATCTTCACTCCACACACACTATAGCAACCTTGCTGCTCTCTTCAATTCGGGGAAAATTAATGCTGAAAAACAAGCATAAGAAGGAGGCACACCAGCCTAATGCATTACTGTGAGATGTTTTATTAAATGGAAATGAAATACCAATATACTCACAAATAGAGTTAGTATCAAGTGCATATAAGAGGTCTCATCACAGAACAGATACAATTGAGCACTACTAGGTGTCACCAATAGTATAGCTAATAGGGGAGAGAATTCAATGGTATGATACAGTCTTTAGTATCCACTGTAAGGCAGCTTGTTGTAAGAGCAGGAGAAGACTCTGTCAAAGATGCAAGAGAAAGACGAGCGCCATCTGGGTGTAGTAGTAAAACAACCAAATTAATGTAATAAAAGCAATTCACTCGAAAAGGTAAGGTAGTCATAAGGCGTAGATAATAAGGATGGTCATCAGTAAAGGTCCCGGACCGCAATGGTGGTAGAGGTGAGCCGGCTGCCAGGCTGTTCCGGAGGCTTACAGGGCTTCCTGGTCAGCATGGAAGGAAGCTGAAGGCAGAAGTGATATCAACGACCGCAACTGATGACCAAAGATGGCGACGCGTTGCGGAGCATGCGCTCCTTCTTCAGGCCATGGAGGAGCCATCTTGGAGATGGTATTTATTGACATCAGGGGCATCTCATGGCGGAATTCGCCACTAAATGGGAGATATCTAATAGTACTAAAACGCAAGAGCATAATCAGAGGAAACAATGCTTGCTGTCATTATAAAAAAGGACATATTTCAAAGGACATATTTTAAAAAGGGTGACCTATTGTAAAAAGATTATAATATAAGAAGTCTCATCACACCACTGGATGCACGCCCACCAGTTAGGGCGTAGCCTATGCATTTCAAGGGTGATGCCCTCTTCCTCAGAGCTAACCAAGAGGTTAGCTCTGAGCAGAAGAATACTGCCCTTGAAACACGTATGCTGCGTCATAGCTGGTATCAGGGGTGGACTGACAACTCATGGGGCCCCCGGGCAATAAGGGATCATGGGGCCCCTGTGTCCTTGCCCAAACTCAAAAAAGCCTATGAAAAGGTACCAGGGGCATCTCATGGGGCCCCCTACTGACCCCGGGGCCCTTGGGCAGTGCCCGAGTTTCCAAATGGTCAGTCCGCCCCTGGCTGGTATACATGCGTCCGATGGTGTGATGAGAATTGTTATATGCACTTGATCCTAATTCTATTTGTGAGTATATTAGTACTTAATCTCCATTTAATAAAGAGTCTCACAGTAATGCATTAGACTGGTGTTTCTCCTTCCTATGCATGTTTTTCACACCATCAGGGTAGTTGATACTCTGTTTCTGCAACCATGCCCTGACAGTATTCTCAGCAAGACTGAATGCATATTAATGTCCATAAAGCTCTTCTTTGAATTTTGGTGAAAGATGAAAGTCACAGGGAGCCAAGTCAGGACTGTATAGTGGATGTAGTGGGAGGAAGGATTCAGCCTCTTATCTTAACTGCTTCCATAGTGGTACATGAAGGATCTGGCCTAGCATTGTCATGCTGCTGGATAATGGATAGCATTTCCTTTGTGCCTTCACGTCCTCACAATCCTTCTGGTTTCCAACAATAGTAATATTATAAAACTCATACGCTCTTGTGAAAAGCCTTTTCTTTATTTTAAATCTTTATTTAAGCATATAAGAAAAGCATAACAGTGTATCGATAGGTACAGAAGACACAAATAGATTGCCAGTATCAATACTTAGGGCAATTATCATGAACCAATTGCCTCAATCGGGGCATATGTCCCTGAGGAACTTAGGGGTACATTGCAAAGAACACCATAACTGTAGGACAACTCAGGACTGTGATCAGTAAAGAAAGACTATCCTTTCAAAAGTTTATTGCAAAGGAATCAACTGATTGTCCTAAATCATTACCACAATCCCTGTAAACCTCATTAGATGTTATCACAGTTTGACCACACCTTTGTTTGTTATACATTTTAGATATTCCCTCCTTGGCATCTTTGCATTTTTTGACCCAACAACATGCAGTGATCACATCAGCACAGACATCACCATAAACAGCCTTGTATACATCAGTAAATTTTGATTGGAGCAAAACCTTCTGGAATTTGAAACTTAATCACCACAGTGACAAGGGTCCAGCACAGGGTTCCGTTGCATGGAGGGTAGTAAAACAACCAATCACTGTAATGACCTGTTTCCAACCAATGTGATAAAGGAGAACCTACACAATTTGTCAGTACTTGTTGCATATGTGAAAAGATGTATCCGCCTAGACGCGTGTCGTCAGGTCACATGACTTCTTCAGTAGGACGTGGCCGGTGGTTGATCTATGCTCTATATACTAGTATCAATATGCTATCTCCATGGATACCAGATGTAACCTAATTACAATAAGAATGCTGCAATATCTCTAACTGCTCTGGTGTACCTAATATATCACCCGATATCATAAACAGGGGGAATAAAATACATATAAAAAGAAATGTATATAAAACAGGAAGATAAACAATAACTATTATAGATCACTCCTATACTACACTATCACCATCTTGTTGAATAAATCTATATAACACTCATTTATATAAATACAGATGGTCCATGATGGTCTATATGTTAGGCATATTAGCTAAGTATTGTACATACATGGGTGCACGAAAAACATGTAAAAAATACTACTATTGTACTCTCCAGTTTTAGTAAATCAACCCCATAGTGTCCACCTACCTTCTTTGACATGAAAACATGTAAGCTGGTCCCTTAATGGTAGCCAGCCTCCCCAACTGCTGGCCTAGAGACATCCTTATGCTACCTCTTGGAAAGTGAGGTGATTGGAGCTTTCTGACCTTTTTACCTCCTGGGAAGGCTCCTCCAGAACCACGGCCATGTAACAGGAATCCAGATTCCTCTCCCAATACAGAATGCCCATCCCAGCCTCAGGGAGCATATTGCAGTTAACAGAGAAACACAGTCTACACAGAGGGCTTGACAACCAGCATTCCATTTTCCATTCCTTACACCTCCATACCCTGAAGGTATTGTGAACTTGACAGGATCCCCCGGGGGGGGGGGATTCTATTAGCCACAAACTACCACATCTCAAGGACTCTATGACTTCTTCTTCCCATCAACCCCTCCTTAAGCCCTGCCTACCTCTTTAACACCCACTTATTCAGGGACCAGGTTTCAACCCAAAACCAAGTAGGTAAGAGAATGGAGTCTTCCTAAAACTTAATCCCTGCTTTCAAAGATAGTTCAGGGGAATTCCTAAAGAATGAGTGGACCTCATGGGGAATGATTGTCTCAACTTCCCCATCAGGCTCCACCCACTGTCAAATCAAGAAAACAGAGAGGGCACAAAAACCTAGTACATTACTCTAAAACAATTTATTGCAAAAAGTAAGAGACAAAGATTATACTCACAAGACAAGTGAGCTAATGGCATGGAACTGCATAAGCACACATTATGGACCATTCTCCAACTCCAACCGGAGACAGAATGGTGATAAATGCTGATGCTTGAGCCTTGTTCTGAGGAAGGGGATAGGGTCCACGAAAATGCATCAGTATTTATCACCATCTTCTCTCCAGTTGGACGTGGAGAGTGGTCCATAATGTGTGCTTATCCAGCTACATGCCATTAGCTCACTTGTCTTGTGCTAGGTGTTTGAACCCTTTCTGTTTTCATGTTTTGTGTACTGTTGGATTTCCCCGGTCAGAGGAGGGCTGCACCGCCAATCCTTTCCAATCCTGGTTATGAAAGGTCAGTGTGCAATTGACTCACACCAAGAGTGCCTCTATCCATTTTTGAGCGCCAAAGTGTCACGTTTTAACTGTCAGTATATATGCTGCCTGCTACACAGTGTAGAGGGACAGGCAATCTGCCTGTCTCTGTATTCCAACTTAGATTTGGTCTTAATTACCACCAGTTTCATTATCTACAAATTGGAAGTAATTATTTTTTAAAGTGGTGCAGTAATACAAAGCAGTGTTAATAAGAACTATCTGAATCTGCCACATGTGTCCATAAAGCTACTAAAACGGGTACCAGGGATTTTCTTAATCTGGTGCTACTTTTTAAAGGGTTATACCACCGGAAAAATGTCACTAGGACTTTATGGAATTCCCCCAAGTGTATTTTCAGCTCTTGACAAGGGTTGAATATACGCCTACGCCTTCCAACCTAACCAAGCCTGCTAGGCCATACCCTCCACCATTTCAGCTATACAAAATACGCAAACAAGTTTCTGGAGTCAAAATGGCCATAGTAGCCTTTTATTAACCAATAAATAATTTTAACATAGATAACATAACATTCCAAATTATAAACAGATGAAAACATGGTGGTCTTTTAAGGGCCAGAAACCCAGCTTCACTTTTGCGGAAAACATTCCTACAACTTGGGCCCCCGCCACAACCCACTGGCTCGAGGACAATCCTACTTATCCCCAGCCGCAACACACCGGCTCGGGGATAACCGTATTATCAGCAGTGACCACCATTTTACCTATGCCGAGTTAACCCCTTGTTAACTGGAATGTACTGATGGGTCCCGAATCTGTTTCCATACAGAATTCTTTCCTCCTCCAAAGACCAACCACTGCCAAGGCTGCTGTGACAATCCAAACCAAAGCACGAAGGGGGGGGAGGAAGCTTCTTCTTCTTCCAAACTTCCCCCACTGGACTTCCTGAGGACAGACCCTCCTTGTCCTCCCTGGGAGACCCTCTCCAACATTCCCCATCCAATAAGGTAAGTCTTAATCCCCAAAACTTCCTTCCCATAATTTAACCCTCTGTTGTCCCTCTATTCCCCCTAGTCATGTTGACCCTGCATTTATTTATTTATTTGTTTTGCTCTGGACCTACCTGAATTCTAAAGCATGTGGTTTCAGACCTGCCTACTTCATTTCTGGTGCCTTACATAGAACACAGACCGCTCCTCCCCTCCTCCCCCCTTCTCATTTCCATAACCCCTCCTTGCACACAGGCAGAAAGCATGAAAAGTAATCAGCTCACAAAATTTCTGGAAGAATCAACAGGTATTTTATGCACCTATGGAACAAATACAATAAAACTCAACGGTATGTTTAGCAGACCAAAAGGGAGAAAATAAGAGAAGTTTATTGTTAGAGTTTACATGCTCTTTGAGGCTTATATGAGATTTTAGTGACTGCATTTAGATACATTTTGGGTTTTCTAAAACCCACTGTTATCCTGTTTGGAGAATGAATAATTGGGTCTGTAGCCTCTTGTCAAATGATTCAGCGCTGTTAAACCTACCTTTCTTCACTCCGAAAGGAGAGGGTTAGAACCAAGAACACTATGATTCAGGCCCGTTCAGAAGATAAGGATACTGAAATCTTCAGGGATTTAGCTGGTGTTGCAGCTGGGAACAAAAGATGAATGCAATATCAGGTTCAACCATTTCTAAGCAGGTCCCTAAATATATTCGTGACTCAGCAGCATGAAGCGGGAATTTTTGTGCTCCACTGTCTAAGCCCTTTAAGTATCAGGGCATGTGATTAAACCACTAGTCTGACCTCTGCATATCATATTAAGCATATCCAGACTACAGGAGATCCCAGGCTTAGATTGTTATGTCAAGCAGATGGTGTTTTCATGCAAAATTAACACCAAAAGTTGTTAAGCAGAATTTGTCGCTATGCAGACAGTTGTGGCCTGTGCAGGTGGGAAGTATAAAGAATACTTTTGTAAGTCTGTTTCTTCTGGCATAACAGCACTGAAAGTGAAGGGGGAATTTTGACTTTTCAGTCCCAAAAGAAGTTTCACAATGAGAAGAATACAATGGATCTCAGTGCACTATTTTCATTTTATGGTGTTGTGTAGTTATACAATGCTTTGAGTTACATTGTCCACTCTTGATCTTGGCAAAGTGAAGGAGCTTCAGAAGATGGTACCTCTGTGGGCCCGATTTATGAAAGCAAATAAAAAAAGCAGGGATAAATCACTTTGGTGCACTTGCATTGTCCATGTGAGCACGTGTATATACACGCACCCAGCAACCATGTTCCCTGAACATATTTAGCTGATCATACACTGATGTTTAATACATATAGCTGTCTTAGTTGGCCATATGTGCTTAACATCCCAACAATTTTGGTTGTTTGCCTTCTATAACTATGAAATGCATGTATCAACTTTATATGAAACTGTAAAAATATTTTTGAAATAAACGAATGAGAGTGGCTAGCTAAGCAGTAAAATCTGTATGTATCAAGCTACGGGTAATGTAAAAAAAAATCCCAAATACACATTGCTCTATGCTGTGCAATGTGTGACATTAAATCCACACCCCCTGCTGTCTGAAGCTCAGAAATGCTATGTAAATTCTGTACTTACACAGTTACACAGTTAATCTGGTAGAAAAAAGACACAAGTCCATCCAGTTTAACCAACAGAAAAAAAACAAAAAAACAATAACACACTTTCTTTTTTTCTTTCTTTCTTTCTTTCTTTCTTTCTTTCTTTCTTTCTTTCTTTCTTTCTTTCTTTCTTTCTCTCTTTCGTAAAGAGTGCCCCCTTGTCCTCTGTGATGACCTCAGGGTGAATAGCTCTACACCGAGTTCACTATATGAACCACTGATGTATTTATACATGTTCATCATATCCCCCCTTAATCTCCTCTTCTCAAGAGAGAATAAATGCAGTTCCTCTAATCTTTCCTCAGTTGAGTTCCTCCATTCCTCCATGCCTCAGTTTGGTTGCCCTTCTCTTCACTTTCTTCAGTTCCCCATTATTCTTTTTGTGAATTGGTGCCCAGAACTGAACTGCATATTCCAGATGAGGTATTACTAATGATTTGTGCAGGGGTAGAATGATATCTCTCTCTGCAGTCCATACGTCTTTTAATACAAGAGAGGATTTTGCTCGCTTTGGAAACTGCAGCTTGGCATTGCATGCTATTCTTAGGCTTATGATCTACCACAGGGGTATTGAATTAAAATTCAAGGAGGTCTGGTCAGTAAAATTTTCCTCTGGCCAAGGTCCGAATAGGGTGTGCCCATCAGTGTTCCCCCTTACATTAGGTGCCGCCATCAGAGTGCAACTTTACATCATGTATTCCCATCACATCAGAGACATTCACACCAGTGGCCTGCTGGAGGTCATTTTTAAGGGCTCTGACAGTGATCATCCTGCACAAAGGAGCAGATACCAGTCCTACTGATGGGTTAAAGACCTTCTACGGCCCTGTCCAGAACTCCTATAGTAACTGCCTGACTCCTGGAATCTCCTCCATGCTCTTGAGACTGTGCTGGAAGACACAGCAAACCTTCTGGCAATGACAAGTATTGATGTGCCATCCTGGAGGAGTTGGAATGCCTGTGCAACCTCTGTAGGGTCCAGGTATTGCCTCACGATACCAGTAGTGACACTGACCCTAGACAAATGCAAAACTAGTGAAAAACAGTCAGAAAAGATGAGTAAAGAAAAAAATTTCAGTGGCCTCCACCTGTAAAACCATTCCTGTTTTGGGGGTCATTTCATTGTTGCCCATCTAGTGCACCTGTTGTTAATTTCATTAACACCAAAGCAGCTGATATTGATTAACAACCCCCTCTGCTACTTAACTGACCAGATCAATATCCCAGGAGTTTACCTGACTTGATCCTATTCTCTGATTAAAAAGTGTCCTTTTATTGAGCAGTGTAGTTTGGGGCTGCTTTGCTGATTTAGGGCCCGAGCAGCTTGCAGTCATTGCGGTTGATTTACTAAAAGTAAACCGGCTGCTTACTTTGCAAGGAGGTTTTCACTTTAAAAGGGAATTTTCCCTAAATTTAGTGAATGAAGTGAAGCTCTGCTGATTGCCACAATTCAATCACACGCAAGCTAAAGTATTGGTTTTTCCCTTTTCTTTGCAGATGATTGGGTATTCTTTGCAAAGTAAATTTTCACAATATTCCTTAAGCTAAATTAAGGAAAATTCCCTTGCAAAGTAAATCAACACCATGCAGTCAACTATACCTTCCTTCCTTCCTTAAGTGTTCTTATTCTGAATGTAAGGCCATCTGTCCAACGGTTGAACCAGAAATGGGTCATTTAACATGATAATGATCTGATGTACACTAGCAAATCCACCAAAAAATGACTCAAAAAATAGAGAGTTATGGATTGCCTTAATTAAAGCCTTGATTTGATTCTCATTGAACATTTGTAAAGGGATTTTGAAAAGGGCAGTGCATGCAAGAAAATGCACCATGCAACTGAAGGAGTTGAGGGTGGAGATGTGGTCACACACTTTCATTTGTTAATGTCAGAAACTGGTGGGCAAATATGTAAAATATGCTTTCAAGCAATTATTTCTTCTAAATTGGGGAAAACCAACTTCTTATGCCAAGGGTGTCTCTGTAATTTGTACACAGCACACCGTTACAACTAATGATATTTTTTGTTGAACAAACCATTGAAAAGGCAAATTTTCTAGTGTCTTTATTCAAGTATATCACCTTTTTTCATCAGGCACTGTGTGAATAAAGAGCTAATGCCTACCTTTTCAAATATGTTGAAAAGGTCAACAATTTCCATGGGGTGTGCTTAATGTTTCACGAGACTGCAGCTCATCAAGAAGCCTTCTGAAATGTAAATACCAATTTATGATGGCGTATAAACCAACAAGGGCATATAAATATAAGAAGATTTCACAGATATAACAACATAGCAATATATAAAAAATGCACTTATAAACCCCAAATGCTTTCCACAGAAGCACCTATCTGGGGAGAAACAGAGTTCAAAATATATGCAAAATATCATCATTTTAATACCAGCATAGTGTTACCTTTGTAGGGGTCACTGGTAATAGCTTGGTCTTCCCAATTAGTACAGAGGCTTCCTGTCCCCACGAGCACCAGTCCATGGACACCGGCTCCAATAACTCATGTAATGATGTATTTTTAATCATTATTGCTTAATGAACATTAAACAGGAGAGGGATTAAGGCATAGGATACTCCAAAGCGCTTGCACAGTAATAGGAGGACACGTTTCTCTAAGCTCCAATACATGGAATCTTCTGAAGGCACAGGAGAATGGCCAGTACTCTGAGGCCCTATGAGAGCTGTCTCAGGTCATAGCTACCTCTGGCCCTTACATCCTGTAGGCAGATGCTAGGCTTGAGCTATATGGAGAAGGAGACACTGTCTTCTCCATAGATACCGATGTTATGCTGCACCATTCTCTTCCAGCTAGTTGGGGGAGAGCTAAAGGCAAGCAAGCCTATAGACCTCTATGCAGAGCATTGAGAATCCTGGGAGTTGTAGTTTGAGACAGTAACCATATAATGGTTTGTATAGACTCCTTACACTGCTGATCCAATAGGTATTGTGTAGTAGGAAGGGTGGAGAGATGATTTTTATTAAACTGCCTGGGGACTTCTTCCTCTTGACACCCAAGGAGTTAGAGAAAGACCACCTCTGTCTGGATATTTGCCTGCCAGCGGGAAACCATATCAGCTGCAATCCGAACTTGAGACTGGGAGTGAGCACACCCAGGTGCATCGCAGCACCACCCACATCACAGCTCCTGCACTGCTGCCACAGGGAGATTGGAACAGCCACTCACCCTCGTTTCCCAACGCTGATCACCGGAGGCTTTCAGGGAGAGACCCAGGGGGGCACCCTTTCTACAGCTAGAGGTCAACGCAGCATCCCAGGAATTGGTGGGAGGGATATTCACCCATTGCTGTTATTGCTAGCAGGGACTGAGCCACTGAGAGGAGCACACCAAGCGCACCCAATCCATACCAGACACATACTGCACTCTATACCACACATATTCCAAACCTACACTGCACCTATACGCATTTTACCAAACCTTTACTGCATCCAAACCAAATCTACTTTGGACTTGTACTGAGACTATACTGACTTCCGTTGCACCAACAATCTTAAAGAGCCCCAATGATAGTCCACAGAAGAACATCTCAAAGGACTACGCCCCCATAATAATTATCTGCAAGCCCCCTTTGTTCCTGCCTCCTCTGCTACCATCCTCCTTTTCTTTTGGACAGTAGTATTTAATTAAAATTCAAGGAGGTCCGGTCACTAAACTTTTCTTCTGGCATAAAATAGGGGTCATGCTGATGGGCAGATTTTATGTTAAGGTGCACTCTGATGGACACATGTTATGTTAAGGGGCACTCTGATGGGCACATTCTATGTTGTGCCCATCAGAGTGCCCCATAACATTCAATGTGCTCATCAGAGTGGACCTGTAAGACTACACCCTACCTGGAGAGCAGACAAGAGCTGGATCCTTGCTGGATGATTGTGTACAGGCAGGGAGTGAGAGCCGGAGAGACAGTGAGCTGAAAGGGGTGGGGTGCACACGTGATGTCATGTTGCCGTGACAACCGCCCTGCTCAGTGACAGATCTGTCATTGCGGGCTGGCGGTCCGGGTGGCAGTGCTGCTGGGGCCGTTCACGGACTGCTGGTATAGGACTAGGATCTCCGCCATAAATGTGCTCTAGCAGTATAATTCCAACACTTAGTAGATCAAACTTTACTACTACTCACTGCTGCACCAGAGATGGCCTTGCTACTGTTTATGCTGATCTGGATGCCAAATGCTATCTTATGTCTAGTCCTTACTGTTAATCACTTTGTATATTAAATTGTGTTATTATAATTGTTAATTTTATGCTTGCCTACTTACCAACCATATTGGGTGAAAATATATTAAGTTTACTTTTACTATGTGGTTTGGTGCCTGTTTTCTTTGATATAGTGATACTATTGGGTACTAAGTATTACTTTCAGTAATTTCCTGTGATATTGTATATTTGTACACTCAACCTGGTGTGTTAGAGGGGCTGAGGTTTCTGGAAAAATTTGAGGCAAAGAACAAAGGACCCAACCTAACCATTGGATCCTAGAGGAGTAGCGCTACAATCCCAAAAGCACACAGTCACCCAAGATCACTGTTCAAGGTCAGTACAGAAAAGTCCCAGGACAGCTGCACACCATCCTGCTTCCACTGGACACTTTCCAGTGAGGGAGACAATCATTTTCCAGACCAGTTCCCACAGCATGAAGTCTCAAAGAAAGGTCTTTACTCACAATGTCCCAAGAGCTGTCTGACACCCATCATCCACAGGTTGATCTTCAGTTAGAAAGATAAAAGATTCTTTCTCCAGACCAGGACTTCAGGGTAGTGCCCTCCAGAAAATATAATCCTTCAGTAATTCTTCTCCAGGTCCTCAGCCCAGCACCTACTAAGGCCCAGACTGTAGTCCTTAACTCACTTCAGCTGCCCCCCTAAGGTTTGGAACCCTTCAGGGGAAGAAAAACAACCTGCTCAGGCCACCTGCACATTTATCACCTCCTCAGCCACCTTCTGGATACACCTTTCCAGGTATTGGCTGGTAGTTGATAAATATTCAACTCATCATCTTGAATCCCCCTCCCTATTCTCTGGTACAGGCATCACTAAATGACAGACCACAGACCAGATCTGGTCCGAGCCACTGTCCCATCCGGACCCATAGTCACGCCATTTAGGAGCTGCTTCTATCCACCAGCCTCCACCGATCTCATTCCCAAGACAGCGTTAGATTGGGAGGCAGGATACTAATGAACTGAGTGCGGGACTCACAGTTTGAGATTGGATGAAGGGCGGGAACTGGTTAACTTTTCATATTAAACAGCAAGTGACTGGTTGTTAGGACCATCCTTTGTCCTAGCAAACAATCACTTGCTGGTTAATCTGAAAAATTTACTCTTGCAGCTCCCGCTCCCACCTTCCATCCAATGCTGAGCTGTGCCTCCTGCACTCAGTTCATTACTATCCTGCATCTTGCTCTCTGCGTTGTCTAAGGTGTAGGAGAGTGAAGGGGGCCAGAGGACACTATTGGGTATGTGTGTGTGGGGGGGGCTGATGTGAAAGGGGACAGTGCTGGAGGGTGGGGCTGGCTGGTTGTCAAGAGGGCAGAGCAATATACTGTGGGGGAAGGGTGTTATGTGAAAGGGGTGCAGTGGGGGGGAGTTGGTGTAAAGGGGGTGAGTGCTGTGGCGGGGTTGTGAAGGGAGGCAGTGCTATGGGGGGTGATGTGAAGTGGGCAGAGCACCCTACTTTAAAGGGAAAACTGTAATGTGCAGCGGGGGACTGTGATGTGGGGGGGACACTGGTGTAAGAACAGACTTGTGATATAAGGGGGCTGTGATGGGAAAGTTCTGAGTCTTCGCACAAACATGCAATTTGGACCTCAGCTGCAAGAACATTTTACTGATCGGAACTCCATAAATTGTAATTCAAAACCCCTGCACTAGAAGCTTCCTCCAGGGCTAGGGGAAGCAATCAAAATCCCTGCTCAGGAAACCCTGATCAGAAGGAAACAATCAATTGCTGCTCCACTCACTACAAAGGAACCAAAAACTAAGTTTACCTGGCAACCTAGCTAGGAGGGTGACCACCTACATACCAAACATGACTGTAAGCATCCTAACCAATACAGAGCAAACACGCAGGCACACTGACTAACATAAAGACAAGTACTAGCATTGCAACAAAAAGTGAAAAATAATTGGCAAACTAAATCCCGGGAAGTCCATCCCCATAGAATACTATAATAAGCTACCGAAAGTGTTTGCAGAATAGCTTCACTCCATTGTGGTATTTAACCATTTTGTTGGAAGCTAATTTGCTAGCAGCATAGAATGCTTTATAAAAGTGGAGTGCAATCACGCTGAATCCAATCAGGTGACATATTTATAGAACCCATTCTTTTTTTTTTTTTGATAGTTTTTGTATTTTTTGAGAAGTAAAAATAACTTACAATGAGTTAAATCCTAAAGAAACATTCTTCTCAAAATCTTGAGTGTGGTTAATGTTAAACTAATACACAAATATAAGAAAAGGGAAAAGAAAATTAACAGGAAAAGGTTATCAAGGGGAAAAAATTGAAGCAATTACCTATTTTTTATAGCAACAAAGGAATACAAATTCTCTGCTTGAAGTTGACTCTTAAACTTAAATAGAATTTAGTAACTGTTTGTTTCACAATTTGAGTTTTGCTATATAAAGGCTTTTTTGTATTATTTATAAAATCTCATTTTAGTTTTTCAATGTTAATATTACTTCAAACATTGTTTTCAGTTTTTAAATCTGCAGCTTTTATTAAATAATAACTGGGGATCCTGCCAGTAATGTCTTAGTTCAGGCACTTCCTGTTATGGGGTGATAACTGTTTATCAGCATAGCACTGTTGAAGATTATAAATGGTTTTGCTGAGACACATAGCAGGTGTGGTCCACAGTGGTCATACTGTGTGTTGAAGCAAGTGGATATAGACCAGAAGTGGTTGAAGGAGGCTGGAGAAAATCAGCAGAAGTAAAACCAGTATTTTAAAAATGGTAATTGACTTGTTTATGATACACCATACTTTAACAAAGCATGTCCTCCATTTGTGGTTTAGATCTCCTTTTAGGAGATAAATATGGCAGTAGTAGGGTTTTAGCTTTACATGCAGACCTGTGAAATACCCGTGCAATTACTGATCTAGAGCAGAAACGTGAAGGACCTCTGTGGGTCTCACTGTAACGATCCATGAAAATTCACTTACAAATTAAATCAATTTAAGTCTATTTAGTAAAAATCATTTGGCTTCAATTTTTCTTCTAAGGAGGCCTTTGAATATAATTAGTTACACTGTTCTGATTTTAAATGCTTTTCATTACCATTCACTAGACATTAACATCTATCTATCTATCTATATCCTGTATATATGTACACCGATCAGCCATAACTTTATACCAACCCATCTCATATTGAATAGATCCCCTTTTTGCAGCCAAGACCGCCCTGACCGGTCGAGGCATGGATGCCACTAGACCTCTGAAGGTATGCTGTAATATCTGGCACCAAGCTGTCAATAGCAGATCCTTTATGTCCTGTAGGTTTCAAGGTGGGGCCTTCATGGATCGGACTTGTTTTTCCAGCACATCCCACTGATACCCAATTGCTTTGAGATCTGGAGAATTTGGAGGTCAAGTGAACACCACAAACGCGTTGCTGTGTTCTTCAAACCATTCCTGAACCATTTTTGCACTGTAGCAGTGTGCATTATCCTTCTGAAGAGGGCAATTCCATCAAGGAATATCATTTCAATGAAGGGGCACACTTTGTCAGCAACAATGTTTAGGTAGGTGGTACATGTCAAGTAACATCCATATGAATGGCAGGACTGCAGGTTTCCCAGCAGAACATTACCCAAAGCATCAGATTGCCCCCGCTGGCTTGCCTTCTTCCCATAATGCATCCTGGTGCCATCTCTTCTCCAGGTAAGCAACGCACACGCACCGAGCCATACACATGATGTAAAAGAAATCTTGATTCATCAGACCAGGCCACCTTCTTCCATTGCTCCATGGTCCAGTTCTGATGCTCATGTGTCCATTATAGGCCATGGAAGTGGGTCAGCATGGGCATCCTGACCAGTCTGTGGCTACTCCACCCCATACACAACAAACTGTTGTGTGATGCCCATTTCTTTCTGTTTTCAGCACATCAACTTTAGCGACAAAATGTGTACTTGTTGCCTAATATATTCCACCAACTTTCAGATGCCATTGTAATGAGATACAGTAATCAATGCTATTTACTTAATCTGTCAGAGGTAATAAAGTTATGGCTGATTGGCGCATATATATATATATATATATATATATATATATATATAGGTATTGCCCTGGACCTGCATGCATAAACCTAATAATCAAAGACAGTAAGTCTGTACTTGGTCCTATATCCATGTCATGGCAATCAAGAGTGGAAGGGGAGGAGTCAGGCAACTCCAGTACTACCTACAGCATATATCATGGAGTAACAATATTGATCAGGGCTTGTTTTTTCCAAGTATTACTCCAGAGCACTGCTGGCTGGAATCATTAATACTTATCTTGGTCCATTATTTTCTTCCTAAGAGATGTGAGCATTGGCCCAGCTGTTCCCTGGGCAGAATAAAGATAATTCTGTGGTTTATTGTAAGTTTAATTGAAACTTGTACTAACAGAAGTTCGGAGATTGCTTTTGCTGACCTTCTGAAAATGCTTGAAATCCTGGCTGCCTCTAGTTCTAATATCTTCTAAATCACCAGAACAAATATGCAGCTAGTGATGGTGGAGAAAAGTCAAAGCTCCTTGTCTACATACTTGTTCTGGGTCAAGAACTTTTACGAGGATTGAGGACTTTGGATCAACACAAAAGCTAGGCAACTTGTTGTTTTAAACTGAGTATTTTTGTAGTTGGCAGGTTACCTTTGAGTATTAAGGGTTATGTTAAGGGTTATGAGTTAGGTGTTAAGGGAAAGATTACCAATTGAAAGCTCATTTTGGGGTTAGATTAACTGCTAGGGTTTAGGTAAGGGAGGGTTAAGTGTTAAGGTATGCTTTAGTGTTAAGAACAGCTTAGCACAACATTTTTCAACTAGGGGGCTTCTACACCCTTGTGTGCGGTCTGGGACCCTCAGGAATGCTGTGCTGTGGCTGATATCTTTGAACATTGTCATGCAATTCCATGGAGTAGGCTGGACAGCCATCAGCACCATGAAAACGCTTGCTTCAATCCAGGGTGGGCAGCATTCAGGGCACCCTCAGCTTTCTAAAAGGAGCAAAACTCAATCTTCTTGTTGACCAGCTCAATCTCATGCCCATTACCATGCTGTCACATCCACATTGTAATGAAGACTGGAAGGTAGGACTCCCATGGGAATAGTGCATATGTGGGGGATGAAGGGCTTAGGACTCCTATGTAAGAGGGAGAGAGTCTGATATGAAAGGAATGGGAAATGGATTGAGAACTCTAAAAAGGGGGGAACTGAGGACCCTACTGTGAATAGGGTATGAGACTGAGAACTGACGTGAAAGAGGGGAGCTTCTGATGTGATGGGAAAACTCCAATTTGCAAGGGGGAAATTATGTTAGACTGAGGTGCCTTGAGATTTAACATACTTTTACAGGGTACGGTGACTGAAAGTTGAGAAACACTGCTGTAGATGTCAGAGAGTTGTCAAGACAAAAAGCTACTAAGAACGAACATACTGCATAGGACTGATAGAAGTAAATGGGCGACTGTCATCTTGTGTCATCTTGTGTCTTTGAGTGGTGTAGACAGGTTCAGGAGAGGACTTCATAGCTCTATTAATAAAGAAGAAAACCTATTTGATGTCTAGATTCATCTGTAGTTTTGCTTTTCTCGAAGACTAAATCCTTACAAAAAAAAGCAACCTCATGGGCCCCATCCAGTAGTTGAAAGAGTTAATGGCATGAAATTTGTTTTGAGTAGCGATGTATTAGCTGTCACCAAGGACAGCAGCGTACAAGGCACCTGTGAAATATATGAAAAGAGGGCCAGGAATTCAGTTAATTAACCACATCAGTTTCTTAACATGATCAATTTTAATTAAACTGAATTTTAATAGAGATCTGTGTAGTCTGCAGAGAGCAGTTGCTAATTCTGCAGACCATGTGTTGCTTTTCACTTCAGATTTGCTTCCATCTAATTAATATGGATAGGGCATTAAGCCTTTTGGACTCTAGTGGTTTTTTCATTTCATGACTATTAATGATTTTAATGAACTGGACTAATTCTGTAGTTCTCATTGCGGTGTTCTGGGGCTTTGCTAGTCACAAATCCTGGGTCTATAATTGCTTTCCAGGTGCTAATTGCAGTTGCTGATGCCTTTGGCCTAGCTGGGAAGTAGGCAGATAGGCCAAAGCCAGCACCTGGACCAGTGGAAAATTCTTCCTTAGCTCAAGCCCAAAGCTGTGCTTACATCAACAAAACCACCAGGCCAAATGTGTTCTTCAAGCTTGAAAGATCTTCCTATCATATTCCAAGTATCCACATTAGGCAGGGAACAGTTTACATAATAAATACACATTTAAAACACTTTAGTTCCATAAAAGGGTAGCACCCCCCTGACCCCTGGAAGCATGGTGGTGCTCCCAGAGACAGGGTAGGCTGAAATTTCTCCTCAGGGTTTAGATTACTTAGGCAATAGTGGGATATGAACAGATGAGCACCAGTCACTTTAAGGTGCAAAACAAAAAACTAAAAAACTAAAACTCCAGGAAGAGAGGGATAGGGCACAGGACACCCATTAACTAGCTGACACCACAAAAAAGAACAAACTGCTCACAGCCCTCAGAAGAACCTTGAAGCCACCCAGTATTCTGTGATTGTAGCTCCTGGTTGTAAAGCACTTGGAAGATCAGCTACCAGCACCCTGGGTAGAAGACACCATGCTGAAGTGAGGTCCAAGCTCCACATTTGAGCTTCTTCCGGCCCCTCATTCCATCTAGAGATCCTCCATGGCTCCTCAATCCCCAGGCTTCACAGGCTAGGCCCCAAATCCAGGCCTTTGTCCAGCCACATGATCATCCTCTCAGGCAGCAGGACTAAAGCTAGGTACACATTATAAGAAAATCAGACAAATTATTTTTCCTCAATATTTCACAGCCAGTTGAACCCGAGGATGGTACCAATTGTACAAAAATTCTCAAATGACAAAAGGCTTTTTTTTTTTATTTGTCATAGACTGTTGTAGCGTAGATTATTGTTCTTTATTGTTTCTGATTATGCGCAGTCTTTCGGATCTAATTTTTCTCGTACAAAAACAGTGCACATTAAACTAAAATTGTTAGTTCTGTTCACATATAAGAACAATTTTGGAGTTTCCTTCGGAAATTTTCATTTGGAAAGTCTGTATCAGATGTTGTGTGTAAACACTATATGAAAATCGAACGATCGTACCTCATATGGAATTTGTTTTCCGATTTTCTCACTGTGTGTACCCCACTTAGAAGGTTTCAGCAGCACAACACACCCCTCCCCCAAGTGGGAGGCCCAGCCTGATTTCCCAATGTTACACTCTGATTATTTATACTCTCTCCCAACAGGCACCGATGACAAGGAAACTCCTACTGGTTGGCCAGGAGGAGATAAATAGTCCAGATTACTGTAGCTCTCATTATATTACCAGAGGCAGCAGTGCCACCTACTGGCAACAGAAGGACACATACAGTAACCAGGGCCCAGGAGATGCCCAAGAAGCCGAACTGTCAATCCAGATAAGCTGATTGCAGCTTAGCACCACTAAAATTAGATACACACCCCTGCTTAAGGCAGGGTGGCTACAAAAGCTGGCGGCCAGTCATAAAACTTGATAGAGCATAGAAGGGGTAAAGGTTTTATTTCTGTCTGTGTCTCTAATGGGATAATTACCTCCAACTTCCTGTCTGAAGAGGAAGTGATGAGAAATCTCTCCATTTGAGTCACAGACAAAGCCAAAACACTATTTTAGTGGAGCAAGGAAGAGTTTTTATTTCTGACAATGGTTTATTACTGTATGAGCCTTCTGTGTTCCGGTGACACCTGTATCCTTCATTTCTTGTATGGGTGTCACACGGACAGGATTAGCGGAAAAATCTCTGCAATGGAGTCTAAGATGAAAATAAAAACCTGATAGAAATTGTAGCAATTTGCTACTTTAGCCACAATTTAAAAGAAAAAAAAAATCTGGATTTGGGCTTTTGCTGTAGAAACCCAGTAAAAACAAGCAAGATTGCAATTATGTTTAGTCTTTTCTCCTGCTGTCTTTTGATAGTTGAACTTGGCTCATAAAATGTTCTAACGGTACAATTGTCCTTCTACTATCCTGATACAATCATTTACAAATACATACAGTAGTATGAACATCTCTAAGCATCTGTTTAGATTTGCATGCCCCCCATGTTGGCCCACACTTGGCCAACAAGAATCGGCAACGGCGTGCACATCTAAATCTATGTCTTCTTTCACATAACCGCAGAGAACAATTTGGGTTGCATTTCTAAAAGAAATTGTACAGCTTTTCATAAGGTATGATATAAAAAATTAAAGAAATGTACTAACGGGAAAGGTGATGTAAAAATTCTGGAATGTAGTTATAAAAAATTGCATAGCTGTTTGTCCATCATAATGTCCTGTGAATTTGTTCTTTGCTAACAGGGTAAATTTGAATGTTCTGAGGCTATATTCCCCTCAAATTGAATGTGTGAATAGAGAAAATAATGCCTTTAGATCAGGGGTGTCAAACTGGTGGCCCTCCAGCTGTTGCGAATCTACAAGTCCCATCATGCCTCTGCCTTTGGGAGTCATGCTTGTAACTGTCAATCTTGTAATGCCCAGGGGCGGACTGACCATTTGGAAACTCGAGCACTGCCCGAGGGCCCAGGGTTAGTAGGGGGCCCCATGAGATGCCCCTGGTACCTTTTTCATAGGCTTTTTTGAGTTTGGGCAAGGACACAGGGGCCCCATGATCCCCTATTGCCCGGGGGCCCCATGAGTTGCCCTGGTAATGCCTCATGGGACTTGTAGTTTGGCAACAGCTGGAGGGCTGCCAGTTTGACACCTGTGCTCTAGATGGAGCTGAGAAGCTTACTTATTTCCTATGATAGTCAGCACCGTTTGGTGGTCATAATGCTATATTTTCCCATTTCCCACATTTTCAATCAGCAGAGAATATAACCTGACCACATTCAATTTCGCTGTATTCACACTAAGTGAATTCACATAAATTACATATAAATACACCCCTTAATGTTTTACAGCCTTCTCATTAGCAAATTTCTTTTTATTTTATTTTTTGTGTTGATACTTCACTGAAAGCATTTGTTGGAAATAATTTATGATTTTAAGAATAAACTGGGAGAAAGGAGCATTAAGATATTCTTTTTCTTAATTACTCTTTAAGTAGCTGAAGGAAGACCATATACCCTGGTTGGTAATAATATTATACGTAAGTCTTGATTTTTGCTCCCTTGCCTTGACTCTACAGAAAGAATTGCATAGCTTGCACTTTTTTTTTTTTATCTCTAGGCCTTCTGCTTTTTGACATGCTTTTTTTCTAAAGATAACACACATAAGCAATTTTTTTAATCATATTTTAACATTTTATTGTCCATGTTTGTGATATGTACATTTTTTTTTTAATATAATTTAGTCTGGGCAGTTATTTGAGCAAGTAAGAGCCATCTACCAAGTTCAATGAAATTGTTGATGCTGTTTAAGGTAAGCATCACATGACTTTGCCAAAAAGATTTTGTACGGTATTACGTTTCAGCAGTGGCACACAGTACACATTTTTGAGGATAAAAGCAGCCGGGAGCCAAGAAAAAAATCCGAAGTTCTGAACCATCGATAAGGAAAAGCAAAGACTGGGAGCAAAATGTGGCTCCTTTATTCAGTCATACAGTAACGGGATGTCAGCATGATACCCCTGCACTCACCATGACTCCCAGAGACCGGAGACCTCTAACAGCCTTATCTGTGACTGAACTCTGTCCATTCATACAAATACATTGCAGCACAAAAGAAAAAGAATTCAGCTGCACACAACCACATTTCCATCATCTATAGACAATTTTCAACTAGGTTATATAAACTTACACACACTTGTTGGCAATCCAAAGTGCATGCAACAGTTCTTCAAACCCCAATATTTATTTATTTCAGGTACTTATATAGTAAGTAGCGCTTTTACACATATATACAGTCAGGTCCATAAATATTGGGACATGGACACAATTCTAACATTTTTGGCTCTATACACCACCACAATGGATTTGAAATGAAACAAACAAGATGTGTTTTAACTGCAGACTGTCAGCTTTAATTTGAGGGTATTTACATCCAAATCAGGTGAACGGTGTAGGAATTACAACAGTTTGCATATGTGCCTCCTACTTGTTAAGGGACCAAAAGTAATGGGACAATTGGTTTCTCAGCTGTTCCATGGCTAGGTGTGTGTTATTCCCTCATTATCCCAATTACAATTAGCAGATAAAAGGTCCAGAGTTCATTTCAAGTGTGCTATTTGCATTTGGAATCTGTTGCTGTCAACTCTCAAGATGAGATCCAAAGAGCTGTCACTATCAGTGAAGCAAGCCATCAGTAGGCTGAAAAAACAAAACAAACCCATCAGAGAGATAGCAAAAACATTAGGCGTGGCCAAAACAACTGTTTGGAACATTCTTAAAAAGAAGGAACGCACCGGTGAGCTCAGCAACACCAAAAGACCCGGAAGACCACGGAAAACAACTGTGGTGGATGACCGAAGAATTCTTTCCCTGGTGAAGAAAACACCCTTCACAACAGTCGGCCAGATCAAGAACACTCTCCAGGAGGTAGGCGTATGTGTGTCAAAGTCAACAATCAAGAGAAGACTTCACCAGAGTGAATACAGAGGGTTCACCACAAGATGTAAACCATTGGTGAGTCTCAAAAACAGGAAGGCCAGATTAGAGTTTGCCAAACGACATCTAAAAAAGCCTTCACAGTTCAGGAACAACATCCTATGGACAGATGAGACCAACATCAACTTGTACCAGAGTGATGGGAAGAGAAGAGTATGGAGAAGGAAAGGAACTGCTCATGATCCTAAGCATACCACCTCATCAGTGAAGCATGGTGGTGGTAGTGTCATGGCGTGGGCATGTATGGCTGCCAATGGAACTGCTTCTCTTATATTTATTGATGATGTGACTGCTGACAAAAGCAGCAGGATGAATTCTGAAGTGTTTCGGGCAATATTATCTGCTCATATTCAGCCAAATGCTTCACAACTCATTGGACGCCGCTTCACAGTGCAGATGGACAATGACCCAAAGCATACTGCAAAAGCAACCAAAGAGTTTAAGGGAAAGAAGTGGAATGTTATGCAATGGCCAAGTCAGTCACCTGACCTGAATCCGATTGAGCATGCATTTCACTTACTGAAGACAAAACTGAAGGGAAAATGCCCCAAGAACAAGCAGGAACTGAAGACAGTTGCAGTAGAGGCCTGGCAGAGCATCACCAGGGATGAAACTCTGCATCTAGTGATGTCTATGCATTCCAGACTTCAGGCTGTAATTGGCTGCAAAGGATTTGCAACCAAGTATTAAAAATTGAAAGTTTGATTTATGATTATTATTCTGTCCTATTACTTTTGGTGCCTTAACTAGTAGGAGGCACATATGCAAACTGTTGTAATTCCTACACCGTTCACCTGATTTGGATGTAAATACCCTCAAATTAAAGCTGACAGTCTGCAGTTAAAGCACATCTTGTTCGTTTCATTTCAAATCCATTGTGGTGGTGTATAGAGCCAAAAATGTTAGAATTGTGTCGATGTCCCAATATTTATGGACCTGACTGTATATTGTACATTCACATCAGTCTCTGACCCTCAAGGGGTGTACAATCTAAGGTTCCTAACTTACATTCATACATACACATACTAGGGCCAATTGAGACAGGATCCAATTAACCTACCAGTATGTCTTTGCAGTGTGGGAGGAAACCAGAGTACCCAGAGGAAACCCACACAGGCACAGGGAGAACATGCAAACTCCAGGCAGGTGGTGCCGTGGCTGGGATTTGAACCAACGACCCTAGTACTGCCAGGTGGAAGTGCTAACCATTTAGCCACTGTGCTGCCCAATATCAATAGGAAACACAAATTGGGTACAACTTGTTTCTTGTGGTCCAAGAGAGGACTGGGGCCATTTGGATATTTCTATGTAACAATAGTGTATTGTGTGTGTAGCACTACTCCCGAAGGAGCCGCAGGAATACTGTCCAGATTTTTCCACAAGCTTTGCCTGCAGCCAGGCACACAGGCTCATTCACATGTTTCTCCAATGACCGGTCTAGGGGTGTTGTTTTTGTATTGTGTGTGTAGCACTACTCCCAAAGGAGCCGCAGGAATACTGTCCAGATTTTCTCCACAAGCTTTGCCTGCAGCCAGGCACACAAGCACACAGGCTCATTCACACGTGCCCTGTGCCCTTTTCCTAACCATTTCTACCTATACTCACCCGGTGACAGAGCCACGCACTGTTACTATATATATATATATATATATATATATATCATCCACATACATCCCAGAGGATTCTCAGAGTACTAAGTGTTTGAGTGAGCTCATCAGTAGCTATCTCCTTTTGGCAGGCTGTCTCTCATTGAAACCTTGTCTGGAGCTTGAGCTGATTAGCTCTATATGTTAATTTTTTTGCCCTCACTTTATTAACTGCTTCCTACCCGCCCACTGCACATAAATGGTTGGGTGGGAGCCTCACCTCCTATCTGGACATCAGAACGTGGGCCGCTCGGCGGTGTGATGCTGTGATGGCTGTGTCCCTCAGACACAGCACATCACAGATCGGGGCATGGGCGCTGTGGTCGGCCCTCCCGATCAATTGATGGCTGTGTCTGTTGAACTCAGTGAGAGCACAGTTCTGGGTGGGGGGGGGGGTGCTGCGGCCTGTCACGTTCTGTGTGTAGCTAATGATTTTTGTGTTCATCTACACACAGATCACACGGACTGCAGCCATCCCACACATTATACCAAGCACCATCTGTCCTTGTCCAAATGTCCCATCAACATATGTACCAGTGTCCCAAAAACATCTGTACCAGTGTACCAGTGCACAAAACATCTGTCACAGTGTACTAGTGTCCCATCAACATCTGTCACAGTGTACCAGTGCACAAACACATCTGCAACAGTGTTTTATTGCAACATCAACATCTCTCGGTGTCTCTAGTAGATAGATGAACATCTATCGGTGTTTGGCAGTGGACGATCAACATCTGTCACAGTGTACAAGTGCACAAAAACATCTGTCAGTGTACCAGTGACCCACCAATAAATAAAAAATGTAAAGCTCCCCCATGCTTGCATGCAAAGGTGAACATATGCATTGGTTCTGTACACATACATAAATGGCGATCGCACCACACAAGTGAGGTATTGCCATGAGCATCATAGCAAGAGCAATAATTCTAGAGCCAGACCCCCCCTGTAACTCTAAATTGGTAATCTGTAAAGGCTTATAAAACGTCGCCTGTGGGGATTTTTAAATACAGACGTTTGGAGCCACTTCACAAGTATATGCAATTTTAAAGCATGACTCGGTACAACACCATATTTTATATTTTACATAAAATTGAGTATTATATTGTGTTTGTGTGCATTAAAATTAATTAAAGTGTATTTTTGGATTAGTGTGTAAAACTGTTCAAAAAACAGCCGCACAAATATGGTATGACATAAAAAGTTGCAAAACCCACCATTTTATTCTCTAGAGCCTCTGCTAAAAAGTATATATAATGTTTGTGGGTTCAAAGTAATTTTCTAGCAAAAATACTGATTTTTACTTGTAAACAAAAATAAGGCCTGGTCTTAAAGTGGATAATGCCTGAACATACTCCTTGGATGTTGGGCCTCTCTATGTGGGCTTTGAAAAGGTCTCACACGTGCGGCATCGCCATATTCAGGAGAAGAAGCAGAATGTGCTTTGAGGTGTAGTAACAAGTATGCCGTATGTGAGAAATAACTTGTTAATATTACATTTTTGTGAAAAAAACATATTTTATTTAATTTCTTTATTTTCCAAAGAATTGTGGGAAAATATTACATTACAACTTCAAAAATCTCACCATGCCTCTTACTGAATACCTTGGGCTGTCTATAGACCAGCCCATAGATATGAGAGAGCCATGCTAGCAGGGGAGTTGGGTTTAAGATGGATTTCTGAGAGGTGTTGCTGTGTAACCTGGGAGGGAGACCTGGAGGAGGGGGTTCTGCTTCCAGTCTGGAGGCTGGAAGCTTCAAACACAGCAAATACTTTACTCCTGCACTGGGGATGGACTCAGCAGAGGCTAGGGTGACCATATAAATGTCCTGGAATATGCACTCCTTGCTGCCCTCAACGGAGGGGGCAGTCCAAAGTCACTGAATGCAAAAGAAAACAAAAAGAGGACGCACCGGCCTAGTGCATTATCGTAAAAAATATTTAATGAAAGGATAAAAAAAGTAGGTTTCATACTCACAATGGACATATAAAACACAGGCACATCACAATGAACAGTGGTGTTCAATCCATATAGCATCTGAGTCCACAACGATGGAACCCTGGATAACCAACTGGCTGATGCGTTTTGAGGACCCAGCCTCTTCCTCAGAGGCTGGAAGCTGAAGAGAAGCTGAAGGAGCGAGCTCCACTGCCCTGCAGTCCACCAGGGAAGGACAGCCTGCAAAGCTTGGAGAGGAACCAGCCCAGCTGGAAGGCCTGAAAGAGGATCTATCCACAGCTGCAGGACAAGGACAGTGTAAGAATCTCTACCCCCCTAGGCATTGGCGTATCTAGGTTTTGTGCTGTTCTGGGCAACACAAAAAAATCTGGGTGGCGCCGCCCCCCTGAAAAATGCCGCCATAGGCAAACATCTTGTATGCCTCACTGAAAATACGCCTCTGCCCCAAGGCCTAGAAGGGAGAAGTCTGCTGGGTAAAAGTTCTGGCAAGTCTTCAGGGGACATAGCGTACCCAATCCCTTGTCCTGGGACCAGATACCGTAGCCAGGTGGCTGGTATTCTGTGCACTAAGGGCATCAAGAGCTCCTACACATTGTTACGTTGCTAGAAATCCACTCAGGGGACATCAAGCTCCTAGAAGGGGATTACTTTACTAGGGACTGCGATGGTTCCGGCTGCAACAGTCAAGTGCTTGTCGTTTTTTTACTAAGTGTGCTAGAGCAGGAAACGTCCTCATTCTGCTGTTTCTTCAATCAAACTGATCACCCCACAACCCCTTTACTCTATCCAAGTTGTTAACCTTAATAAACCAAAACACCCAAGCCCATGGACTGGTTACTGACTGTGGATGAAAGTGTGGACCCAAAAACTCGGCGGCCCTCAAGAGGGTAGCGCTACATAAAAAAAACACTATACATAACAACCTTTAAAAAGAATTCAAAAGCACGGTACATTTCCTTTAGGGTCGGTTCACACTATAGAAATGCAGTCCAGATGAGTTCCAGATGCGTTTCCACATGCGCATTTTTGATGCGTTCCTGTGCGCTTTGATGTGTTTTTTATGCATTCTTTTTCTTCAATTTAAATAGGGACATGTGCATTCCAGTGCATTTTTGGTGCATTTTTGTGCGTTCCAGTGCATTTTTTATGTGTTTTACTGCGTTCCAGCACAGTTTTGTGCAGAAAAAATGCAGTCTGTTCTACTTTTTTTCTACAATTGGAACGCACTGGAACTGCAAGCACTGATGTGAACTATGACATTGACAACCATATAACCTACTTTCTGTGCATTTTGGATGCAGAAAAAAAGCAACTGAAACGCATGTAGTGTGAACCGGCCCTTAAAGTAAATTGTTCCTGAGAGAAATATGATGACTATTGATACTAACCTTACTCTGAAAATGCTAGCTACATGAATAATATGCTGCCACATTGGCTTCAATATTTCCTGAGTTAGGGCTCGTTCACACTTGACTCGTTTCTTACTCTTGCCAAACGCCCCTATAGCGTTTGACAGGCATTTGGGAAGCGATTTTAATGCTCCCCAAACGCCCATTGTTTAGGCATTTGCCTGGCATTAAAACCACACCACAAAAGCCTATAATGAAGTTTAATGCTATTAACGTTCCTCAAACGCCCCACAAACACCTGCCAGGCGTTTGAGGAGCGTCACCATAGACTTCAATAGGAGGCTTCAACTCCTTCTGACTGGACATGAGGCATCAATTTTCCCACGACGCTAACGCTTCAGTGTGAACAGCACTGTGTGCTGCCACGTGTTGAATTTTCATAGTCCTTTGAGGAGCATTAAAAACGCTTCCCAAACTCTTGTCTAACGCCTGCTGACAAAGCTAGTGTGAACTAACCTTACTGACATGGAAAACGTATGCAAATCAGGAAAAATGGAATACAATGGAAACTTATCTAAATAGTTATTCTGGTTCTGTGATTCAAAGTATTGAGGCAAGAACCACACTTGCAGAAGAGAAGTAAATGGCATACTCCATGCTTGTCTAAGAAAAGCTTTCCTATCATCACATTTTACAGAAGGACTATGCTGTGAATGCTGTGCACAAAAAAAGGCAAGTGGAGGGCAAAGGACTTAGTCACCAGTATTGCCCATAGGCTCCCTGCAGCTGATCTTTTCCTAAGACCAATGGCTCACTCCATGCTATGTCTCTGTGTGGAGGCAGCCATCCTGATAGAGGAGCAGGCACTTGCTGTACTATATATCAGTCTTACCTCCTTGGTGACTGGTGATTTTGGGTTCAGTCTCTTAGACTGTAAGCTCCAATCCACATTGAAGAAAAATATATTTGAAATATATTTTAAAAATATTCTTCCCAAATATATTGCCATATATTTGAAATACAATTTTGGCCATATTCAATATATATATATATACTGCATGTTGAAATGTTTTTAAAAATACATTTCAACTATACGGTATGTCTTTAAAAATACAAATCTACATTTTTGGAATGCATTTACAAATATATGTAAAAATACATGTTAAATTACTTTTTTATATGTTAAAAAAGTATCTGAAGAATATATTTTAAAAAAATATTTAAAAATCCTCCGCATTGTGTAAAAAGGCTGTTTTATCCTGTCTTCTCTGATCCTCCCTTTCTTCTACTGTCCCTAATCCATCTGTTGATAGAACAGAACCTTGGGGGCAAGCTGTGCATGCTCTGTTTGGTGTGCATTGCTAGAGAGCTTTTCTTTTCTTGGGCAGGTATATGTGATCAGCACAGGGCCAATCAGAGCTGTCCAGACAGAAGGTCAGTGGTTATGCAGCCTCATAGGACAGTCAGAGGAGAATGAAAACTCCTACAAGATTAACAAAAGCTCTTCTGGAAACTTATAGAAGTCACAAGACCGCTCTAACTGCTGATGAGAAAAGGTATTTAGCAGTTTATATTTACTAAAATAATTCCATTTCCATGTTCTGTGTACTGTGGGAGACCAGATATAGTGAATGCAGGGTCCGGGGAGACCAGATATAGTGAATGCAGGGTCCGGGGAGGCCAGATATAGTGAATGCGGGGTTCTTGGATACCAGATATAGTGGATGTAGGGTCCGGGGAGACCAGATATAGTGAATGCGGGGTCCTGGGAGTCCAGATATAGTGAATGCGGGGTCCTGGGAGACCAGATATAGTGAATGCGGGGTCCTGGGAGACCAGATATAGTGAATGCAGGGTCCTGGGAGACCAGATATAGTAAATGCAGGGTCTGGGGAGACCAGATATAGTGAATGCAGGGTCCTGGGAGACCAGATATAGTGAATGCAGGGCCCTGGGAGACCAGATATAGTGAATGCAGGGTCCTGGGAGACCAGATATAGTGAATGCAGGGTCCGGGGAGACCAGATATAGTGGATGCAGGGTCCTGGGAGACCAGATATAGTGGATGCAGGGTCCTGGGAGACCAGATATAGTGAATGCAGGGTCCTGGGAGACAGGAAATAGTGAATGCAGGGTCCGGGGAGACCAGATATAGTGAATGCAGGGTCCTGGGAGACCAGATATAGTGAATGCAGGGTCCTGGGAGACCAGATATAGTGAATGCAGGGTCCGGGGTTTAGTAACACTTTAAAGTCATTTTTGCTCTGATATTTGGCAAAAGTCATTGCTATATCTTTGGACAGGTCTGCTTTGTCATCTTTCTCTGATGTTCTTGAAAGTGTCACTCTAGTATCCATCTGCCAAACCTTCAAATTGATGAGTTTCCCATCACAATCAACTGAGTAGCTTTTGAGTGGATACTTGTTTTGTCAATTGTGGGACAATTACTGTCAGATTATTTATTATATGTCCTTATCTTGTTGGGAAACAGCCAATGTATTGAATGCTTTTGTCTTCATGCACACTGGATGATTTTACAGGGGCTGTTTTTGACTTTTAGCGTTTTTTTCTACAGTCAGTAAACTCCCCAGCATGTTATCCTATGTGTCCATGCACACATAGGCTTTAATCAGCGTTTTTTGGCAGGGGCGTTTGGCTGGAAAAAAACCTAGAACTAGTGGGTTTCTAGAATAGTTTTTTAGCTATACAAACAATCTAACGCTGGTAAACGCGGCAAAACGCAGTAAAACAGAGTAATTTTTTGGGAATGATAAAAGCTAAAATACGCAAATGTGGAAAAATGCACGTTTTTAATGTGACTTTATACAGGTAACGCTATTGGCATTTTTTAAATGCCTAGGATGCATGATGACTAAAGCATCAGAGAAATAAATATTATTAATTTTATAATTAATTAATATTATAAATACAGTATGTAACTTTGCTACTTCATGCCCCCACTCTTGATATTTCAGAAAATGTTGACATCACATTGTTAAACCTGAAGACATTCTTTATCAGAGGCACACAACTGTTCAGCTTGTTGTTGGTTGCAGTCAAGTATTTGACAGCTTCCTCCATTCTATTGTTTTTAATTCTGGCTTGAACATTTAGTACTTGAAATGACTATGATTACATGAGTGGCTGTGTCTTAACCTGACCTGGATCCCACTGGTGATGGACGTGTCTGGGTTTGGCGGTTGCCAGGAGAAGGGTACTTGCCTGACTGCATTGTGCCAAGTGTAAAGGTTGGTGGAGGGGGGATTATGGTGTGTGGTTGTTTTTCAGGGACTGGGCTTGGCCCCCTAGTTCCAGTGAAGGGAACTCTTAAGGCGTCAGCAAACCAAGACATTTTGGACAACTTCATGCTCCTAACTTTGTGGGAACAGTTTGGGGATGGCCCCTTACTGTTCCAACATGACTGTGCACCAGTGCACAAAGTAAGGTCCATAAAGACATGGATGAGCAAGTTTGGGGTAGAGGAACTTGACTGTCCTGACCTCAACCTGATAGAAAACCTTTGGGATGAATTAGAGCAGAGACTGCAAGCCAGGCCTTCTCAGACATCAGTGCCTGACCTCACAAATGAGCTTCTGTAAGAATGGTCAAACATTCCCATAGACACACTCCTAAGCCTTGTGGACAGCCTTCTCAGAAGATTTGAAGCAGTTATAGCTGCAAAAGGTGGACCAACTCAATACTAAACCCTATGAACTGGGATGCCATTAAAGTTCACGTGCGTGTAAAGGCAGGCGTATCAATACTTTTGGCAATATAGTATATATATATATATTTTTAATTTTTTTTTTTTTGTTGCTGGATTTCATATGTAGCACCCTCCTAGCGTAGGATGCTACATTTAGTTATTGGCTCCCTCTGCAACCAAGGGAGCTGGAAGATGGCAGCTATCCTGGGAACTTGTAAGTAGTGACCTTAAAACTTATCCCTGTAACTGGGAAAAGGACTGGAAACCGCACTGAGTACCGACAGTAGTGCATTGGCACAAGGTAACTAGAAGCCAACTCAATGACTTGCCTCATGGTCTTCTACTGTGGGGTCTTAGACTGTCCAATGCTAGCTACTACTCTTAGATAAGATTTTCCTCTAATTACTAACTGACAAGCATTTTTAAGTATTCCATGCCTAGGTTCCCCTTTCCTGGTAAAGTTCTTCAAGTAACAAAATACAAAAAGACATCCCCTAGACTGTTTATTGGAGCCAGAGTGAATGGACTGTTGCTTGTGTGGAAAGGCAGCCTCTGTACTTTTAGGAAAGAACTGGTTAAATACAAGCAGCCTCTACGGGGTTAGCGCTACACATAAATTATCTTTCCATTGTTCATTGAAACACACATGAGCCCACTTTTCCATGTTTCGCTTTGACTGCAACCCTAATCTATATTAGAGACTTCCCCATTCAGAGGATGCTAAAGAGAAGCACAAGTGCAGGGTATACTTTGTACCCTGTAACTTTTAAGTTCAAGCTGTAAACTTTGCCACACACTTGGGCAATTTTCAAGTAATATATTAACTTTCAACCAGATTTCAATCTAAAAACAACCATTTAGATTCATGCAATCTATTGCAAAAAGAGAAGCCTACGACCAACAAAAACACAGAACAATAGAAACTGTTTGTAGCAGTTACCCTGATTCATTAAGTTGTTTTGCTAGCAGGGCGGACTGACCATTCGAGCACTCGGCACTGCCCGAGGGCCTGGGGTCAGTAGGGGGCCCCATGAAATGCCCCTGGTACCTTTTTATAGGCTTTTTTGGGTGTCCTTTGAGTGTGGGCAAGGACACAGGGGCCCCATGATCCCCTATTGCCCACAGGGGCCCCATGAGTTGTCAGTCCGCCCCTGTTTGCTAGTGCCCGTGTGTAAAGCCAACAATAAATCTCATGTACTTTTTTGACGTTGGGCGACTGGGCACACAAGTGTGAACTGAGACAAGTACAACGAATGAGATTCTGCATGTTGAGCGAAGGTAGGCGTGGAGAAATGAACATAAAAATGATCCAATGTGAATGGGGGATTAGAGGTCATACTGTGAAGCTCCAGGCACAGAAAATAGCCTGCACTTGTATTCCTGAGCCAGCTTGCTTCCTTCCAAGGTGGGAAATCTCTAAGATGAACTAGTGCCATTGGATCAAAGCCAAATGTTCAGTCCATCCAAATGTATAGTCAATGGTTTGATAAGTGCTCATGTGCATCAATTGATTTAGCTTAATACATTCTTTTGGCTTTGAGCATCAAGATATGTTCAGTGGAAGTAAGGAATGCATGCCTGGCTTTGCCTTTTTTTTTACACACCTGTTTATGAACCCATATGTAAACTGAGAACTATCCATGTTCAGAGATGAAATATAGGATGGTTATTACTTTCCGGCAATAAGAAGCAGCCCCTTTCCTACACAATCTCATATTAGGGCCCAGACTAAACAATTCCATGGAGCCCTGCAAATCCCTTGTGTTTGAAAACCACAATTGCCGATGTTCTTCCCTTTGTTTTCCCCATAACAGATGCCACTTTGTGAGCCGTGACACACTTATGATTTGACAGCCTCTGCAGCACAGTATTCAGAATGGCTCAGTCTCCTAATTTTTCCATGATATGTTATGCTGAGAATGATCAAAGCGGCTAAGTCTTATGACTGAACTGTTAAAGCATGTAGAAAGCCTTTAGGACATCACAGAAAGTCACCCAGTGCATGATTCCTGGATTCTTTTTATAGTCTTACTGAACTGTATGACATATTTGCTGCAACTTAATATAGCCACTGTACAGGATGATAGGGAACATAAGAGGACTGGTTAAGTTGACTGTTATTCTCCTAACATGAAAAAAGCCTCTTTGAAGACTAGGTTGCTACAAGAAAGTGCCCCTGCCTTTACATCTTTATCCTGAGCTCACATCCAGCCAGGAGCCCCAACATCAAATAAAGTTGGAGTTCACAAGTGGACAGTAACCCCCGTTGGAGATTGCAAAATGGAATATGTGAAACCTGATGCCTGTCACAAGAGAGATAAAATAGGTAATGGCAAAATTAAAGCAAACCTGTCCCCCTACTTTAAACTTAATACTGGATACTAGAATGAATGGATGGTGGGCATCTCTAGGTGCTGCCCTGAGGAGCCTGTATATCCTGTTACATATCCTCCAAAAACCTTGACATCCCAGGCACTCAAATATGGAAACCTCAACATCAGCTTCAGAATTTGAGCTTCACCGTGCTCCTTCAGTCTTTTACATCACTATTATTTTCTCAGTATGTACAAATCAATAGTGGGTTGAGGGAGATAGATATGAAAATATCAAAGCTAGGCTGGGTTGAATTCAAGATTTTCACAAAAGGGTTGCTAGGGCCAGGGTCGGACTGACCATTTGGAAACTCGGGCACTGCCCGAGGGCCCAGGGTCAGTAGGGGGCCCCATGAGATGCCCCTGGAACCTTTTTCATAGGCTTTTTTGAGTTTGGGCAAGGACACAGGGCCCCATAATCCCCTATTGCCCGGGGGCCCCATGAGTTGTCAGTCCGCCCCTGGCTAGGGCACCTGGGAAGACATCTAAAGGTACATGTAAGTACATCTAGGTGCCTGTATTTTACTTCGGCAGAGCTTACGATACTACAAAATAAATCATTCAATTGGCATACGTTAATTGGTTTATCATTTGCTTTGTTCAGAAAGAACAAAGACTAGAAAAGGAAGTGCTGAAAAATATTTGATCTTTTGACGTCCCCTCCATGTAGGCCCGCTTTTGTATGGAGGAAGGAAAAAAAAATTAATAATTAATAGTTACAATAAAGTTTGCTAAAAGCTATTTTCTTTGTCTTTACTTAATTTAATTTTTTTCCATAACTAAAATAATTTAGATGGCAACCTGTGCTTGAACATTTAGTATGTGTCCTGCTAGATGACTATGTGCCCTGATAGATGAATGCATAATTATTTTTTTCAGTTGTATTGACGAGAGATCGTTGATTCTGGATTACACATACCTTCCAATGGAGTATTTTACTTCCAGGTAAACATTTTCTTGCATATGTGTATGAAAAATTTAAGAAAACTCACTAACCTCTCAACTTTTGTTCATTCAATACATTTTTCGGCTCTGTAAAGTTGAAAACAATTACCATTTTTCACCCACTAAGGCTGCAGTCACACCTGAGCATAGTGTTTTACTGGCATTTTTATTTGAGAGTTTTTGAGCATTTTTAGAAGTCTATTACATGAATTCTGCTGCCAGACTCATCCACTTTACTAACCGTTCCATATCTACCATCTCTCTCTGCCAAGCCCTACACTGGCTTCCCATTGCCGAATGAATAAAATTAAAAACATTAACAATAACATATAAAGCCATTTATAACTCTGCCCCAAATTACATCACCGATCTTGTCTCAAAATATCACCCAAACCGTCCTCTCCGCTCCTTGCTCGACCTCCTACACTCTAGCTCCCTTGTCTCCTCCTCCCATGCTCGTATCCAGGACTTCTCCAGAGCCTCCCCCATCCTCTGGAACTCTCTACCCCAATCTATCAGACTATCGCCTACTCTGCTCACTTTAAGGCGATCTCTGAAAACCTATCTTTTCAGGGAAGCCTATCCTGCCTTCAGCTAATAATAACGGAATATTCTATTCCTCCTACCAGTCCATCCCCCACAGTTATTACCTTTTGTACCACTAGCCACTCCGTCCCTTAGAATGTAAGGGGCCCTCCTATCCCTCTTGTATTGAATTGTATTGTTGTTGTATTGTCTCCCGTTATATTGTAAAGCGCTGAGCAAACTATTGGAAATATATAAATCCTGTATAATAATAATAATATTACAAGTGTTTTTCAAGCGTTTTACAAGTGTTTTACAGTTTCATGAGTTTTTATTTAGCCAATAGAAAGCCCTAGAGGGGGGGACAGGATGAGGAAATAAGAGGTGGAGCACTGCTGTCTGAGCAGAAAACTCATGGCAAAATTCTCATAAAACACTCAAGGCAAACGTTTTTAGGCATTTCTTTGAAGTCCAATTGGGCCAAAAACACTTGAAAGCTGCCATGTACTTTTCTGAGTGACAGGCATTATGCTTCAGGCAACAGAACGCTCATATATGAACAAGAGCCACTGAAATGAATGGGATTTGGCTTGTTGAGCATTTTAGAGCTACAAGCTTCAAGCAGAAACTCACTCAGGTGTGAATTGGGCCTGTTATATTAACCCAAGGACTTTGTTGGAGTTCAACACTGGCCAAAATTTTTTTTTGTTGGTAGAAGAGAGATAGCTCTTCCATCACATTTCATAGGCTGTGTCTGTTCCCACTGTGGTGATTTCCCCTCACTTCCTGTTACGTATGACACCTGTCACATGAACAGGGAATGTGGGAAAAATTCCCAATTGGTGACAAAGACAGCAAATGCCCCCAACAATTTTGAAATTTGTACACGGCAAAACCCCACATGAACCACCCTAATAATTTGCCAAATTCTCCCCAGATGTGCTAATATCATTCAATGGCGATACCACCTTACGTAGATGTACTGAGCATGCTGGTTTGGGCCTCCACTTCCTCTAGGTGAACATGGCTCACAGGTGACACAAGCACCTAATTCTCATGCTTGCACATAGCGCTTCTCAAAATTGAGGAACACTGATATGGTTGGAACCACTTGTGATAACTATAAATATGGACTAAGTGCCTTGGCTGAAAATGTTGCTGTTAGACCAGCATCATACTAACACGTTTTGAGGGCTCAACTTCTTCCTCAGAGCCACCAAGAAGTTGAGACCTCGAAACACGTTAGCCTGTTGGAAGTCCAGGGTTCCATTTTTTTGGACTTATATGCTATGTAGACTGGACACCGCTGTTTAGTGTGATGTGCCTTTGACCTGTTTACCTATTGTGAGTACGATACTTACTTTTTATCCTTCCAATACATTTTTTACGATAATGCACTAGGCCAGTGCGCCCCCTGTTTGTTTTTCTTTGCATCCAGTGACATTGGACTACCCTGTTACGTTGAGGGCACCAAGGAGTGCATTTTCCAGGATATCTGTGATGGTACCATAACCCGAGCCGAGTCCATCCCAGAAGTGCAGGAGTACAGAGTTTGCTGTGTTTTCATAGATTCAGTACTCTCTGGGGTACTGATCTGGAGTACGCAAATCAGGAAAGTCAAAGTAAAGTCAGTTTTTTTCCATCTCATTGCTTGTTCCAGGCCTGTGACTCAAAGGGGGAGATGTACTAAAATGGGTGCACTCAGAATCTGCTGCAGCTGTGCATGATAGCCAATCAGCTTCTAACTTCAGCTTGTTCAGTTAAGCTTTGACAATAAAACCTGGGAGCTGATTGGTTTATATGCAGAACTGCACCAGGTTTTACACTGTGCAGTTTTAGTGAATAACCTCCAAAGTATTGATGGCATAGGGTCAGCATAACAGTCCAATAAATAGCAGAAGAAGAGTGAAGTCAGCAATGGAAGCCTGTTTCTTTTGGGATATTTTTAATCTTTCAAATGAAAATGTGCAAGGCAAGCAGTAGCTGCTTGCTTTCTGACTCTTTCTGGCATGCGGCCTATTTGAACAGAGCAGGCAAGGTGGGTGGATGAGTCCCATGGCTAATTTACTTCTTTGTTTAAATTTCCTGCACATCTATTATTGAGCTCTGTATACACTGGTGTTTCCCTAAAACTTAGCAGCTAGGAAAAGAGAGCAAAGCATGTGAAAAGTAGCCCAAAACTTAATTTAATGGTTGGGTTCAATATTTCCAAAAATATATGTAGTATTTCATACATATGCTTCAGTAAAACTATTTTCTGTAATTTTATTTCTTTGCCCTTATCATAAAAATTATATATACAGTATATATATATATATATATATATATATATATATATATATATATATTTATACCATTAAACATTCCTATACATTCCCTTTATTAAAAACTAGAAGTCTAAAAATATTTTTGCAGTCATCTAGAACACACAAATGCCAATACGTAGGGAGAAGCAAAAGAAAGGAATTACATCCAAATGTTATGTTGTACAGTAGTGGAAACAACCATTAGCAATGAACATTGTTTTCAGGATTTGTTACCAAACCCCGATGCTTTTATGTCTGGGTAAGGTGTCTACTTCAAATCATGATTATTTGTATAGCTCTGGCTGCTTAAGAATGGCATCGTTTGTATCTTATTGGAACCAGGATGTATTGTCTTCCACTTCCTCCAGTAAAATGATCATAATTAATGTTTGTTTCTGCTTCTTTATAAGCCGCACTGAAATGGATATCCCTTAGATAAACCTTCCTTGGCACAAACAAAAGAATGTTTTCATTAAGCCTGACCTCTCACAATACCAGACAAAGCCCCCCTTACCTCTCGCAGTAAATGAACCTGCTCAGTGTAGAAGGCAAGGTATGCAGACACATCAAATCCCCCTGAAACATAATTGCAGCAGGAAAAGTTAAAGGCAGTTTATCTGCACATCATGACAAATAGTAGCAGCTCATGCAGATAAACCTGATCCAAGGTCATTGAGGAACATGGAAAATACAGGAGCCATTATCTAAGAAAATGGATTGAAATCTCATACAGCAGGCTCATAGATGTCAGCTATGGAATGAAAGGAGAAAAGAGTCTCTAACATTCAATATTTTTTTAACCCTAATATTAGAAACACTGGAAAATATTATTTATCATCCCAAATATTTCATTATGTAGAACCTTGTCTACTGTTAGTGATTGGAGGTGAGGAGGTAAGAGGAGTAATGGTCTTGTGACAGGGGCCTTGTGAGGCCTTGATACCACTGTAACCCTACAAACATGGCATCATGCATGCATTTCACAGGTTCCAATTCTAGACAAATTAACATGGTCTCCTGTAAGCAGGACCCCTCAAAATGCTAATACTTACCTTTATTGCACTCCCCTGTTGCTCCGTTGCTTTGTCTGACCCTTCTACCAAGTGCTTCTGGTTATGGCGTAGCATCTGACCTCCTCCAATTAAGCCAATTGTGAGGCCTGAAAGCCATCACATAAGGAGGAAAGATAGATGTTTGTAGGCAGTTGCAGTTAGCCACTTTGCCACTAAGTGGTTCTGTATCAGAATAGTGTCTCGTACAACAGTCAGTACCCTCATATAAGCTAGGTGGGGAGTGGACTCAGTCAGTCTTGGGGCATGGGAGCCAAACACCCCACACTTGTGAGCATGTAACCAACACATGTAAGGCCTGGACAGGGCTGGAAGCCAGATGGAATGGACCTGTATGCAGGAGGAGCCGTCTGTAGTCATTCCGTCCCTTATGGAGGTAGGGGTTAGAACAGATTGCATAAGACCTTGTAGGCCAGGCTGGAGATCATTGTATGAGGCGTCTTCCCTGCAGCGTTTCAAGGAGAGGTGCAGCCAGATAGGAGGTATCTGCAGAGAACACAAACCTGTGAGTACTTATGACCCTGGACCAGGGGCGGACTGACAACTCATGGGGCCCCGGGCAATAGGGGACCATGGGGCCCCTGTGTCCTTGCCCAAGCTCAGAAAAGCCTACCAGGGGCATCTCATGGGGCCCCCTACTGACCCCAGGCCCTCGGGCAGTGCCCGAGTTTCCAAATGGTCAGTCCGCCCCTGCCCTGGACATAGCGGAGACTGAAGGGAGATTGCTGTGAGGTGCTGCATGTGCTTTCACTTGTGACTACTATGGACTGTCCACTTTATGTGATTGACTGTGTATATCAAGTGACTCTGGAATGTTCTGTATGTCCTTGTGATGTGACTGTCTTGCCATTCCCTGAACAACACCAATAAAGTGCAGTGAATCTATTTGTTGTGTGGACCTTCCTTCTTCGGGATATAAAGCTCTATGACTGGGAATGTTGTGAGGAGGCCTACGGCAAGGAGCAGGGCACAAGATGGGGTGGGTATCAACAGTTGGAATTGTGTTCTAGCAGGGCTGGAGTGTGGGTATGGCATTGTGCTTGGGCACCAAAACTAGCCAACCATGCAGCCCCTCTTGCAAGTTAACCGTGTGTAAGCTCCAACTAGACTCAACACCACCGTTTTAAACACAGAATTAGGTCAACGGAACAATGGGTGAAAGCTGGGAAAGTGAGTATTCATACGTGGGGAATTCTAAGAAAACTCGTCACCTTGCCCTAAATGGCCAAATTGGTTGTGGCTCTTTAAGGTCAAACTCTAGTAAAGTTTTTTCTTTTAGTTTTAGTTGCAGTGAGAAAGGGTTAGAAAAAGACTGCTGGTCCCTGTGTGAAGTAAGGATACAACAAGCAACACTACAATGAGCCCCCCCCCCCCCATTGAGTCAGAACTAGAGCTGTGCAATCGGCAAAGTCCATAATTTCTGCTGACTTTAGCTCTGACTCAGCAGGGCAGCTTATCAGAGAGACCTCTGCAGGCAGACCACTGCTTTTACACAGAAAACAACAGTCCTTCTTTTGCAATGCTGGGCAGTAATTCCTACTGGGGCTGAGACTGATTTAAAAAATGTTCCAAAATTAAAACATTATATGTTGATCTTTTGCAATGCCAAATTACTAAAGGATTTGAGAATGTTCACACATAAAAAAATTGTGTGAAGATTCACTTCAATTATCCAATAATGTGAAAAGAAAATCACTGCTTCCTTATTTCATCTTTACATGATTTTGTAATTGAATATTCACACGTTATTGTGCAAAATATTCCAAACTCCTTTCAGACGTGCAGCAGCCCTTACCATCCCTCTGAAAAGTGATCTTTGGTGGAAGCCTAGGATCGCAGCTGCAGAATTTGTACAGCCCTGAGTGGCTGCATGTCTTTGTTTAGATGGTCGGTAAAACCGTAGCTCCACCACCATGTGAATGAGCCCTTGGTAAATCAGCAACAGTATGTCACACCTTCCTTTCCTCAAAAGAACATTGCAAAACATTACACAAATGTACCGAGAGAGGGTAATGGCATAATTCAAAACCTCAGTGTTGTGTATTTTTTTTAAATTACTAAGGTGGCTTTAAAACCCAACTAGATTTTTTTAAATTTGTGGGTTGCTGTTTCCATGGTTCCATGGTTCCGTCACATCGGTGTTTGCTGAATCGGTTTTTGTGTCTGATGCCTGAGGGCCCAATTATGGATTTAGTGTATCCTCTTGATTGTCTTTACCACAGTTCTTATCCTCCCCAACTGAAAAAGCAACTTTTATGTTTTGATCAGCTGTTTTCTGTGCTCTCTAAATCAAGGGTTTCTCATCTTTTTTTCGGTCACCCTTTAAAAATATGCAAAATCCCAAGGCTTCCCAGTCTAAAAAGTTAAAAAAGTAAGTGTTACTTATCAGTGGAAAGCCTGAGCATGGGACAATGCACACATTAACTTCAGAAGCAACCCTTCACATTAGAGTTACCCCTTCACATTAGAGCTCCCCTTCATATCAGAACAACCCAGGGGCGGACTGACAACTCATGGGGCCCCCGGGCAATAGGGGATCATGGGGCCCCTGTGTCCTTGCCCACACTCAAAGGACACCCAAAAAAAGCCTATAAAAGGTACCAGGGCATTTCATGGGGCCCCCTACTGACCCCGGGCCCTCAGGCAGTGCTCGAATGGTCAGTCCGCCCCTGGAACAACCCCGTTACATATTAGTCCATCCTTCACATCAGCGGTCTCCCTATCACATCAAAGTCCCCCTTCACATCAGAGTTCCCCGTCACATTAGAGGTCTTCCATCATGTCAGAGGTCCCCCATTACATCTGAGTGTCATCCTTTTCCTATGTCAGATTTACCCATTCACGTCAGAGCCCCACATCACATCACATCACATTCCCCCTTTACATGATAGAGCCTTACCTTTTGGCTCCGGCAGTACAGCAGAGGGCAGGAGATGGAGGATATCTGGAGAAGGCAGACTTCCATCTTCTCCTGATTGCTGGGGGTGGCCTTGCCATGGATAAGAACCGTGCATTGCCATGGTACTGGCAAGCTGGTCACTATCGCCATGGCAATGAATGACACCATATGTCCTGGACCTAGAATGCCTTTGGTTGTTGTGGTGCTGGTGGCTGAACCACTTGGCAAATGATGATGTTGACCCAGGAAAAACTTGGTTCCATGCTCATGGTATCCTAGGGAAACCCAGATGGCACCCTGGTTGAGAAACACTGCTCTAAACAAACCACATCTCCAGTTTGCAGCAGGTAAGATATGGAAGCTTGTAATAAAGAAGGTACATAAGTTGGCAACCTTATTCCACAGAACACCAAAAATTGGAATTGGAATTGACCATTTGAAGGGACTTTATTGGTTTACAGTCTTGCTTTTGTGTTTGTATATATTAGATAGCGGACTATATATGGTTAGACCTTTATATTATGTAAATTATGAGGGGTACCTATGCATTATCTATCTCTGTATCATATTTTTATTTCCTATGTTAGGAATACTATATTTGTCATCTGTATGCTTTGGTAAAGATTTCTGAGCTCATTGTAACACCTTATATCCTCTTTTCCCTATAGATGTATATACTCTAGTTTTAGGAATCAATTAACTCTTTGCCTTGTTTCTATTAGGGGTTATTAAGGTGCAAGACTGGTATCTTTTACTGTTTGTTATTTTTTTCTTCTTTGAGCCACAAGTCCTTGACTCACCACCAGTCATTGTCATTGCCATGTCATTGCGCCCATGGGTCTGCCACTCACTGCCTGGTACGCGTCGGTCCCTCCTTGTCACATTTTCAGATGGTTTGAGGGACCACCCTTTTTTAGTCAGCTACCGGTGCTGGAAGGTCTTGATCAAGCACTTGTGACGTTTTCCTATGTCCTACCACCAGAATAACACCACGTCATGGCGTGACGACTGACACGTGCGTGTCAGTGGCGTGGTGATGCGTGAGGTCATCACGTACTTTGAGGCGGCCATGCCAGATGATCCCACAATGCACACCACACCTGCTGCCTATGAGCAGTGGGTGTGCTTCTTCCAACAAGGGGCTTGATTGGTGACATTGAGATGCATTCCTCTCAGTTTTTACATATATATATACCACCTCACCTTCGGATATTTGACCACATGGCATGACACCTGCCAACACTAACAACGATCTTTTTCACATCGAACGGGTAAGATATTTTGGGCACCCACTGAACATGGCCTGATTACTTATAAATCCATTGTTGCCTCTTTCTATGGCTTTTATGATTATGATTTCAATAGTATATTTCAATACCCCTTTATGGGCCTGTTCCCAACGAACCTTTTATTTGGACACCACTTGTTATATATAGTGCCGTTCTTTCTGCTTTGTCAAAGATTATAACTTTAGTAGATAATTGTGGCCCTTTATATATATCCTATACAGACAAGCCAGATATCCCTGTGGTGTCCTTTTTGGACCCTTGTAGTTGTGTGGCAGACTGTGGGGGTTCTGATGACAAACTCCTGGCAATTTTAGGTGGACACTGGCCTTTTCCCCTCACTTTGTGTGTTGTTTTTACCAACATTGGATATGGTCATTGGTCATACTGACATACACATTATTATTATTATTACATCGAGTTTATATAGTGCCAAAGGGTTTGCTCAGCGCTGTACAATAGAGGGGGGGACAATACATGAAACAGTACAACAACAACAAACAGCACACGAGGGGTTAGAGGGCCCTACTCTTTCGAGCTTACAATCTAGGAGGGAGGGGGTAGTGGTACAGGAGGAAGTGGCTGTGGGGGGTGGAGTGGTAGGAGGAATGAAGGAGGACGGCTGTTAGGTAAGGGTGGGGTAGGCTTCCCTAAAGAGGTGGGTTTTCAGGGAGCGCCTGAAGGTGAGGAGGGAAGGCGACAATCTGATGGATTGGGGTAGTGAGTTCCAGAGGATGGGGGAGGACCTGGAGAAGTCTTGCAGTCGTGCGTGGGAGGAGGAGACCAGGGAGCAAGACAGAAGGAGGTCCTGTGAGGAGCGAAGGGTACGGGTAGGGTGGTACTTGGGAATCAGGTTGGTGAGGTAGGTAGGGGCAGTGTTGTGAATGGCTTTGTAGGTCAGAGTTAGCAGTTTGAATTTGATGCGTTGGGCAACCGGGAGCCAGTGGAGGGATAGGTAGAGGGGGGTGGCAGAGGTGGAGCGGGTGGTGAGGTGGATGAGTCTAGCCCAGCAATGGGCAAACTACGGCCCGCGGGCCGTATACGGCCCGGCGGACCTTTTAATCTGGCCCGCGGAGCTAGGCTCCTCTCACAGTCCGCCCTGAAGACCGGTGTAGCATGAAAATCTGTCTCCTATGAGGATCTGTCCCCCTCGACGTATCTGCGCATGTGCCGGAGATCGCCGATCGGCTGCTAATGCCTGAACCTGGCACATGCGCAGATACGTCGAGGGGGACAGATCATCATAGGAGACAGATTTTCATGCTACACCGAACGGCGCGGGAACACGGCGATAGGAATGCGCGGAGCAAAGGTAAGTGAATTGACACAGGGGGGACTTAATATGGGGGATGAATTAATATATGGGGGATGAATTACTATGGGGGATGAATTACTATGGGGGATGAATTACTATATGGGGGATGAATTACTATGGGGGATGAATTACTATATGGGGGATTAATTACTATATGGGGGATGAATTACTATGGGGGATGAATTACTATATGGGAGATTAATTACTATATGGGGGATGAATTACTATGGGGGATGAATTACTATGGGGGATGAATTACTATATGGGGGATGAATTACTATATGGGGGATGAATTACTATGGGGGATGAATTACTATATGGGGGATGAATTACTATGGGGGATGAATTACTATAGGGGGGATGAATTACTATATGGGGGATTAATTACTATGGGGGATGAATTACTATGGGGGATGAATTACTATATGGGGTATTAATTACTATGCTTACTATGGGGGAATATTACTATACTTACTATGGATGACACATACACATCATTCATCTACTCCTGGTCCAGTATATGAACCCATTGCGGCCCTCAAGTCAAAAAGTTTGCCCACCCCTGGTCTAGCCGGTGAGTTCAGGATGGTCTGAAGCGGGGAGAGCCTACGCTGGGGCAGGCTGGTTTATTGAGCATATACATATATGGATCTGTCGTATTTGTATTTTTTTGAATACACATCTATGTACCTTTTTTGAAAACAATGATCTGAATATCCTCCCTTTCTACAATATTGATGTTTTCTTTGTTATATCACAGCATTACTATACCCATATGTTTCCCTGAAGAAGGAACTTTGTTCTGAAACATGGGAGTTATTGGAAGATTACACCGCTATAAATATAAATTAAGATTTAGTCATGTATATCGGTGTACTTGTATTCCATAAGGGTATATGTTGAATGTCTAGTTTTTTGTACTATATTCACAACTGTAGTTGAACCATTATCAGGTTTTATAGGCCCTTTGGCCAAAATCTTTATGTGAATAAAAATTGACAATTGGTCTTTTAGATATTTTCTCTGTTTTTTTCTGCCATTAAAGTTCCAAGGGGATTCCTACGTACCTTTTAGGTTTTTCTATTTCTCAGAATCTTTGCACGAAAGTCCGATCTTCTTCCTGTAGGCAGTATATGGACTTAGAGTCCTGCTGTATTATTCAGATTGTATTTGCTGTGTAGTCCTCCCTATATATGTACCCAGGGCAGGTAAAATGAGCAGTAGTTGTGGAATGGAGCACAATCACTGTCTTATGAGCAGCTGAGCTGGTGACCCTAGGCGATCAGTTGGTTAATTTCTGCACTCCAGCATGGCACTCCATAGATTCCCCCCACCTTGTTTTGCCTTTGAGAGCAAATGTTTGACAGTTATCCCAATGTCTCAGTTTATCTGTTGATACCTAGGATGGGATGTACTATGCCAAGAAATTAAATTTTTTTTCTTTCCAATGTTTTTACTGAAAAAAAAGTTTAGACAAAATACAAAAAATAGAGAGGTATAGAAACAAATATCGAGCAGCGGTGCACAACCAATGTCAGATTCTTGCACGTCCTAGTCAGAGAAAAGATTAACTATATAGGAACATCAATACTCAACAAGATAGGCCCAAATAAGTAGAGCATTTGTCATTGGTAAGTGATAGCGGACAAGTGAAAGTGTCCAAATACATAAATACAAAAAGCAGTATAGTATCAAGGTGTCACAATATCATATTGTATGTCTGTTCCATATGTGCTACTCCAAATGGGTGATAATCTGGGGCACTATAAGAGCATGTCATGTTGCAAGAGCATAGAAAGAGAAAGAAAGAAAAAAGTGGATTGCCCCAACCCAGAACCCCAGCCCCAAGAACACCACCAATTGCCTTGGGGATCGACAGGGCTTTCTTTCTGCCGGAACGCGGCGGTACTGCGTTCCGCCACCTTTTTCTTCTTGTCCCCGCTCACCGACTGCCTCTGCAGAGCTGACAAGCTATGCAGAGCAGCGAAAGTGACAGGTGCCGGACGCGGCTTGTTTATGTCATGCTTGCGCGTGCCCGGCACCTGTCACTGCCGCTGCTCACAGCCGGTGAGCGGGGACATGCACGCTTCACCCCCCCCCCTCTACCGCCAGCGTGTAAACATCGGGGGCGCGCGGCCACCCCCATAGGAAAGGTGTATCTTAGTACACCCGGCGGTGCGCGCTGACGTCATCACGCCCTCTGCTCGTCGATCCTACCATAGCGCGGATCGTCAGCATCAGGTAAGGAGCGGCGATACAATTTTTCTCGCTTTTCTTGCTAATGTGGGGGGGGGCAGTGTTACTCGCTATTCTTACTAATGTGGGGGGGGGGCGGTGTTAATTCCATACATTTACTTTTATAGCCCCTCCCAAATTTTACTTGCATTCCTGTTCTCTAAAGGGGTGGTCCTAGGGTTTGATGGGGGCGTGGCCAGGTTTGGGTGGGGGAGTTCCACCACCTTTCCTCTGAGAAAAAAAGCCCTGGGGATCGATGATATCTGATCCAAGGGTTCCAGACTTTTTCGAAGTTAGATTGTTTGTCCTGGAGGATACCTGCCAGTCTTTCGTGAGACATAATCCAGTATATTTTATGTTAGACCAGTGCAACATTGACGGTGAGGGATTTCCATGCTAGCGCTATGGTTATTTTTTTCTGCCATAAAGATAAAAAAGTGCAAGGGTTCCAAGATGTCTGGGGATCTCGTCTGACAGATCAGGAAATAGTGCTGTCCTAACATTTCTGGGTATATTTACCCCGGTTACCGAGTAAAGAAGATTCAATATCCTGATCCAGAATTGTTGGACCTTTTGGGCAGGACCACCAGACGTGGAGCATATTACCCTCTTGCCTGCACAGCTGGAAACCAATGGGGCGAGGCATTGGGATAGATTTTGGCGTGCCTCCACCAGTGAAATATTAAAAAATTCCTTTATGCACCACAGCCTACCGTTGTGTCCATTCAACCTTTCTAATAACCTCTCCCACGTCCAACTCCCAGGTTGTCTGATAAGAAAGTTTACTACCTGGGTCCGAGAGAAGGGAGCATAGCTCCAAGATACCCCCTTGTGTCCCAGGACCCCTCAGACATTTGTTTTCACAAAAAGGTTCTGGTGGTTATGTCCTCCAGGTCTCAGCTAAGCACTTGCAGATAGTGAGTAATCTGACAAAGGTAGAAGGCCTCCGAGTGAGGCATATTATGGGAAAATAGGAGGATGGCCTAATTCCCCTGTGGTCTATAAATATCCTATAGGGTTCCTTGTTGACCCTCCAGGCAAATAAAAAAAAATTGTTTTCCCATAGATGAAGTAGGCTTTCATTGTAATGAGGCTACTGGCACCATGTCACGTCCTGCAATATTTCTGTGCTTGGAATCTTGAGACAGAAAACAGGAGGCATGCTGCTGCATCACATTCTACATTCATGATCCTAGAGGAACTTTTCTTGCTCAATTTTTGTTCATACTAAACCAACCAGTAACAAATAAGACATTATATTTTGGTATGCCACTTGGGGTTCACCATAGTATGTTACAAGCAGTCCCCCATGGGCCTCAAATTGTGTATTGAAACTTCCCATAAGATTAAGCAGCCAATAGTGAGATGCATGAGATAGATGAGGGTGTGCCAGCTCTGCTAGGTATTTGCATAACAGAGTGTCCTGGGCCTTGGGTTTCCTGGAACACACTGCAAAAAATGAAATCTGCGTGCATTCACCTTTAGTAGCCTTCTCTTGAGTCCAAGTGACAATTTCCTTGATTTATAGTCACTACAGGTTTGCTTACCTAGTGATAAGTATAGCATATACGAAGTGGTATCAAAAAGTTTTGAGACTAGCTTTGTAGCACACAAACAGATGGCAGCACAAGGCTGCACACACAGTCCCAGGGAGCACAGACCTTCATAAGTCAGTATGCCAAAAGACATCATCCTGCGTACATTGGGAGCTGTGCAACTGGTGCAATACTGCCCACGTACGTTACCACATCTGCTACTTCATCATGGTCAGCAAGTTAGAACAAAGAGCAAATGTGAAATTCTGCATGAAACTGGGCAAATCTGCCACAGAGATGTTTGACATGATTCAGCAAGGTTACAGCAATGCTGCAATGAGTCGTTTGAGGTGTTTTGACTGGCAAGCCCACTTCAGGAGCAGAAGAACATCACTGGAAGATGATGAGAGATCAGGAAGACCTTCAACGAGCTCAACCCCTGAAAATGTCAAAACCAGTCGGCACTTATGCATGTCGAGGATCATTACCGGTGACGAAACTTGGGTGTTTGGGTTTCTTGCAGAATTTCACACTCACGATGTACACAGGACGATGTCTTTTGGCACACTGATTTATGAAGGTCAGTGCTCCCTGTGACTGTGCATGCAACCTTGGGCTGCCATCTGTTCTCATGTTACAAAACTAGCCTCAAAACGTTTTGATACCACCTCGTTGTAGTATACTATGTAAAGCAAAATTATTTTTTGCGTTTCAATAGAGTATGGAACAGGGGCGGACTGACAACTCATGGGGCCCCCGGGCATTAAGGGATCATGGGGCCCCTGTGTCCTTGCCCAAACTCAAAAAAGCCTATGAAAAAGGTACCAGGGGCATCTCATGGAGCCCCCTACTGACCCCGGGCCCTCGGCAGTGCCTAAGTTTCCAAATGGTCAGTCCGCCCCTGGTATGGAATATTGAAAATTTGTTTGCTGCTTTTTTCAAATTGGAGAAATTCATTTTGTTTCCTGTCTAGGGGACACAACAGGAACTGAAAGGAAATCTCTCAAAAGTTGTCACCAGAGCTGAAAAATGTTGGATTTCTAATCACTTTCCATTGTGGTCACAAAGGTTATCAAGACAAACAGAGAGAATGAATCTCTCCAGTGGTGACACAGTAATAAAAACCCGACAGGGGTTCAAATACTTGCTGGCTATACCCGGAGCTATGAAGTAAGTTTGGCTTTAGATACACTTTAAAAAAATAACATTTCTTTTCCCAAGGTATGTTCTGCTGTTTAAAATTCTTCACGAATCATGTTAGGCTGAGTTTGCTAAGAGATTAATCAACCATAAGATATAAATGATTGGAAATCAAGCTGGGAGTAAATTTAGAGAGAGAAGATATGTGAGGATAAGTGTGAAATAGATTTAAATTGGATGGGAATTGTACTCTCATACAATGCTGTTCGCTGCATGTGTATTACCTCTGTTGTGAAGTATCCTATTAATTTAAAGACATCAGCTAGCAGCTTATTTATTCATATAAAATGGTATGATATGTGTCACTATACGTGAAGAGATTTAGGTTATACACAGATGCATCTTAAGAAAGCCCGTCATTGCATGCAAGCATGTGGTTTTGTATGTTGCTTAGTGGCATGGGTTTGAGACTGGAAAAGGCTGACTTGCTCCCATTGTGTCCTTTGTACATGCAAGTACCTAAAGTATATGTCAGAGATAGGCAACTTTGGAGAGGTGGAGATCTACCTGCACAGTACAACATAGAGGAGATAAGCGATAACCAGGATGCAGCTTGCTATTTTTTCTTTCTTTTTTATTTTAAGGAGATTACCTAGCAAGATTCCATTTACAAACAATCAAGGTTTGAAGAAAATGTTTAAAAATATAATGTGAAATTCACTGTAAAAAATAAACGTATTCTGTTTTTTTTTTTTTTAGCTTTAGCGAGAAACTTGGTATTCTCTTTCATTTACAATTTTTTATTTATGTGAAAAATAAAATAGTTGGTTTTAGTTCTAGCTTAGCAGGCTGGCTGGTTGGCTGGAAAGGTAGGCCCGGAGCAAAAAAACAAAAAAAAAAACAAACGCAGGGTAGACATGACTAGGGGGAATAGAGGGACAACAGAGGGTTAAATTATGGGAAGGAAGTTTTGGGGATTAAGGCTTACCTTATTGGATGGGGGATGTTGGGGAGGGTCTCCCAGGGAGGAAAAGGAGGGTCTGTTCTCAGGAAGTCCAGTAGGGGAAGTTTGGAAGAAGAAGAAGCTTCCCACCCTCCCTCCCGTTCGTGCTTTGGTTTGCATTGTCACGACAGCCTTGGCAGTGGTTGGTCTTTGGAGGAGGAAAGAATTCTGTATGGAGACAGATTCGGGACCCATCAGTGGTACATCCCAGTTAACAAGGGGTTAACTCGGAATAGGTAAAATGGTGGCCACTGTGGATAAGTAGGGTTGTCCCCAAGCCGGTGTGATGCGGCTGGGGATAAGTAAGATTGTCCTGGGGGCCTAAGTTGAAGGAATGTTTTTCGCAAAAGTGAAGTTGGGTTTATGGTCCTCAAAAGACCACCACGATTTCATCTGTTTATAATTTGGAATGTTATGTTATCTATGTTAAAATAATTTATTGAATAATAAAAGCTACTATGGCCATTTTGACTCCAGAAACATGTTTGCGTATTTTGTATAGCTGGGATGGTGGAGGGTATGGCCTAGCAGGCTTGGTTAGGTTGGGTTGGAAGGCGTATATTCTACCCTTGTCATGAACTTGTCATGAACTCTGACTTGGCTGACTGGTTTGAGTTGTAGCCTGGCTGGTTGGGCTGAGTTCTGGCCTGTCTAACTGACTGCCTGGCTTGAGGTCTGGCCTGTCTGGTGGATTTGGCTCTGGTCTGACTGGGCGTGCTATGTTCTGACTCGGCTGGTTGGATAGTTTGAGTTCTGACCTGGTTGACTGGGTTGGGTTCTAGCCTGGCTGACTGGTTTGAATTCTGGCCTGGCTGGCTGGGTTGAGTTCTGACTTGGCTGACTGGTCTGAGTTGTAGCCTGGCTGGCTGGGCTGAGTTCTGGCCTGGATGACTGGCTGGCTGGACTGAGTTCCAGCCCGACTCTCTGACTGGTCTGTATTCTGGCCTGACTGGCTATTTTGAGTTTTGACCTAGTTGACTGGGTTGATTTCTAGCCTGCCTAACCACTTTGACTTCTAGTCCTGGCTGGCTGACCTGGCATGTTTGCTGTTCTGTATTCTGGCCTGTCTGGCTGGTTAGCTTGAGTTCTAGCCTCGTTGGCTGGGTTGAGCTCTGGCCTGGCTGGCTGGGTTGAGTTCTGACCCAGCTAAATGGTTTGAATAGTGTCCTAGCTAGCAGGGCTAAGTGCTGGCTGGCTGGGCTGAGTTCTAGCCTAGCTGGCTGAGTTCACCTAAAACCCAAAGCACCCAAAACCAAATGCAAAAACAGAATATAGGCAGCTAAAACATAATCCACCATGAATCAAAAGCTTTTACCTATTACCATTAGCAGTTGCATAAGCTGACCACATGGTCCAGATGCAATAAAAATAGATATTCAATGTTTTCCTAATACTGACAAGAGCCAGGCGCTGTGCAGTTTATAATCATATAAAAACAGCTTTTATGGAGGTGTGCCTTTAATAGAAGAATGGATCATAACAGGGTAAAATACGGTAAATGCACAAGCCTGTGGCTTTAAGACACGGCCTGTCCGCTCAGAGGGGAGCTGTAGAGGAGAAGAACGCTTTTCAAGCAGGGACCACGTGGTCACGACGTCCCGGCGTCCCGGGTGACGTCATCGCGATGTCAGGGAGACGGAGGGGAAGAACCAATGCTGAAGCCGCAGCTTAGGAAGAGGAGGCCGGTTGCCAGGACAACATGTTTCGCGCGCATGCGCTTTCTCAAGTCCACGTGGGCCCTGTTATGCTCCATTCTTCTATTAAAGGCACACTTCCATAAAAGGTGTTTTTATATGATTATAAACTCCATAGCGCCTGGCTCTTGTCAGTATTTCTGGATTCACTCATGTGATTTACTATGGCAGCAGTGGTTTTTCATTACTGATGACAGTTTTCAATATCTCCTTTGGGACATGTCTGTGCGCTTATGACTGCAGTGTTCATTCAATGTTTTCTTAATGCATGGATTGGATGTATATTTGAAAATATTTTTGTATGGTCAGATATAGGGCCAGTGCTTCCACTAGGCAAACTAGGCCACCATGTCTCTCTGTGTGGGCTATGGACCACTTGTATGAATTCTTCATCTCTCTGCAGAGTTCCCCTCTCCTCATACACTGGGAATGATGAGGGAATGATGGTATCTTTACTCTGCGCAATTGTCTCACAGCCTGTCCACACACATGACCATTTAGTACATATACAATGTATATATATATATATATATTTATATATATAACAGTATTCCATGTAGCTGGCTCCCCCTAGGATGGGAAGTGATGACATTAGCCCAGGACCATGGGCAGTCAGCAGTCTCTGATCATAGGATCGGTACGTACATCTCCGGTACACACAATGGCATACAGGATCCTCCAGCTGTAACAGGGAGCCAACTAGTGACTGAATTGGACTCTGCCTTCTTCTACACAGCAAGAGCCAATCAATAGGCGGGGGGGGTGCTTTGGTTGCATAGTTTTTGACCATTTCTCATTTTTGTTTTAGGTTTACACATCTTGTTTCCTTTTTTTTATTTTTTTAAATGTTTACTCAAGAAATTAACTTTAATTAAATGATGTATCCATGACAGGGGCGGACTGACCATTTGGAAACTCGGGCACTGCCCGAGGGCCCGGGGTCAGTAGGGGGCCTCATGAGATGCCCCTGGTATCATTTTCATAGGCTTTTTTGAGTTTGCGCAAGGACACAGGGGCCCCATGATCCCCTAATGCCCGGGGGCTCCATGAGTTGTCAGTCCGCCCCTGATCCATGATACTCAATTTGCTAAGCATGCTGGACTTTTTAAAGTAGAACTATACATTTAGAACCATTGGGTTCTTAAATTGGAAGTAAACCCACTTTTGTATCTTTTACCTACAGGCAAGCTTATAATAAAGCTTACCTGTAAGTAAAATGATATCTCCATGACATGAACCGTGTAGGAGATATTCGCTCTTTTTGACAGCCGGTGCATGCGCTCTGAAGGAACGGCACACCTGTTTGAGCACTGTGCCGTAGCCTGAGACTCCTGCACGCATGCACGGGAGTGACGCCATTGCGGCTCGGCCAGTCAGATGGCCAGAGCTCGAGAATCAAAAGGAAGACCGGGTGAAGATGGAAGCCACTGCAGTGGGAACAGTGCACCGCTGGAGGGCTTTGTTTTAAGGTAAGTCCCTCATAATGTGCTAGTATGTGATGAATCACACACCTACTGAGCGACATATCAGACTGGATGTCGCTCCACTTCCTTAAACTGAACCTCTCCAAAACCGAGTTTCTTGTCTTCCCCCCAGCCCGCACGCCACCCCCCATTGACTTCTCCATCATGTCCAACAACGCCACCATCAAACCCGCCCCGCGGGCCAGAGTACTTGGTGTCATTCTGGACTCCAACCTATCCTTCCAGCCCCAAGTCCAATCTTTAACAAACTCATGCAGACTCCACCTCTGCAACATCACCAAAATCCGCACGTTCCTAACCCCAGAAACCACTAAACAGCTCATCCACTCCCTCATCATATCACAACTCGATTACTGCAACTCCCTCCTCACTGGCCTGCCTCGCCGCTGGCTATCCCCGCTTCAGTCGATCCTGAATACGGCTGCCAGACTCATTCACCTTTCCAACCGCTCCGTTTCCGCCGCCACCCCCCTCTGCCAATCCCTCCACTGGCTTCCGATTGCGCAACGGATCAAATTCAAAATCCTAACACTGACGTACAAAGCTGTCCACCATACTGCCCCTAAATACATCACCAACCTAATATCCAAGTACCACCCAACACGCACACTCCGCTCCTCACAAGACCTCCTTCTCTCTAGTTCCCTGGTCTCCTCCTCCCATGCCCGCCTCCAGGACTTCTCCAGGGTGTCACCCATCCTCTGGAACTCCCTGCCCCAATCCATCAGATTATCACCTACTCTCCTCTCCTTTAGGCGCACCCTGAAAACCCACCTCTTCAGGGAAGACTACCCCACCCCCTGCTAACTTGCCAACCTCCTCCACTCTTCCTACCACTCCATCCCCCACAGCTATCTCCTCCTGTGCCACCATCCCCTCCCTCCTAGATTGTAAGCTCGAAAGAGCAGGGCCCTCAATCCCCTCATGTTTTGCATTGTATTGTATTGTTATTGTTCTGTCCTCCATTGTAATGTACAGCGCTGAGCGAACTATTGGCGCTTAATAAATACTGTATAATAATAATAATAATTATGACATTACCTTGCAAGGGATTTTTTAATTTTTTTTTTCAAGTTGCGGTTTACTTACGCTTTAAGCCCTCATCTGCAGATGCCTGAAACAGCTGTTACAGTTTGGAATAAATGACTTTATAGTTGCACTATACACCAGTGATTTAGGATGTGCATCTGGGCCAAGGGGCATAAAGAAATCATTTACGTGGTTTTGCCAAATGTCCTCAAAAGAGGAGCTTTCCTCCTATTTTTGGGATATGTGATGAAATGTCATGAGACATGTGAATATCTTCTGTTCTAAGAAGGCTTTACTTTGCTACGCACTTATCTGTTGGAGGGCTTTTTGATTCCTTTAGTCCCGTCTCACCATAGCCTTAATGGTTATACTGGCTATCTTCATAATGAAGCATTGTTGGTAGGTAAGCTTTTATTACAGAAGAGATTCTACTGCTGACATGAGAGCACCACTCTAGCCCTTCCACTGGTGGATAGGAACTTGGAGGACTGTGAAAGTTACATGATTGCTACTTGGAAGAAGATTTTCAGGTACATAAAAAGAAAAATTAAAGTGGTTGTAAACCTTTGAAATGAAAAGTGAATAAGGCTTTCTATAGTGTGTACTCGCCTCGATTCCAAAACACCTAATGTGATTTCTGCCTGCTCTGTCATCCTTCTGGTTTCTGAATGAATCACTTCTAAAGCCTGGCACACACTAGCAGTTTTTATTCAACCCAGTGGGCTGAACGAAAAAAAAGTCTCTGTACTAACAATCCAATATTAGTACTGTGATCTTGCCTGGTGAGTTATTGTGTTCTGACAAGGGGGCAACCCCCCCCCCCCGGCCTTTGGCTGAGAGTGCTAATCGGATGGCAATTGGCAGACCTTTTTCAGTCCTGCCCCTTCGACAGAAGCTGGGTGAACAGCTGGCTTCTGTCAGACAGACCGCCGTACACACGGGCCGAATGTTGGTCATTTTTTATTGGACCGGCCAATGCCACTTGACATTCAGCCTGTGTGTACTAGGCTTTAGTCTATGCCGACACCGGACAATCCTGGAGATGCCCCCCCAGCATCTGATTGATAGCCTTGATGTTTCCCTGTGAGTCTATATAGAGGGGGTATGTCCTTTTCCTCCACACAGGTCTCAGATTACACTCAGTTCTCCTCTCTGCCATATGCAGTGAGTGACTCAGATTCCTGCCCCCTGACTCCTGAAGCTCGGAAATGTGTGAAATGTGTGTATGAGGATGTAGAGATGTAACTCTCTCCTCATCGGCTTACCTCACCTCAGGCTATCCCCTCTTCAGTCTATCTTGAATGCTGCGGCCAGACTCATCCACCTTACTAACCGCTCCGTATCCGCCACCCCTCTCTGCAATCCCTCCACTGGCTTCCGATTGCCCAACGGATAAAATTCAAAATGCTAACATTGACGTATGAAGCTGTTCATAATACTGCCCCAAACTACATCACCGATCTGGTACCCAAATACCACCCAAAACGTACTCTCCCTCACAAGACCTCCTACTCTCTAGTTCCTGGTCTCCTCCCATGCCCTTCTCCAGGACTTCTCCAGGGCTTCCCCCATCCTCTGGAACTCCCTACCCCAATCCATCAGTCTGTCACCTACTCTCCTCAGCTTTAGGCGCACTCTGAAAACCTATCTCTTCAGGAAAGCCTACCCCACCCTCAGCTAATTACTGAACTCCTCCACTCTTCCTACCATCCATCCCCCACAGCTATTTCCTCCTGTACCACTATCCCCTCCCTCCTAGATTGTAAGCTCCAAGGAGCAGGGCCCTCGAACCCTCGTGTATTGATCCTATGCTCTACCTCTGAAGAAGTGCGTGCGCACGAAACGCGTCATGGGAGCCCAGGACGCCGTTGACACTACGCCGCCGGTGCCACGTGGAGGCCCGGCGGCCATCTTGGTATTTAAAGGGTCAATGTGTTCACCCATACTTGGCACCACTGTGTTTTATTATGCACCCATGCTTTTCTAAATAAAGTCAGTTACCTACTACACTATGATTATTTCCCTGTGTCTCCTGTGAGGAGCTTCTTCAACCTTTACAGCCCCGAGTGATTCCTGTGTCAGCTCCTGAGAGGGGGAATTACCGTATTTGCCGGCGTATAAGACGACTGGGCGTATAAGACGACCCCCTACTTTTCCTGCTAAAATTTAGTGTTTGAGCTATACTCGCCGTATAAGACTACCCCTCTTCCAATGCACACCAGTGGCAGGAATAGTGCCCCATCATTGGTATCAGTGGCAGGAATAGTGCCCCATCATTGGTATCAGTGGCAGGAATAGTGCCCCATCATTGGTATCAGTGGGAGGAATAGTGCCCCATCATTGGTATCAGTGGCAGGAATAGTGCCCCATCATTGGTATCAGTGGCAGGAATAGTGCCCCATCATTGGCATTATTGGCAGGAATAGTGCCCCATCATTAGTATCAGTGGGAGGAATAGTGCCCCATCATTGGTGTCAGTGGGAGGAATAGTGCCCCATCATTAGTATCAGTGGGGGGAATAGTGCCCCATCATTGGTATCAGTGGCAGGAATAGTGCCCCATCATTAGTATCAGTGGGGGGAATAGTGCCCCATCATTGGTATCAGTGGGGGGAATAGTGCCCCATCATTGGTGTCAGTGGGAGGAATGGTGTCCCAACATTGGTGTCAGTGGGAGGAATGGTGTCCCATCATTGGTGTCAGTGGGGGGTGGAATAGTGCCCCATCATTGGTGTCAGTGGGGGGGGGGAATAGTGCCCCATCGTTGGTGTCAGTGGGGGGGAGGAATAGTGCCCCATCGTTGGTGTCAGTGGGGGGGAGGAATAATGCCCCATCGTTGGTGTCAGTGGGGGGGAGGAATAGTGCCCCATCGTTGGTGTCAGTGGGAGGAATAGTGCCCCATCGTTGGTGTCAGTGGGAGGAATAGTGCCCCATCGTTGGTGTCAGTGGGAGGAATAGTGCCCCACACTTGCTGACCCTGTTCTCGTATGGTGCTGCTGCAGCCAGCATATGTGGTTGCAGCAGCACCTCTACACTGACCACTTACCTGCTGGTCCTGCACTCGATTTTCGCGGGGCCGCTCGGCTCCACCCCCTCGCCGGTGATTGGCCGCCTGTGTGCCTTTCCTGAGCTACAGTTCTGGCGGCCAATCACTGGTGAGGAGGCGGAGCCGAGCAGCCGCACGAACATCCAGTGGCCGAACTGAAGGCGCAGCCGCGCTTCCTGGACCGGATCGTCGTGGGACCGGAACCAGGTAAGAAACAGCCGCTGCCCACCCCTGTACTTAGTGTCTCTTCCATTGGGGGAAAAGTGTCAGTATGCCGTATACCGGCGTATAAGACGACCCCCGACTTTTGAGAAGATTTTCAAGGGGTAAAAAGTCGTCTTATACGCCGGCAAATACGGTATATCTTGGTAGAGATTTCTCTGACCTGCTGGACCACATCTTCACCACACGAGGGCGCTTGATCTTCATTCTTTCCAGCTTTTCCCGTGATCAGACCAGAAAGGAGAGGGGAATCTTCAGGATATTTATTCACATGCGTATTACCTATACTCTTCTGGTTAGTGCGCATTTCTATCATTTGCACCGGGAATCAGCGAGCACCTTTTACTGGACTATGTCTCATTATTACCATTCATGATATATTAATAGTGCTGCAATTTTGTATATATATTGAAATTGTATTGTTACTGTACTGTCTCATGTACTGTCTCCCATTATAATGTACAGTGCTGAGCAAACTGTTGGCGTTATATAAATCCTGTATAATAATAATAGAGAGCTGCAGATAAACAGTAGGTAGACCTTACGGAGAAAGATTTGCTTCACCTGTGTGTGGTACCTGAGGCCAGTCACTTTAGTGGGTATATGTAATGGTTTACATTTACAACCATTTGAATTTAAAAACAGCATTATGAGCAAGGAATGGGAGAGCAACAAATTTTTTAAATCTCAAAACTTGGCTTTAAATGAGCTTTTTTTAGACTAAAAATGGCAATCTGTAATCCTCTGGGTTCTTCTTAAAACATGGATGATGTCAACCCAATTGAGCATTGTGCTATACAGATGCAGCTTGGAACGGGTTGGTGGGGGGAAGCACAACCGACAGCCTTGGCTCCTGCAGCGTGTTCAGACTAAGAGGTGTGCGACAGCTGCATTGTAAGAGGGGAAAAAAAAAAAAGAAAAAGAAAAATCACCCAGACTGAATGCTATTTGCTTGAAAGAACACATGTTGCTGTCAACTCCAAGCCCTATTAAGTATGTTTAATGAATCGCTGTTGTTCTCATATTTGCTATCAGTAATGACCTTCACTATTGAGAGACACATGGCCTACCTTAAACAATAGCCCACAGCATAAGATGCAAGATGGATCCTATCACGGCCCTGGCTACTATATTCATCACTAAAACAAACTGCTGGTTGTAGCCGAACAGACACCCCCATATATCACAAGAGCAGCCTTCCATATTTTCCGACGTTCAGCTCCTGCCTTGCATCCCTTTCCCCCCCTCCTGCATCGTGACCATGCTCCCGTGTTCATTTAATACTTTTGATAAACTTCTACCGACAAACCCAATGATTAATGATGGTTAAAAGAATTGAATCAAGGGTAGGAAAAGACAGGGCCAAAAAAAAATATAAAAGACCGCCGGACTGATGGAAATTAGCGTCTGCGCAGAAATATATGATGGACCCTCCTTCTCTCTATGCCAAGTAATTACTTGTACAGACCTCTCATAATAATTCCTCGTCCAGCCAAAACGGAAAAGTCAGTAACTCACAGTCCGGAGAGCAAGGTGAAGGCAAGGCCAGGGGAGTACGGATCAATATTTCATTTACTCAAAGCACTTTGCTTCTTCCATCCTTGTATCCAATTCTTTCGTACGAAGGAAATGAGAGGTCTGTAGACAAAGCACCGGGACTGTGTCCCTAATTTCCTTGGGGTGCTGTCAGACCAAAGAGGAGTCTAAAAAGCACATGGCGTATACCAGCTTGCAATGATCTCCTGTCGAGAGAAAAAAAAAATGATGAAAAAAACATCGACCGTCAGTTCATAAAATGCGAACACAGAATTTAAATTTTCCTCTCCTGAAAAATTTCATGGCAGCAGTAATAATATTTGTGGGGCTTTAGGTTGTAGGCAGTGATTTTTTTCCCCAGTAAAATACAAATTATATTTTGCTTATAGAAGAAAGCTGTTAATAAAAAACTAATGACATTGTAATTTCAAAGGGTAAAGGTTTGTGTTTTGAGCTTCATCAAGAACAAATATTTGATGTGATTTTTCAGATTTTTAGTTTGCTGTCTCATATTTGTTCCCTTTCTGTCTAGTGGCAGAGTAAATGTACAATCAACACCCCTGCAGAACAACTGTCATATATCAGTTACAGCGGGGGTGTCAAACTCATTTTCATCCCGAGCTGCATAAGCATTATGGTTGCCCTCAAAGGGCAACATCTGTAAGACTAGGTATAGAGAGCACTCTGCCCCCCCCCTTGCATCAGATGTCAAAAGCCCCCCTTCCCCACCAAGTTAAGAGTCTCCAACCCTCCCTTACATCACAGTGCATTCCCCTTACCTTGTGCTGCTTCCGGGAAAAAACTGAGGGTGGAGCTGGCAAGCAGAAAGTACAGGATCTGGAGGAGGACCAGAGGAGGGCTGGAGTCAGCTGCTGAAGTCAGCTGAATGCTGAGAACAGGGGAGGCAGAGATGAGGGTGTGCAGTAGCAGCATGAAGATGAGCAGGATCTGGTGGAGGAGTTCGGTCCTCCTCTCTGTTGCCAACTGCTGAGACAAGGTGGAGGTGGGGACAAGGGAGCAGCACCAGCAAAAGGTGCAAGGGCCACATAAAATGGTCTGGTGGGACAGATTTGGCTTGTGGGTCTTGTGTTTGACACATCTGGATTACAGCATACGACTCATTGCCACTGTATTAGAATAAGACTGATAGCAGGGCCGGATCTAGACTGTTCGATGTGGGGGTGCAGAAAAAATGTCAGGGGGGCAGAGGATGGGAGATCAGCAGGGCAGTGTACAAGGGGTCAGCAAGGTATAGAATAGGGTCAGCATTATGTAGGGCAGTGTACAGAGGCCATTAGTTTGTAGGGCAGTGTACAGGAGACAACAGAACTGAGGACAGGGGTCACTACTGGCAGGGCAGAGGACAGGAGTCACTGCTGGTAGGGCACAAAAAAATCTGGTGGGCATAGCCCACCCCAGCACCCCCCTAGATCCAGCCATGACTGATAGGCTCTGAGGGTATACAGGCTCATGCAGACAGATGTTGTTTTCCTGCACATCAAATGCAAAGCAGATTTCCATTTACGTAAATGTGTTGTGGATGAGAGTTCTAAAGTGGCATTTGATCTGTTTTGCATAGAGTTGTGTTTCTTTGGATGTGGCAAGTCCCATTTACATGAATATTTTTGAGGGCTCTTACAGATGATCAGAGCAGTGAGAAATGGGATCAGGGAGGGGGGGGGGGAGGTTTGAATATAAGTAGGAATTAATGACTTAATGATTTCCCTTTAACCACTTGCCAAGCGCAGATAGCCGAATGACCGTGGCCTACGGACACAGCTGATCACGTGATGTGGTAAAAGGCCAATCACAGTGGCCTTTTACCACGTGATCAGCCGTGTCCAATGACACAGCAGATCACAGGTAAATGCAGTTGCCAGTTATCGGCTGCACTTTCCTCACGCTGTAAGTACTGCTGATAACCGCCAATTGTCAGAGGACTGATCGGCAACGATCATCAGGGCCCAGCAGTGCCACCCACCAGTGCCGTCCATCAGTACTTAGCAGTGCCACCCACCTGTGCCCATCAGTGCCCAGACGTTCCACCCACCTGTGCCCATCAGTGCCTAGTAGTGCCACCAACCAGTGCCCAGCAGTGCCACCCAGCAGTGCCACCCACCAATGCCCAGCAGTGCTGCCCAGCAGTGCCACCAGTCAGTGATGCCAGTCAGTGACGTCAGTCACTGCCACCCATCAGTGCCGCCTATCAGTGCTGCCTATCAGTGCCCATCAATGTTGCATCATCAACGCACATCAGCGAAGGAGAAAAATTACCTGTTTGCAAACTTTTATAACAGAAACAAAGAAAAACTTTTTTTTTCAAAATGTTTGCTCTTTTTTTGTTTATAGCGTAAAAAATAAAACACCCAACGGTGAGTACATACCACCAAAAGAAAGCTCTATATGTGTGAAAAGAATGATAAACATTTCATATGGGTACAGTGTTGCATGACCGCGCAATTGTTATTCAAAGTGTGACAGCGCTGAAAGCTGAAAATTGGCCTGGGCAGGAAGGGGGTAGAAGTGCCCGGTAGGCAAGTGGTTAATATTCTTTAATATCAGTCCAAAGAACAATTGTGGAGGCATCTTGCAGCATCTGCTCTTAAGGTGACCCTAAACTATATCCCTATCCAAAAATGATCCATGTGCATCCACTGCTGTACCCCGTACTTTATCCACTTATGCACTTTGTATGTTTCCAGCAGTGATCACCGCAGGTAATGGTGGCTGTGCGGACAGCCATGGATAGCTGTGGCCACCGCCGACCTGTCATTGATATGTACAGGGCTTAGCGGCTGCAGCTAGCCACTCACAGATTGCAAAAACAGCTGCAGGAGTCAGCAGATTCCTGCCGCTGTCATTCGCACCAGTCACTCGTGTGACTATAGCCTAACCCTCACCTCTTGTTCTGGGGATAACTGTAAAATTTTAGATTTCCCATCACTTTGTGAGTGGGGAAATGGAGGGGGTGAATCTATCTAGTAGGGACAAAGGCTTATACATACAATATTTATTTAAAAAATTGTCACTAAAAATGTGTCAAGTATTTGAACAGGTGTTACTTATTATCCCTGGATTGTGTCTAACATGTATATTTCCTAGGATTGTCAGTTCCATCTAGCGGCCATTATTTGTATTTTCCAGATTGCAGGATTTGAGCAAAATACTGCATTATACCCACTAGATGGAGCTGATGATCATTGGAAATACATATATTAGACACAATTCAGGGATATCTACAAAAAATGACAGTGCAATTCAGGGATTATTAATGACATTTGAGACATTCGCAATTGTTTTTATAAATAGACCCCTTTAATTTAATAGTTCTGCTATTAAACAAATAAGAGAGTGTTGCTTCTCCAAAGGATACCTACCATATGCACCAGGCATATGAACCAGTATCCCTATATTTGGAGAGCGTGCAACATTCCCCTTCCTCCCCAAATATCGAGGACTAGGGGGCACTGCTTTGAAAGAACCAATGCTTTATGCCAGTGAGAGTACTGAGGGGGGGGGGTGACATGCATTAATGACCTGCAAGTGCCCTGTTTTCTTTGTTCAGAAACGCTTCTTATCCTGCTCTGGCCTATAGACACAAGTATGTCCATAGGATGGACTCAATGGAGTCACTGAGTTGGTGATGATTCAGTGTTGAAGAATTAAAATGGCATAGGACTCATGATGGATTCCTTCACTGTCATTCTATAATTGCTTTGGTTAACCAATAGGAAACATATCAGTTACACTGTATACAATATAACTGCTATATTCCTTTTTCCCTAGATGAAGTCATTAGAAAATGACAGCGTGGAAATCCACCATAATTCCCTAGGACATTCATGAGGCTTGAATCCATACAGATCTAGTTACTCGCTCCCAGTGGATTAATGGTAAACTGAGATACATTAAGAGGTAAAGGAAAGTGGAATAGTGTTTTTCTTTTGATAACGTTTTTGAGAAACAAGTCATTATTTTAACTTTTTTAAAGCAAAGTGCACAGATAAGAAGGCTACATGACCTCATTAGAAGGGCTAGGACCTCTTTGATGCTTTGAGGTTGGTGGCCCTTTTATTGGGGACTTCTCTTCAATTTATAAAACCAATTAATTAGAGCAGGGGTCAAAAAACACTATAGACGGTATCATCCCCATAGTCAAGTAATAGACCAAAATATAGAAAGATAGGCAGCATGTAGAATGTAGGCATCATGGTGGCTAAATAGTTAGCACTTCCACCTGGCAGTACTAGGGTCATTGGTCAAATCCAAACCATGGCACCACCTGCCTGGAGTTTGCATGTTCTCCCTGTGCCTGCATGGGTTTCCTCCCATACTCCAAAGACATTCTGGTAGGTGAATTGGCACCTGTCTAAATTATAACAAAAAATGGTGAAGCATCACCAAAAAAACAAAAAAGCTTCACCATTTTTTGTTATAATTTACACATCCTGATGTATAGGGAATAGGTGATAGCAGCTGGCTATTTATTAGGTAATTTCATAGTTGAGCGCAGGAGGATATTTCAATTTTAATTGCCTGTCTAAATTGGCCCTAGTATCTGTATGTATGAATGTGAGTTAGGGACCTTAGATTGTACACCCCTTGAGGGTTAGGGACTGATGTGAATGTACAATATATATGTAAAGTGCTGCGTAAATTGATGGCGCTATATAAGTACCTGTAATAATAATAAAAAAGATAGAGAACTTTAAATATACCTCCACTCCAACAGTCAACTAGCACAAAAAAATTGTCCAAATATAATAAATTATATTTTATGACAAAATTTCATAACACACCTCCACATAGGACATTAAAATCACAGATTACAAAGTTGGGCAGCACAGTGGCTAAATGGTTAGCACTTCCACCTGGCAGCACTAGGGTTGTCAATTCACAATCCTAACCATGGCCCCACCTGCCTGGAGTTTGCATGTTCTCCCTGTGCCTGCATGGGTTTCCTCTGGGTACTCCAGTTTCCTCTCACACTCCAAAGACATGCTGGTTGGTTAATTGGCTCCTGTCTATATTGGCCCTAGTATGTATATGAATGAATGTAAGTTAGGGACCTTAGACTGTACACCCCTTGAGGGTTGGTAATTTATATGAATGTACCAGGGGCGGACTGACAACTCATGGGGCCCCCGGGCAATAGGGGATCATGGGGCCCTTGCCCAAACTCAAAAAGCCTATGAAAAAAGGTACCAGGGGTATCTCATGGGGCCCCCTACTGACCCCGGGCCCTCGGGCAGTGCCCGAGTTTCCAAATGGTCAGTCCGCCCCTGGAATGTACAATATGAAACGAAATGGTTAGCATACGAAATGGTTAGCACTTCCACCTGGCAGTACTAGGGTCATTGGTTCAAATCCCAACCACAGCACCACCTGCCTGGAATTTGCATGCTCTCCCTGTGCCTGCGTGGGTTTCCTCTGGGTTCTCCGGTTTCCTCCCACACTCTAACGGCATGCTGGTAGGTTAATTGGCTCCTGTCTACATTGGCCCTAGTATGTGTATGTATGAATGTGAGTTAGGGACCTTAGATTGTACGCTCCTGGAGGGCTAGGGACTGATGTGAATGTACAATATATATGTAAAGCGCTGTGTAAATTGACAGCACTATATAAGTACCTGAAATAAATAAAAATAAATAAATATATATATATACACACATGTAAAGAGCTGTGTAAATTGACAGCACTATATACGGTAAGTACCTATAGTAATAAATAAAATATTACATGTGCATTAGAAGTAGGTTAATTGGCTCCTGTCTATATTGTCTCTAGTATGTGTATGTATGAATGTGAGTTAGGGACCTTAGATTGTACGCTCCTTGAGGGTTAGGGACTGATGTAAATGTACAATATATATGTAAAGCGCTGCGTAAATTGATGGTGCTGTATAAGTACCTGAAATAAATAAATAAATATATATATATACACACGTGTAAAGAGCTGTGTAAATTGACAGCACTATATAAGTACCTATAGTAATAAATAAAATATTACATGTGCATTAGAAGTAGATTTTCGCAGGGAGTACCTAGGTGCATCGAAACATCCTGTTTTGACACAATACACAGAGATAAGAAACAAAGTCTACTCATTTTACGGGAAAAGTGTTGACAAAGCCGCTTACCGTATATATACCTGATTTGAACGAGCTTAGCTTGTTCATATTTATTTAACATTCTTTATGGTAATCTCTTCTGTTGTATTTGTGATCTTGTTGTTTCTTCTAAATAAAGAATGAAAAAAAAACGAAAAAAAAACAAAACAATGGTTCTTAACAAATTTAGAGTCACGGACTCAAATATTGCAAGTGCTATAATAAAGTGTCCACAAACATTTGATAGACATTGTAGCTTTACAGTAAAAATATATATTCACAACACTTACAAATATGTACATAAATTTGCTGATGACTGCACGGAATAATATATATTTGACATTTATGTAAGTGCGCTGTGCAGCCAACTCATTACAGGCTAAAAGTGACAAATTGACTAGATTGTTTTATGGGACTGATTGACAGGAAGTTAGCCATTTATTGGAATAGTTTATGAATGCTATTAAAAATGTTTTTACATTAACCTGCAATTTAAGTTTAGAGCAACTTATGAACGTGTAAAGAGGTGAATCTACTGCAATAGACAGTAATGAGGTGGTATAAAAAAGTGTCTAGACTAGTTTTGTAACATGCCAACAGAGGGCAACACAAGGCTGCACGAACAGACACAGGGAGCACCAACCTAAATAAGTCAGTGTGCCAAAAAACATTGTTCTGTGTACATTGGGAGCTGGAAAACCACAATTTGGTATTTTAAAGCATTTTTCAAGTTTGTAAATTGTAAGCATCCTGATTAAAAGTTAAATTGATGATTGATCTTGGCAGTATCACACTATTGTGTCCCTTATATGTTTGCATTTATATGAAACATGCTTGATGGGGATATATGGAGTCTCAAGGCTTTTTGGATCCTGATGATATTATGAAGGCAGTTTTAACTGGGTAAAGATCCAGAGGAGGATTGTCTCCCACCTATCTTTTGGAAAGATATAAAAGCGTCTGTTTTTTGGAATATTGGTAAGGGTATGCATTCCCTACTGCACTTAGAAGTGCCACAATCCCGGTTTGAATAGAGCACTGAAGAGTGATTCACATTCACAGTGGTATTTCATTGCTTTGGATTCACAGTTTTTTTCACTTTATTCACGTTTTCACTGATTGTTAATGTGATTGGGTATCCACTTGAATAAAGTCAATATAATTTATTTGATTTAAAAAGATAATACACTATGTAAATATTTTCTTTTTTTGAGGAATATTATCGGAGGAAGTTTCTGAAGGATTTTTGAACACGATATCATTTGAGAAGAACTTGATTTAAAAAAAAGTTTTGGACTTATAGGGCTTGGACTGCACATATTTTTATTGAGGACTTATTGTATAGCATCTTCTGTTTATTAATTTTTGTACATCTTTTGGGGTAAAGGTGTTTGATGGTGCTGTGGGGAATTTTGTTTATATAGTTTGTTTATTTAGAGAGTGGTTTTGAATTTAATTAAAATGTGAAAGTCTGCATGAAACTGGGCAGATTGTTGGATCTCTGCAATGTTATCAAAACAGCAGTCTTTGAGCTGGATCTTCATTTTCGGGAAGAGGGCATTTTCAGGGGTTGAGCTCGTCGAAGGTCTTCCTGATCTCTCGCTGTCTTCCAGTGATGTTCTTCCGCTCTTCTAATGTGCGTGCCACTCAAAACACCTCAAACGACTCATTAAAGCATCGCCCTAAACTTGCCAAATCATGTCAAACGTCTCTGTGGCAGATTTGCCCAATTTCACAAAGAATTGCATATTTGCTCTTTGTTCTAACTTGCTGTCCATGATGAACTAGCAGACATGGTAACGCACATAGTCAGAATAGCACCAGTTGCACAGCTCCCGATGAACACAAGACACAGTCTTTTGGCACACTGACTTATAAAGGTTGGTGCTCCCTGTGAATGTGCGTGCAGCCCTGTGCTGTCATCTCTTGGTGTGTTACAAAACTAGTCTCTAAACTTTTTGATACCACCTTAGTGCAATATACAATACACAAACCAACTCTTAGATGTGTATAGGTCTACAATATATTTACCACTGAAGATGAGAGATTTTCCCTCAAAACAAACACATTCGGGCATATTTAGTAACTGTGAAACCAAAATTGAATGTTACTAGGCTATTTCTTTCCACACCAGATGTTCTTCATTCATAAAAATATTGTGCATCATGAAAATACCACGTTATGGCCGCTAGATGGAGGTGACCATCATAGATGATCATAGGAAGAGTTTCTGACAAATATGTAGATGGACCTTTTGATGGCTTTTCTTGAAGGCTTAGTTTGGATTTGTTTTTTTTCATTCATGCTAGATTCACTTTCAGGCCACTGTGGGTTACTGCACTTAGCATATCATCTTTGCTGTTTGGAGTAACTTATTAAACAAGCCTGTTTATGTCTCATGATGATGAAATGTAATCTTGGGAGAAGTACACTGGCTTTTGTCCAGGAGGCAACAGTAGCTCAGTTGCTAACGTGGGCGGCTACTGGTTTTGGAATAAAAGGAAAACATTGGTCCAGTCTTGTACATGGCTGCTGGCCAAAACTTTGTTAAGACAGTGAGTCGATAAGCTGACAAGGAAAAGATCAGCCTTGCTAAACACACTATTCATCTAAACACAGAGATCTACTATGTGTGAGTAAGGCCTTGTCACTGCAGGCCTCATTTATGAAGGTTCCCCTGGTCCATGTTGTCCCACATCTTCCCCTTCTTACTGCAAAGGGAAATATGTTTGAATGACTAAAAAATTTTGACATCTGACACATTGATTCTTATTCATTGATGAAAACAGGAACAATCATATTCTGTTTTAATAGGAGAAAATGAACTTGACTGGTTGCTGTGACCAAAAAAGCCAATCGTGGCCTAGTTTTCATAAGAACTGATTTTTGAAACCGGCGTGAATCAAAAATAAGCTGGTGTTTTCAACCAGCAGCCTGTAAGAGGGACGAGTAAGAGGGTGATAGTGGGCCTTACTACATGTTTTCCAGTTAACACATTGGGCACTAAGTCTGGGTCCCCTAAGAGGACTACACCAGTGTGGGTTCTTCTGGGCTATGCTAGGCACCTGAGACAGGGTTACATATGGGGTACTTTGCTTTTAGCCATTTGTAGGACAGTGACCCTGTTTACGGGGCCTAGCATAGCCCAGAAGAACCCATTGCCGATCCCGGCAGCAGCATGGAACCCCGCCTTGCACATAGCCCGGGCTCCAACGTGCACTTGACTTTAACTCTTGAACTTCCATACATCTGTACAGGATGGGGCCTCAGCAGTCCAGTTCTACTCCAGTTGCTGTGGAAAATGAAATGTGGCGTAGGGAGTACCTACAACATCTCCCTCATGGCTAGAGGCAACTCCACCTATAACAGGTACACATTTATAACAGGCTGCTTGATGATTGTAATTTAGTTGTTCATGGCAACCACATGTATAACTTTCACTAGAATGGCTCTTAACATGATGACTCTTCATACCCCATGTGCTAGTGACCCAAGCTGTAGACTAAGTGCAAAGTTGTGCCAGTTACTTGCATTACACCCCTTTGAGTAATTTCAGACCAGGCAAAAGGCAAAGTTTCAACGCTTTACAGAATAAAGTATAGACAGTTGTCATGCCTTCAGCAATTTGTTCTTTGTTAATTAGGCATTATTAGTATGCCTTATCAGTTTGTAATTCTCTGTTCATTGTGTAACTGCTCCATCTAGTGGCTGTTTGTATACACTGCATCTTTTCACAGTAGAAGTTTGACCCATTTCAGCTTCCATAGCTTGTAGCCTATGAACTCTGATTACATCATCAGCCCTGCTCATAGCAGCCATTTCCTCATCACAGACTCCATTCCTGTGGTAACCACGCTGCTGGTAGGATCCAACCCTCACATTCAGGCTCACAATAGCATCGTCGGTACGTCTACACACATGTCTATATTTTATGCATCTGTGTTTTATGTAACCTACATGTCTTACATGTGTTTATATGTGCATTGCCTTACTGTAATGTATAATATGCTTTGTCACATGGCAGACAGTGTTACTAAGCGCCTTATTTTCTGTTCCTCAGTTTCACCTCTTATATCTTTGCAATAAAGACAAAGTTGGACGTTGCTTCTTTGTCAACTCATTGCCGAGAAAGGTTTAGCTGTCTGTCAAGCTATGTACCTTCACACATAAGGAGGACAGAACAACAGTACAGAGTCCAACATGATACAGTCTTTTTTCCTCCTGAGTCCTAACTACAGGCTTAATTGTTGCCCCAGTGTACCTACAAACGTGTAGTCCAGCAATTACAGTCCTTCAGAGGCACTCTCATGCAAATGCAAGTCTTTTGGAGTGTTGGTGTCTTCGGGGTGAACCCCAGAGTCAGATGACTTGACATCCAGGCAGTGATGAGCAACATCCTTCTGCTCCTCGCGGGTATTGTTCTCATTCTCTTTTGGGCCTCAAACCTGATGCAGGCCCTGGTCCTCCTGACCCTCTCTCTTTGCAACCTTCCTTCTTGGGCTCTCTGTGGTAAACAATCCCAGAACCCTCCCCAACTACCTCTACATGGATTATTCGCAAACCAGACCACAGTCCTATATTTATAAATTACAGGATTAGTGGGCTGGACCCAGAGAAGAACTGGCCATAAACCAAAGAACCAGGAATGGCATTAACTCCTACCCTCCCTGGTGGGACAGCATTTAACTATTTCAAATAATGAAGTAAATTGGTGCAGCACTACCCCAATCCTACACTCCTCCTACACTAGCTTAACTCAATAGCCATGAGATAAACAAAATATACAAATAAATGATGTACCATACCAGTATAAAAGAACTTTGTGAATAGAATAGAATACACAAAAACTTGTATAAATCATCCAGAAATGGTCAAATGTCTCATTAACCACCAAAATAGACGTGACTAATGTAGTGAAATACAGTGAACCAAAATACAGTAAACAATTACTCACAAATCATAAAGTGAACTGGTCCACTCAGGGGTTCATAGTGAGAAAAAAATGTGAATTACTAGTGAAATATTAATCAAGAAACGCCAGTGATAGGAATATAAATAAATAAATTAATAAACAGTCCCAATGGGACTCTAGAAGGTATAAGCTAAAATAATCTGCGATGAAGCAAAAATTGACATATAAAGTGAATCCTTAAAATGTGGGATTGGGTGAAGCAAGATGGCGTCCACACCGGGACTATGTCACCACGTTCCTACGTGTTATGCCCCGTTAACACGTGACTTCCTCAGGGAGCCCAGGCCGTGGATGCTTACTCTTGTTTCCTAACAGACGTTTTGGCCCTTTGGGTCACTTCAAGGAGGTGAGGGGGCTATTCAGCCATTTATGGATAATTTCCTTCTGTTTGTCGTGCGGATTTAACTAATGGATATTGTGTTATTTGCACAATATCTATTTGGTATATGGTCGGGTGATAGCAGCCCCCCCTCCTACCTGCCAATAATTCATTGTGAGTAGCGCAGGAGGCCCTTATTGATTTATTTAACTATTTGAGGGGTTTTTTACAGCTTGGCCTGGGAAAAATGAAAAATGAAAGCTAGTTGGTTTACAGTCAATATATTAACGTTGTTTGTTTGCTTGGTCCAAAAGAGGTGACATGAAGAGAGCTCATGAACACTGGACGAAAAAGTGATAGGCCATAACAACCAGGATTCATCATTCAAATGAGAGACATAAAATCTGATTGGTAGCTATAGACTTAAATTCGAATGTAACTCAAAAAGTGAGGTACTAATCATTTCCTCCCTCCTCCTAGCCTGTAGTGTTTTATGTTGGTGCCCATTCCCACTTCCTCAGTCCTCCTAGGCAAGGGTGACATTGCTTGTCCCTCCCTTCTCCAAGCCCGCAGCTTCCTGGGACTGTCACATGTCCCAGGAGGTTGCAGGACCAATCTGCCTGCACTACACATTCTCGCACATGCACAGTAGGGAGCCAGCAGTGATTAATAAAGTCCCAGCCAGCTCACAAATCCAAGATGGCATCCCCGGGGACCTGCAGCGATCAGAGTAAAGACAGCACTGGAATCCACGGACCGTGAAGTACCTGACTTAAAAAATTCAGGAACTACAGTATTTGTAAAGCTGTTGACTTTTAATTTTTAAAAAACTTGGTTGAGGTCAGGGGCAGACTGACAACTCATGGGGCCCCCGGGCAATAGGGGATCATGAGGCCCCTGTGTCCTTGCCGAAACTCAAAAAAGCCTATGAAAAAGATACCAGGGGCATCTCATGGGGCCCCCTACTGACCCCGGGCCCTCGGGCAGTGCCCGAGTTTCCAAATGGTCAGTCCACCCCTGGTTGAGGTGATTGTAACTGGATTAGTGCACTTGCAACAACAACAGCTGATTACTGCCCAAGCGTGAACTAATTCTGTTTTGTTTCTGATTTGATTTCTTTATGGAGGATCTGGGCTTTAGGTGAGCTGCTGCACATAGAGTTTTATACTTTCATTTGCATTGTGGGATCTCTTTTTTTTTAATTCACAATGGTGACCTCACTGAAGTTCTGGGCTCCCCCACCAATCTTTAATTCAGGTAAGTAGAATAATCCCCTCTTTTATAAATATACAGTTTATAGGGTTGGTTATAATTTGTGAGTATACAAACAATAAGGATAGAACTGTCTTTTGATGGTGGTCCTGTATTCTAGGTCTCCCTTTTTTGTTTCATCTGGAATATGCAGTTCAATTTTGGGCACCAATTCACAAAAAGAACATTGGGGAACTGGAGAAAGTACAGAGAAGGGCAACCAAACTGATACGAGGCATGGAGGAGCTCAGCTATGAGGACAGATTAGAGGAACTGAATTTATTCTCTCTTGAGAAGAGGAGATTAAGGGGGGATATGATCAACATGTATAAATACATCAGAGGTTCATATAGTGAACTCAGTGTAGAGTTATTCACCCTGAGGTCATTACAGAGGACAAGGGCACACTCTTTACGTCTGGAGGAAAAGAACTGTAATCTCCAAACACGGAAAGGTTTCTTCACAGTAAGAGCTGTGAGAATGTGGAATAGACTCCCTCAAGAGTTGGTTCTGGCCAGCTCAGTGGATTGCTTTAAAAAAGGCCTGGATTCTTTCTTAGATACACAGAATATAACTGGATCAGGGGCGGACTGACCATTTGGGCACTCGGGCACTGCCCGAGGGCCCAGGGTCAGTAGGGGGCCCCATGAGATGCCCCTGGTACCTTTTATAGGCTTTTTTGGGTGTGCTTTGAGTGTGGGCAAGGACACAGGGGCCCCATGATCCCCTATTGCCCGGGGGCCCCATGAGTTGTCAGTCCAACCATGAACTGGATACTAACATTTATAGGTAAAGTTGATCCAGGGAATATCCGATGGATCAGGAAGGAATTTTTTTTCCCTGTAGGAGTAAATTGGATCATGCTTTGCTGGGTTTTTTGCCTCCGTCTGGATCAACTGTGGGTATAGGATTATACCTTTTTTTTTTTTAATGGTTGAACTGGATGGACTTTTGTTCTTTTTCAGCCAGACTAACTATGTAGCTATGTAATTATGGGGATATGTTACATGGGGCTTGTTTCTGAGGAGAAGGGAAATTTGTTGGGCAGAAGGTCTTCAGGGAATTGACCACATTGGTGTCTGTCTTTCCAGCAGGGGATCAGTTATGGTGGGGGAGATTTACCAAAACTGGAGCACTCAGATTCTGGAGCAGCTGTGCACGGTAGCCAATCAGCCTCAAAGGCTGGCCATACACTATACAATTTTCTGTCCAATTTCTGCCCAATTTCCTTTAGATTTACCTTCAACTATGTAGTGCAAGAGCCTACCTAATTAGATATAATTGAAAGTGTTGTTAGGTTTGACCTCATATTATATGGTTTTTGGTAAATCTAAACCAAAAATCGCAAGAAAATTGTATAATGTATGGCCAGCCTAAGTTCAGCTTGTTCAGTAAGGCTGGCCATACATTATTCAATCCTCTTGAGATTTTTGCTTTAGATTTACAAAAAAACCATATAATAGGAGGTCAAACCCAAACAGCACTTTCAGTTGTATCCAGGGGCGGACTGACCATTTGTAAACTCGGGCACTGCCCGAGGGCCCGGGGTCAGTAGGGGGCCCAATGAGATGCCCTGGTACCTTTTTCATAGGCTTTTTTGAGTTTGGGCAAAGACACAGGGGCCCCATGATCCCCTATTGCCCGGGGGCCCCATGAGTTGTTAGTCCACCCCTGGTTGTATCCAATTAGGCAGGCCCTTGCACTACACAGTTGAAGGTAAATCTAAAGGCAATTGGGCAGAAACTGAACAAAAAAGTGGAAGAAAATTGTGAAGTGCTTGGCAAGCCTTAGGCTTTAACAATGAAACCTGGAAGCTGATTGGTTTCTATGCAGAGCTGCACCAGGTTTTGCCCTCTTCAGTTTTAGTAAATCTCCTCCAGTGTGTCTGATATTTTACGACAGTTCCTGGCTTCAGTAAAAAACTTCAACAGTAATCAGCAAGCTTCCCAATGACTGTGTTTGCTTGGCAGCTGTGCTTGGCACACTACCCATTCATTTTGGCCTCATTAATTAGATGCAGCTGTTTGGCACCAATAAAAAAATGATAAACACCTGAAAAAAATCTACATTCCTAAAGGTTAAAAAAATTACCAGTATAAAACTCACTAAATCCCTTGCACCCAAAAGTCAAGCAGAACAACATTCTGAAACTGCACAAGGTGACCTGGGAAAGGGCACCTGTAGCATCAGGTTAGGGCAATAACCGAAACCATACGTTGTCGGAAAGGTCACTGCCATCCTAAGGACCTGTTCACACCAAAGCGTGGTGCAGGAAAGGTGCATTCCAGAAACGCTCTACCCATGTAGCAATGCTCTTGTGCCAATTAATTACTTATAGTGTTACTAACCCGACAAAAGTAAAATCAGTCTGTATATGCACTAAAGCTCAGAGGCGTCTCTAGGGATGGTGACACCCAGTGCGGTAACACGTGGTGTCACCCCTCCAGAGAGGAAGAAGCGGTGGCGGGGTAGCGGTAAAATGATTATCCCTTGAAGATATGTATTCCCTGAAGCAACTGTGCATGTGCCGGTTTCAGGTCGAAGAAGCCGATCTCCGACTTTACCACAGAGCCGGCGATCGGCTTCTTCGGCTTGAAACTGACACATGCGTAGTTGCTTCAGGGGATACTCATTTCACTGCTACACCGGGGCAGGTGCAGCTGTCACTGCACCCCCTGTGATGGTGTCACCCAGTGCAGCCCACACCCCCTGCACCCCCCAAGGGACGCCACTGCTAAAGCATGCTTGTTATACTCACTGTGAAACCTAAGGGGATATTCCTCTGCATTTGTGAAAAGGCTGTTTAATCCTGTCTTCTCTGATCCTCCCCTTCTTCCAGTGTTCCCCTCTTATCTCCTGATAAGACATATCATGTGGAGTCACTCTTCACATGTTCAGTTTGGTGTGCATTGCTAAAGAGGTTTTTTTTTTCTTGGGAGAGTGCATGCGATCAGCACAGCATCAATCAGCACCTTCCAGACAGAGGTCAGGGGTTCTGCATCCTCCTAGAGCAAAATGAAAACTCCTGCAAGCTTTAACATGTACTCGGCTGGACACTGATAGAAGTCACAAGACTGCTATATACTGCTGATGAGAAAAGGTATTTAGCAGTTTATATTTACTAAAATAATTGCATTTCCATGTTGTGTGCACTGTGGGAGACCATATATAGTCCATTGCCCTGCTGACCCCTGCCCTTGCCCTGCCAACCTCTGTCCTGCTGGCCCCTGTCCTCTGCCTTGCTGCCCCTTGCCCTCCACAATGCTGACCCAGTACTCTGCCCTGCTTACCCCTGTTCTGTGCTCTGCTGACACCTTTCTTCTGCTTTGCTGACCCCTGTACACTGCCCTACTGATCCCTGACCTCCACCTCGTTGACCCGTTCTATGCTCTGCTGGCCCCTGTCCACCATCCTGCTGATCCATGTCCTATGCCCTGCCTACCCCGGTACACTGTCCTGCTTGCCATCCAACCTCTTCCCTGCTGACCCCTGTAAAGTGCCCTAAAAACTAATGGCAAATGTACACTGCCCTACAAACTGTTGATCCTAATCTCTGTCCCACTGACCTCCTATTCTCTGCCCTCTGACATTTTTTACTTTACCCCCACATCAGACAGGCTAGATTCAGCCCTGGTGTTCAGTTGGACTCACCAGGCTGAGGCTGTTGTTTTGGACTGGTACTTACCAGCTTTTGGAAACTACTAATTTAAAGATGCAGGAATTGAGACTAATCAGAGGTGTGAAGGTGCAGGAATTGGGGCTGATCTAAGGTTTGAAGGTGCAGGAATTGTGGAGGATCAGAAGTGTGAAGGTACAGGAATTAGGGCTGATCTGAGGTGTGAAGGTGCAGGACTTTGGGCTGATCTGAGGTTTGAAGGTGCAGGGATTGGGACTGATCAGAAGTGTGAAGGTGCAGGAACTGAGGCTGATCTGAGGCTTGAAGGTTGAGCAATTGGTACTGCTCAAGGTGTGAAGGTGCAGGAACTGATGCTGATCTGAGGTTTGAAGGTTGAGCAATTGGTACTGATCAGAAGCGTGAAGGTACAGGAATTAGGGCTAATCTGAGGTGTGAAGGTGCAGAAATTGGGGCTTGTTTGAGTTCTGAAGGTGCAGAAATTGGGGTGATCTGTGGTGTGAAGGTTTAGGAATTGGGGTGATCTTTATTGTGAAGGTGAAGGAATTGGGACTGACCTGATGTCTGATGGTGTAAAAAATTGGGTGTTCTGAGGTGTGAAGGTGCAGGAATTGATCTTATTTGAGATTTGAATGTGCAAAGATTGGGCCTCACCTGAGGCGTGAAGGTGGAAGAATTGGAGCTGATCTGAAGCATGATGGTGCAAGAACTGGGGCTGATCTGAAGTCTGAAGGTGCAGAAATTGGGACTGATCTGAGGTGCGAAGATGATGGAATTGGGACTGATCTGAGGTGCGAAGATGATGGAATTGCAGCTTATCTGAGGTGTGAAGGTGCAAAAATTGGGCCTCATCTGAAAGAACCTTATTAGGTTGACCGCTATCACACGTTATTTCCAACCATATAACTGAATATGCCAGCTGGCATATTCATTTTAAGCTTACCATACTTACCTTGCAGCATACATCTTCTGGAACAAGGGTAAGTTACTACTTACTTTACCACTGACTATTGATCTTAGAAAGCACAGTGTTCATTTCTTACTAATAATCATGCCATTTACAGAATTTACTTTATATTTTTCATGATTGAGAGTATAAAGTTGACTTTTTTATGTAGCTGGCACTCAGTTTTTCTAAAAACTTTTTTCGGCACACTGTGCTCAAAAGGCTGTCTACCCCTGCTATATACTGTGACATGTTAGGAATTTATTCAAGCAGAATTGTAATGTTGCTGTCCACTCTATGGGTACTCCAAATATGAGAGAGCAAGCTATTTACAAAAAATGGAACAATGGCAGTGACCACACTGACCACCATTGCGTCTCCAAATACCAAACCAAGTACAACTGTATAGGAGTGGGCAGAGGGACTTGGATCCAAAACCAGGAGTCTTCCTCCAATCAAATATAGTTGAGCGCTGTGCAATAATGATTTAAAAAGACATTAGTCAATACTTTGCTGATGTTACTGATGTTATGCTACACCATTCACCTCTGGCCAGCAGGGGGAGAGCTAAAGCAAAGCAAGCCCATAAGTCTATGCAGGGTCTTGAGAATCCTGGGAGTTGTAGTTTGAAAAGGCTGCCATAAAATTGGATGAATAGACTCCTTACACTACAGATCTCAGTAGGCACTGTGCAGTAGGAGGAGTGGAGAGAGGATTTGTATTAACCTGTCTCTTCCTCTTGGCACTAAGGGAGTTAGAGAGATAACACGTCTGTCAGGATATTCACCTGCCAGCGGAAGACTATACAACCAGGGATTTGAGCCTGACACTGGGATTGAGGTCATCTGGGAGCAGCGCAGCACCACACCCACATCACAACACCTGCACCTCTGCTGCAGGGAGACTGGAGCATCTACTCACCCTTTGCTTCCCACTGCTGATCACCAGAGACTTCAGGGGAGAGACCGAGGAGGCCCCCTCTTTTACGGTGGGAGGTCACCACAGCATCCCAGGAACTGGTAAGAGGGCTATTCACCCAATGCTGATACTGCTAGCAGGGACTGAACCACTCAGAGCAGGCCATCAAGTGTACCAAATCCATACCACACCCATAATGCACTCTATATCACACTATTCTAAACCTAGACTGCGCCTATACCAACCCTATACCACATTATACGGAACCTTTACCACATCTAAACCACATCTCCCTTGCAACTGTGCCAAGACTATACCATACCTATACTGTACCTATAATGCATGCAGGTTAACTAGGACTGTTGTTAAGTGCACCAGTGTTCCTAATGGGCCCCGACAATAGCCTACAGAAGAACAACTCAACGGACTGCCCCTCCCATAATAATTATTCTTCAAGCCCCTATGTTCCTCTGCCCCCTCCACTACCATTCTCCTTTTTTTTGGAAAGTGCATACCCAGATGGGATTAGCATCACCGTCATAAATGTGTTCTGGCAGTGAGCATGCTCTAAGCACAGAAATCTCTGTCGCCCTTGGATACATATTGTATCGATGGGCGTGGGTGTTAAAGCCCAGACACTTTTGGCCGCACATCAGCATTACATAGACAGCAAGAGGTTACGAGCCATCTTTGCTCTTGTAAAGCAGAATAAACCTTAGATCTCATTGTGTGAGCTCTTTCATAGTATCTTACTTTTACAAGAGAGAACAAGAAAGTACGTAAAGCTTCAGTGTTCAGCAAGGCTCACCACGTAGGATCAGGGAGCACTAGAAAGGCTGCCCACAGTGCTCCCCAGGGTGAACAGATGACTATTGAATTAGTATCACCAGAAAACAGCTTGTTGGGGAGAGTCAATGGTGGTGGAGCGAAACTGTGTGCAACTGGAAGTGATGTGCCTCCGAGCTGCAAGAGACACCTTGAGCTAAGTTAACCCCCCTGCATCCTCCCGCTACTTCTCAGTTTAAAATAGACCTATTATTAAATTTCCCTCTTCACTTGAATCAACAGTACACATGTCATCATCACCAAATGTCATTATTAATAATAATTCAAAATAACTATTATTTCCCAGGTATAAGGAAAACTGCTGTTCCCCAGCAGCGTGGAACTCATCGTTTCTGGCTACCCACTACCAGATGATCTATTCTTTCCAATCAGCAGTATGATGAGAGGATCAAAAAGGGGGTCCCTATGTATGTATATCATTACAAACTGTAGACACAAAGTTTTTAAGCAGGATTTATGATATTTTCAAAGTTTGATTTTTAGCTATAGCTGTAAAATAGAACAGTGTAATATAAATAAGCCTTTACATGTGTATTAAAGTAGATAAAACCCCAGTGACACATATCATCTTTTACATAGGAAGGTAATTACAACAGTTGTTTTCAATCATTCTAAATTTGCAGCTTATATTAAAATAATGCCAGGTGGTCCTTCATTGTTCAGGCACTTCCTGTTACGGGAGGAAAAATGTCTCCCAGTTGTGCTCCTAAGTGGGCACATGCAAAGGCAGAGCCGTGGATAAGGTTGCACCACCAGTCCTCCTGTACGAGACCCACCCTAAACATGGAATATACTGTATATATTTTAAAAATATTCTTCCCAAATATATTGACATATATTTGAAATGCTACAATTTTGGCTATATTCAATCAATATATTTAAATATATATTGATAATATACATATATATATATATATATATATATATATTGAATAATATATTTTAAAAAAATATATTTTTAAAAATATATTTTTAAAAAACATATTTTTTAGAATTTTTTAACATATAAAAAAGTCATTTTAACATATATTTTTACATATATTTGTAAATGCATTCCAAAAATGTAGATTTGTATTTTTATAGACATAGAGTATATTTGAAATGTATTTTTAAAAATATTTTTCATATATTTTGTAATAAAAACACATTTCAACATACAGTATATATATCTATATATATCTATATATATATATATATATTTATTGAAATATATTTTCAAATATATTGAATAAGGCCAAAATTGTGGCATTTCAAATATATGTCAATACATTTGGGAAGAATATTTTTAAAATATATTTCAAATATATTTTTCTTCCATATGGGCCAGGCCAGCAGGGGGGCCCAGGTAGCTGGGTGATTTGGATGTTGGCAGGGAGGGTGATTGCCACAGTAGTGGGGCAGTTACTGGAACCAATCCCCTGTATGGCTCTCTGCAGCAGCTGAAAGTTGTCTTCTCTTCTCTCTCCCGCTGGCTTTCAGCTGCTGTAGAGAGAACCACACAGGGGATCGGTTCCAGTAACTGCCCCTCCCACACCCATCACCCTCCCTGTGCACCATATATTTCTCCCTGCTGTCAGGGCCCCCGTGATGTCCCCCACTCCTGCACTGCTGTCGGATTCCCTCTCCTTCACACCAGCAGCTGCAAGCTTGCAATAGGCTCCTTCATGATGAAGAGTGGGGAAAGGGTCTGGTAAATATGTTGGTATCGGTCACTCACTGTGTTCATTCATAACTGAAACAGTAAACCTTGTTTTTGTTTGGGGGGGGTCCTGCCGGGTTGGCCATATGGAGTCCCGTGGTTTCTAACATCAGCCCTGTGCACAGGTGAGACCACAAGTTGGCTGAGCCAACATACAATGCGTAAACATGATCTACCCTTGTCACTATCAGAAAGGCGGTCCAGAACAATGATATGCACTAGATCAGGGTTCTCCAAACTATGGCCCTCCAGCTGTTAAAGTATTACAAGTCCCATCATGCCTCTGCCTCTGGGAGTCTTGCCTGTGGCTGTCAGAGTACTGCAAGGTCTCATGGTACTTGCAGTTCCTCAACAGTTGGAGGGCCATAGTTTGGGGACCCCTGTACTAGAAGATGGAGTGAGTGCATGTTGACAGGAAGTGTTTGAAAGAGGCTGGTGGAGATCAGCATCACTGAGATACAAAAAAAAAAATAAAATGGTCAAAATTGTATTTTATAGAAAAAAGGTTGACTATTATTTATGATGCATAGGAGTTTATTTACTAAAGCTAGTTTACTCAGAATCTCGTGCACTTCTGCATAGAAGCCAATCAGGTTCCAGGTTTTATTGCTAAAGCTTAATTGAACAAGCTGAAGTTAGAAGTTGATTAGCTACCATGCATGTTTAGAAGGGTTTGCGTTTAGAAGCATTTTTTTAAGATAAGCACAGGAGAACCTCCCAAATGCCCTGAAAAGTGGTAATTTATTAACTATTTCAGACTGTTTCAGAGAAATACAGAGAGTAGAAGCAGAGAGAGCAGTAGGTGTTGAGATTAGCTTAGGTGTGAGTTTCTCATTAACATTTCTTTTGTTTCCAAGGGTGGGAAAGGTGTCTGGTGGGGTGAGTCATTAAGGCCTCCTGGCAGCGGGTCTTCATGAGGAATTTGAGGTGTGTGTGGTCATTAACATATCTTTTGTTTCCAAGGGTGCGAGAGGTCTAAGGTGTGAATTGCTCATTACAATGTGTGACAAACTTGGTAGGAACATCCTGTGTTCAGTGTTTTGTCCATTTGAGTACCTTGAAAACGCTTTCCAATATATTTTTCATGATGAAAAAAGGCTGTTGTGTTTGAAACTGCTGAACGCAAGTTTTCTGCATTCCAAAAATCAACTGTAGGCCAATTTAGACAGGAGCCAATTAACCTATAAGCATGTGTTTGGAGAGTGGGTGGAAACTGGAGTGCCCAGAGGAAACCCACACAGGTACAGGGAGAACATGCAAGCTCCAGGCAGGTGGTGCCGTGGTCGGGATTTGAACCAACAACCCTAGTACTGCCAGGCAGAAGTGCTAACCATTTAGCCACTGTGCTGCCCCGTTATATGGTTGTCAATGTCATAGTTCACATCGGTGCTTGAAGTTTTGGTGCGTTCCAGTTGCAGAAAAAAAAGTAGAACAGGCTGCATTTTTTCTGCACAGAACTGTACTGGAACGCAGTAAAACGCATCAAAAATGCACTAGAATGCACCAAAAACACACTGGAACGCACATGTCCCTATTTAAATTGAAGAAAAAAGAGAGTGGAAAAAATGAACTGGAATTCATAAAAAATGCACCGGAACACGGCAAAACTGCATCAAAAAAAAAAAACACGTCAAAAATGCTCATGCAAAACGCATCCAGAACGCATCTGAGCTGCATTTCTATAGTGTGAACCGGCCCTAAATGGTATCTTTAACAGACCAAAAACAGAGAAAATGAGAGAAGACGTTGATTATTATGGCTTACATCCACTTTCAGATCTCCATTTCCTCTTATCACTCGTTCTCTAGCCAGTCATCGATAACTCGCTCTGGTGTCATGATTTTGAATTATAGGGATCTTTCACTCTTCGTTCACTCTGCATACCGCAATCTATCTAATAAATCACACTGCTCTATGTTCACTCTCTTCCTAATAGTTCATAATCCAATTAATGAAGCCTGGAGTGATTTCCTTTTGTGAGAGTTCTTCTTTATTATTTTCCAAATAGTAATTCATTTTCCTTCCATCTATATTATCATTGGTGTGGAGAAGTGCCAGCTTAGTGGACCGGTGATGTCATTTCATGTCTGCATGGTCTCCTTCCATAATTGTTCCTTTTTCTTTCTTCTTTTTCCTTTTAGTGATCATAGAAGGTGAAGAGGATGCCAACAATGCTACAAATATACAAGCCATATAAATATATAACAAACAGTATATGCTGCATACAGTGTATCGGTAAATGTTAAAGCCCAATGAAAGTCTCATAAGGGGCTGATTTACTAAAGTCAAATAGACTGAACATTTTGCAAGTTCAGTTGCTCCAGAGCTTAGTAAATGGGAGGAAGATCTGCTGACTTCCATCATCCAATCATGTGCAAGCAAAAATGCTGTTTATTTATTCTCCTTGCATGTGATTGGGTATTCTTTACACAATGAAGCTTTACCTCATTTACTAAGCTCTGGAGCAACTGCACTTGCAAAGTTCACATCAGGGGTGGACTGACAACTCATGGGGCCCCTCGGTAATAGGGGATCATGGGGCCCCTGTGTCCTTGCCCAAACTCAAAAAGCCTATGAAAAAGGTACCAGGGGCATCTCTTGGGGCCCCCTACTGACCCTGGGCCCTCGGGCAGTGCCCGAGTTTCCAAATGGTCAGTCCGCCCCTGGTCCACGTTCTTTTTTGCCTTTAGTAAATCAACCCCACTGAGTCCCAGAGTGCTGTATTTTCACCCAGCACAGAGCCTTGGTTGGAACTGGGCTCATTGAAAACATTTATTTTTCTTCCTGGTAGTAGGCGTTGGGTCTACGTTGAGCAGCATTGCCCAATGCAGCCCAAAGGACATGGTGTAAGTGGGCCTACAGACAGCAAAAAAATAACCTGATATTGGTTTTAACCCTTTCCTATTCTAACTCATCTCAACTATTGCAACTCCCTTCTCACTGGCCTACCCAAACGTTCGCTATCCCCACTCCAGTCGATCCTAAACTCAGCGGCTAGACTCATCCACCTCACCAACCCCTCCACATCTGCCTCCCCCCTCTGCCAATCCCTTCACTGGCTCCCGATTGCCCAACGCATCAAATTCAAACTGCTAACCCTAACTTACAAAGCCATTCACAATGCCGCCCCAAAATACATAACTGACCTGATACCCAAATACTACCCTACCCATGCCCTCCGCTCCTCACAGGACCTCCTACTCTCTAGCTCCCTGGTCTCCTCCTCCCACGCCCGATTGCAGGACTTCTATAGGACTTCCCCCATCCTCTGGAACTCCCTACCCCAATCCATCAGACTGTCACCTACCCTCCTCACCTTCAGGCGCACCCTGAAAACCCTCCTCTTCAGGGAAGCCTACCCCAACCTCACCTAACACCCGACCTCACCTAACAACTAACCTCCTCCACTCCTCCCACCACTCCATCCCCCACAGCCATCTCCTCCTGTACCACCTTCCCCTCCCTCCTAGATTGTAAGCTCGAAAGAGCAGGGCCCTCGAACCCCTTGTGTATTGTATTGTTACTGTCTTGTCTCATGTTCTGTCCCTCCCGCTACTGTACAGCGCTGAGCATACCCTTTGGCGCTATATAAATACTGTATAATAATAATCCAAAAACAGACAAAAACAATTCTGGCTAATTGGATTGCTGCCACTCCCAGCGGGACATTAAAGTATATGTGAACCGTCACCTTGTAAAACAACCCATTCGGTTTAAAATAGACATGAAAGGCAAACCATTTGTGTATAGATATAAAAAACATTATAAATACCTTTTTTTCCCCTTTTTTATAAGTGATCACGTACCCTCTGTTCTGAGCTACATAGAGAGGTGGGGGAGGAGAAACAGCAATGCACTGATCTTCACTGACTGGCTGTGAGGGGGTGGATAGGGGTGTCAGAACAAGTCTGATCTTTGGAGGAGAGCAGGCACAGCACAGCTAGAGAACTGACCACACTGTGCTCTCATGCCTAGTGTCGTCGGTTTTTAATAAGAAAGGGACTGGCAGGAACACCAGCGATTTCACACAAAGGAAGCAATACAAAGAGAGCTGGATATTCTTTCATACTAGTACATGGTACAGCAGGCACATATGAGGAATATGAAATGCTGGGGTAACATAATTGGAGAGGACACACTGGGTGGCAGTGGGTCACTGATAGAGTCACAAGTGCAGCCATATTGAGTCACAGACTTCAGATGTTAGCCTTTGAAAAGCTGGAGTGTAATGAGGATTTGCCAACATTAGCTGATAGTGTACTCATAACCTGTCCCTACAGCCATTGATAAATAGTAGATCTTTTTATCCATCTAATTATTTTAAAAAGCACAGATTAAAAATAATTACAAATGTTTCCTATTTATATACATTATATATATATATATATATATACACACATACATACAGATATATATATACATACAGATATATATACATACATACAGATATATATACACACATACAGATATATATACATACATACATACAGATATATATACATACATACATACAGATATATATACATACATACATACAGATATATATATACATACATACAGATATATATACACACATACAGATATATATACATACATACATACATACATACAGATATATATACATACATACATACAGATATATATACATACATACATACAGATATATATACATACATACATACAGATATATATATACATACATACAGATATATATACATACATACAGATATATATACATACATACATACATACAGATATATATATTTACACACATACAGATATATATACATACATACATACATACATACAGATATATATACTGTAATATACAGTTCACATGGTCTGAGTGAAGTTTTTTTTATGGAGTTCTTCTTTAATTCTGTGAAGTTCATATTTTCAAAAAACAATCCCAGACTGCCACCATGGATGATATCAGCGGCCTTTTTTTTTTCCAGCCAAGCTTCCCAGTCTCATAATAACTCAGAGTCCAATCTCTCCTGTAGACGATCAATACGTTTGCTTGGTAACTTTACATTGGGCTTAGGTGCTGAGATCCGCACAGAGGTCAGACTGAGGGGAAAGGCATGGGACAAATCAAATCTATTCTGCTTTAGCGGCAGGAACCGGGGGCTGAATTCAATACATAACAAATCCCTTCTTTTCTCCATTGGGAGCTATGGCCCCCTTTTTAATTGCAGCCTCTGTCCTATTGTGGAGACTACATGCGCTGCTTTCATACGTGGTCACATTTCTAATCCTCTTTGCAGTTCATCCTAAAACATAAACTATATCAACTATAAACTGCTTATCGTTTTTAAATACATATGCAATTGTGATATATCAAAACCAAGAACAAAAATTCTATCAGCAGAGGTTTCCCTAAATTTAAACAATTTTACATTTACCAGAGGTCATTCAAGCCTAGACCAAATATGACAGCTCTGGCATACATCAATTCTCTCTCTCTACCTCGCTCTCTCTCTCTCTATATATATGCTATATTGCCAAAAGTATTGGGATGCCTGACTTTACACGCACATGAACTTTAATGGCATCCCAGTCTTAGTCCGTAGGGTTCAATATTGAGTTGGCCCGCCCTTTGCAGCTATAACAGCTTCAACTCTTCTGGGAAGGCCGTCCACAAGGTTGAGGAGTGTCTATGGGAATGTTTGACCATTCTTCCAGAAGCGCATTTGTGAGGTCAGACACTGATGTCAGATGAGAAGGCCTGGCTCATAGTCTCTGCTCTAATTCATCCCAAAGGTGTCCTATCAGGTTGAGGTCAGGACTCTGTGCAGACCAGTCAAGTTCCTCCACCCCAAACTCACTCATCCATGTCTGTATAGACTTTGCTTTGTGCACTGGTGCAGTCATGTTGGAACAGGGAGGGGCCATCCCCAAACTGTAACCAAAAAGTTGGGAGAATGGAATTGTCCAAAATGTCTTGGTATGCTGACGCCTTAAGAGTTCCTTTCACTGGAACTATGGAGCCAAGTCCAACCCCTGAAAAACAACCCCACACCATAATCCCCCCTCCACCAAACTTTACACTTGTCACAATGCAGTCAGGCAAGTACCATTCTCCTGGAAACAGCCAAACTCAGACACATCCATCGGATTGCCAGACAGAGAAGCATGATTCGTCTCTCCATAGAACACATCTCCACTGCTCTAGAGTCCAGTGGCGGCGTGCTTTACACCACGGCATCTGGCGCTTTGTATTGCACTTGGTGATGTAAGGCTTGAATGCAGCTGCTCGGCCATGAAAACCCATTCCACGAAGCTCTCTACACACTGTTGTTGTGCTAATCTGAAGGCCACATGAAGTCTGGAGGTCTTTAGCTATTGCCTCTGCAGACAGTTGGCGACTTCTGCGCACTGTGCGCTTCAGCATGCGCTGACCCCTCTCTGTCATTTTACACGGCCTACCACTTCATGGCTGAGTTGCTGTTGTTCCCAGTTGCTTACACTTTGTTGTGATAAAACTAACAGTAGACTGTGGAATATTTATTAGCAAGGAAATGTCACGGATGAACTTATTGCACAGGTGACAACCTATCACAGTACCACACTTGAGTTCACTGAGCTCCTAAGAGCAAACCATTCTTTTACAAATGTTTGTAGAAGCAGTCTGTATGCCTAGGGGCTTGATTTTATAAACCTGTGGCCATGGAGGGGATTAAAACACCTGAATCCAATGATTTGGAGGGGTGTCCCAATACGTTTGGCAATATAGTGCATATATATATATATATTTCCCATTGTGTGTTTAATATTATTATCTCCTATGATTGTCACCTCCATCTACTGGCCATAATGCAGAATTTTCCTGCTCAATGTATTTCAGAAAAATATCACATTATGGCCACTAGATGGAGCTTGCAATAATAGAAAATAAACATATCAGACACATTAGCATTGTTATTTGCAACATATGTGCAAATGCTCAGACATTCGCACAGCAAATATTGTATAAATAGAAGCCTATGGCTAATTTGCAGACGTAAATCATTTCTAGAAAATATAATTATTAAGGACAATAAAGGTTTTCATTAATACTTTTTTATTTACATATACAATATAATATAAATTAATTTGTATTTTGATTTCATATTCCCATTGTGTGTTTTGTTTGTAATACACAAAAGGGCAAACATTTTTTAAAGACTTTTTAAATGATTGTACACAAAACAGTCAGAATCAAATTTTCTAGCATTTTAAGTGTAATTTATTTTTTTTTTATACATTGTAATGCTCAGTAACAACTTTAGCTTTTCCTGTGCCTCTCTCTCTGTGCTTAGCAAGTGCACAGAGAGAGAGGTAAGGTTTGTTTGGAAACAAACTTTGTGCAATCAGCATGATTAGCAAAGTTGTGCCTATTCCTTGAGTAGATTGTTTTTAATGGTCACCATGTACTTATACCCAGTTATTCTTTACTTCATGCTGATCTTCTTACTGTCAGTGTTGCAGTTGTGAGGCTCCACTACTACGCTAAAAATGATTACTCTGATTTTTCTGCACACTGTGTGCTTCTTACAGTGTGCATTAGAAACTGCAGCAAAATAGAGCCTACCTCATGTCCAGCATTATCTAGCCGTTTTCTCCCCAAACTTAGTGCCAATTTACCACCATGGCAGATGGACATGTAGTTCTCAATGGAATACAAGTGTGGTAACCAGCACACTCATAGTCCATTGACACCTCCGCCAGCTAAGTAACTGTTGAGTAGTAAGTTAGGAGTTAGTGCTCTAGCAGGTAGTTACAGGAGCCAGGCATTGCACCTGCCACCTGCTCAAAAAAAATGAAAGGAACACTTTTTAATCAGAGTATAGCAAGTAAATTAAACTCCTGGGATATTGATCTGGTCAGTTTAGTAGCAGAGGGGGTTGTTAATCAGTTTCATCTGCTTTGGTGTTAATGATATTAACAACAGGTGGACTAGATGGGTAGCAATGAGATGACCCCCAAAACAGGAATGGCTTTACAGGTGGAGGCCACTGACATTTTTTCTCTACTCATCTTTTCTGACTGTTTTTCACTAGTTTTGCATTTGGCTAGGGGCAGTGTCACTACTGGTAGCATGAGGCGATACCTGGACCCTACAGAGGTTGCACAGGCAGTCCAAATCCTGGCACATCAATATATGCCATTGCCAGGTTTGCTGTGTCTCCTAGCACAGTCTCAAGAGCATGGAGGAGATTCCAGGAGACAGGAAGTTACTCTAGGAAAGCTGAACAGGGCTGTAGAAGGTCCTTAACCCATCAGCAGGACCAGTATCTGCTCCTTTGTGACCTCCAGCAAACAATCAGAAACAGACTACATGAGAGTGGCCTGAGGGCCTGATGTCTTCTAATGGGCCCTGTGCTCACTGCCCGGCACCAAAGAGCTCAATTGGCATTTGCCATTGAACAACAGAATTGGCAGGTCTGCCACTGGCGCCCTGTGCTTTTCACAGATGAGAGCAGGTTCACCCTGAGCACATGTGACAGACGTGAAAGGGTCTGGAGAAGCCGTGGTGAAGGTTCTGCTGCCTGTAACATTGTTCAGCATGACTGTTTTTGGTGGTGGATCAGTGATGGTCTGGGGAGGCATATCCATGGAGGGACGCACAGACCTCTACAGGCTAGACAATATCACCCTGAGTACCAATAGGTATTGGGATGAAATCCTTGGACTCATTGTCAGACCCTACGCTGGTGCAGTGGGTCCTGGGTTTCTCCTGGTGCACAACAATGCCCGGCCCCATGTGGTGAGAGTATGCAGGCAGTTCCTGGAAGATGAAGGATTTGATACTATTGAATGGCCCCCATGCTTGCCTGATCTAAATCCAATAGAACACCTCTGGGATATCATGTTTCGGTCCATCCAACACCGCCAGGCTGCACCTCAGACTGTCCAGGAGCTCAGTGATGCCCTGGTCCAGATCCATGGAGGAAATACCCCAGGACACCATCTGTCATCTCATTAGGAGCATGTCCCGATGTTGTCAGACATGCATACAAGCACGTGGGGGCCATACAAACTACTGAGGACCATTTTGAATTGCTGCAATGAAATTTCAGCAAAATGGACTAGGCTGCTGCATCATTTTTTCACTTTGATTTTCGGGGTGTCTTTGAATTCAGTCCTCTGTAGGTGGATAATTTTCATTTCCATCAAACAATGGGGCATCCTTACGTTCCTAACACATTACCCTGTCCATATCAGTATAGATATCCAGCATGAGATTTTTCCCCATTGAGATCTGATGTGTTTTCAAAGTGTTCCTTTCATTTTTTGAGCAGTGTATAATAGTTTTTTTATTTATTAATACATTTTTAATTATTTATTTATTTATTTATTAATACAAAGTATGTATATTCATAATTTTTTTTTTTAAAGGTGAGCTTGGCCTTTAAAGAGAGAAACCACCAGCAAATGTACATTTATTGCACAAATATACAACATTTTTTTTTTTGCCCTGACATACATTTTAACCACTTGCTGACCCGCACATAGTAAGTGTACTGCGAGCAGGCGGCGAGCGTAGGCACGGCAACATACATGTAGGTTGCTGGCCTTCTATCAGGTTTCGAGCGCACTGTGATTGGACACAGCATGAGTTTTTCAGCAGGATTCAGCCAATGATTTCAGCTGAACCAGGTGACTGGCTGTCCCAATAACAGCACAGAGTTCTGTGTTTTCAAACATACAGAACTCTGTGTAAAGAGAACAGCGATCTGGCTGTTTCTTCTCCCTGAAAAACAGGGAGAGAAAATAACAGACATCGCTTAGTAAAATCAGCACATATTACACACGTTACACTTGTTGGCAGCACAGTTAACCCCTTGAGTTTCCCTAGATGTTAACCTCTTCCCAGCCAGTTAGTCAGCTAGTGTCCCTCCCAGTCAGTGTCTGTAAGTTGCTGATTGCCACCATTACAAGTATAGCATCTATAGCTGAGTAAATTTCTGTATATATACAATCGTTTGTAGACGCTATCAATTTCACAAAAAAACTATTAATTTACACTTATTGGGTTTTTTTTTACGAACAACATGTAGCAGAATAGTTTTTGGCTTAAATTTATTAAGAAACTTTATTTTTTTATTTTTTTTTCATTGGATATGTTTCATAAAAAAAAGCTGAAAATATTGTTTATTTTCTCAAAATTTGTTTTGTTCATGTAATAAAAAAATAAAATAACCCAGTGGTGATCAAATACCACCGAAAGAAAGCTCTGTGTGGAAAACAATTCTATAAATTGTGTTTGGGTACTGTGTTGCATGACCACACAATTTCCAGTTAAAGTAGCAAAGTGTTAAATAGCAAAAAATGTATTGGACTTGAAGGGAGTAAAACCTTTCTGGAGGTCAAGTGGTTAGCAACTGTGACTCACTTAAAGTGTCACTAAACCCAGGACCCTGCATTCACTATATCTTGTCTCCCCGGACCCTGCATTCACTATATCTTGTCTCCCCGGACCCTGCATTCACTATATCTTGTCTCCCCGGACCCTGCATTCACTATATCTTGTCTCCCCGGACCCTGCATTCACTATATCTTGTCTCCCAGGACCCTGCATTCAATATATCTCGTCTCCCCGGACCCTGCATTCACTATATCTGGTCTCCCAGGACCCTGCATTCACTATATCTGGTCTCTCAGGACCCTGCATTCACTATATCTGGTCTCCCAGGACCCTGGATTCACTATATCTGGTCTTCCAGGACCTTGCATTCACTATATCTGGTCTCCCCAGACCCTGCATTCACTATATCTGGTCTCCTCGGACCCTGCATTCACTATATCTGGTCTCCCAGGACCCTGCATTCACTATATCTGATCTCCCCGGACCCTGCATTCACTATATCTGGTCTCCCAGGACCCTGCATTCACTATATCTGGTCTCCCAGGACCCTGGATTCACTATATCTGGTCTCCCAGGACCCTGCATTCACTATATCTGGTCTCCCCAGACCCTGCATTCACTATATCTTGTCTCCCCGGACCCTGCATTCACTATATCTGGTCTCCCAGGACCCTGCATTCACTATATCTGGTCTCCCCGGACCCTGCATTCACTATATCTGGTCTCCCAGGACCCTGCATTCACTATATCTGGTCTCCCAGGACCCTGGATTCACTATATCTGGTCTCCCAGGACCCTGCATTCACTATATCTGGTCTCCCCAGACCCTGCATTCACTATATCTGGTCTCCCAGGACCCTGCATTCACTATATCTGGTCTCCCAGGACCCTGCATTCACTATATCTGGTCTCCCCGGACCCTGCATTCACTATATCTGGTCTCCCAGGACCCTGCATTCACTATATCTGGTCTCCCAGGACCCTGCATTCACTATATCTGGTCTCCCCAGACCCTGCATTCACTATATCTGGTCTCCCAGGACCCTGCATTCACTATATCCGGTCTCCCAGGACCCTGCATTCACTATATCTGGTCTCCCCGGTCCCTGCATTCACTATATCTGGTATCCCAGGACCCTGCATTCACTATATCTGGTCTCCCCGGACCCTGCATTCACTATATCTGGTCTCCTCGGATCCTGCATTCACTATATCTGGTCTCCCCAGACCCTGCATTCACTATATCCGGTCTCCCAGGACCCTGCATTCACTATATCTGGTCTCCCAGGACCCTGCATTCACTATATCTGGTCTCCCAGGACCCTACGTTCACTAGATCTGGTCTCCCAGGACCCTGCATTCACTATATCTGGTCTCCCCAGACCCTGCATTCACTATATCTGGTCTCCCACAGTACACACAACATGGAAATGCAATTATTTTAGTAAATATAAACTGCTAAATACCTTTTCTTATCAGCAGTTAGAGCAGTCTTGTGACTTCTGTCAGTGTCCAGCAAAGCACTTGTTAAAGCTTGTAGGAAGCGTTTTTATTATGCTCTAGTACAGTGGTCTCCAAACTGCGGCCTGGGGGCCAGATGTGGCCCTTTGCTTGCCTTTATCTGGCCCTCGGGGCTTTTTTCCTCCCATTGATACAAGACACTATTCCTTTCCTCCCACCAACAATGGGGCATAATTACTGCTACTGACATAAAAAATTAGGCACTATTTCTCCCATTGACACCAACTATGAGGCACTATTCCTCTCACTAACACCATTGATGGGGCACTATTCCTCCCACTGACACCATTGATGGGGCACTATTCCTCCAACTTACACCAACAATAGGACACTATTCCCCCTCAACGACACCAACAATAGGACACTATTCCTCAAACTGACACCAACAACTGGGCACTATTCCTCCTGCTGATACCAACAACTGGGCACTATTCCCCCTCAATGACACCAACAATAGGACACTATTCCTCAAACTGACACCAACAACTGGGCACTATTACTCCAGCTGACACCAACAACTGGGCACTATTCCTCCCACTGACACCAACAACTGGGCACTATTCCTCCCACTTACACCAATGAAGGGGCGCTATTCCTCCCCCTAATACCAAAGATGTGTTGTTTATTCCCGCTGATGCTGGGACAATTTCTACTACCAATGGCCATAGTCCAGCCCCCGAAGGTCTGATGAACAGTAAACTGGCCCTATGTTTAGAAAGTTTGGAGACCCCTGCTCTAGGAGGATTCAGAACCCCTGACCTCTGTCTGGGCAGATCACATGGGGGGGGGGGGGGTTGCCTCCCTCTGGATCAACTGTGGGTATAGGATATCTTTTTTTTTTTTTCTATGGTTGAACTGGATGGACTTTTGTCTTTTTTCAGCCAGACTAACTATGTAACAATGCAACTATGTAACATGCACTCTCAAGAAAAAATAACACCTCTCTAGCAATACACACCAAACTGAGCAAGTGCAGAGTGACTCCACACGATATGTCTTATCAGGAAATAAGAGGGGGACACTGGGAGAAGGGGAGGATCAGAGAAGTCAGGATCAAACTGCGTTTTTACACAAAGCAGAGGATTAACCCCTTAGGTTCCACAGTGAGTATAACAAGCATGCTTTACTTCATATACAGACTGATTTTACTGTTGTGGGTTTAGTGACACTTCAATAGAATAGCATCATTATATACATTTGCAGTTGTTACTTGTTTCCAATTTTGGTCAAGTATTGGTGCCTTTTCAAAGAGTAGGGGAGATTTACTAAAACCGGAACCCTCAGAATCTGGCGGTAGCCAATCAGCTTCTAACTTCAGCTTCTTCAATGAAGCTTTGACAATAAAACCTGGAAGCTGATTGGTTTTCCATGCAGAGCTGCACCAGATTTTTGCACTCTCCAGTTTTAGTAAATAACCCCCACTGAACAAAAACATAAACATGACCGATGGGCGAGTACGGGGGCCAGTTTGAGTAAATCAATGATAAAGAGCACAAAACCAGTGTTTGGGGCTGCAGGTACTTTATAGATGATTGAAATCTGACAGCAGCTAATGCGCACTCAGTTCTTTCTCCGTATGCTGCGTCTAAAGGATCCATTTATACTGTCTTCCTTGTCATCACATGGAGAGAGGGGGGACAGTGACAGACAGCAGAGAACCAGCAAATCACACAGCCAGTGGTCCACAGACAGCAGATTGATGAGGGAGGGGGGATCCGGGCACAGGCTGCCTACACAGTCACTGCCCTGATCGATGTACAGTGGGCACTACAGCAAAATAACATTTTATGCCAAACTGCGGCCCACCCTTCAGTCTTGCACAGTTGTAGAGCCTCCACTGTACTGAAATGACTTACTCTGATTTCACTGCACACTGTGAGATTCTCACAGTGTGCATTAGAAGCTGCAGCAAGTCAGATACAGCCCACCACAATGCACTTTAACCCTCCCTGGCGATATTCCTGAGTGTAGCTCGGGGTTAACTTTCATTACCAGAAGCGGTAACCCCGAGCTACAATCGGGATTACACTGCAGCGCTGCTCCGGGATCCCTCCAGCACTTACCTTGTCCTGCGCTCCCGCGATGCCCCCCCTGCAGCGTCCCTGGCCATCTCCTCCAGCCGATGCCGGCATCCGTCTTCCGGGTTCTGTTCCCTGCAAGCATCAGGATGTACGGGGGATGGAACCAGCGGGAAATCAATAAATTTAAAAATGTGACATTCACTCAATACACTAAAATCTCATAGTATTACATTACTGTATCAAACCCAGGGGTGGACTGACCATTTGGAAACTCAGGTACTGCCTGAGGGCCCGGGGTCAGTAAGGGGCCCCATGAGATGCCCCTGGTACCTTTTTCATAGGCTTTTTTGAGTTTGGGCAAGTACACAGGGGCCCCATGATCCCCTATTGCCTCCAAGAGCTGCATCTTTTAATGCCCTGTGTGCATGAGGTCTAAAAAGGTCTAAATGTCAGGAAGCATAGGCGGACATTCCGATCATGTGACCATTATCATAGCGGTCACATGATTGGAAGGTCCCGATTGCAGGTGTACATTGGGAGCTTCCCAAAACATCTTGGTTATTATGCTGGGAGCGCATCAGCTGTCAGCACAGAAAACCATTCCCCATGGATGTATATAAGCATACGGCCAGTGGGAACAGGTCAATGGGACTGCCTTCCACAGCTAACTATCGGGAACCCCCAATGGGTTCCTACAGAACAGACAAGTCCTCAAGGGGGCACTCTTTATGTCTGGAGGAAAAGAAATTTAATCTCCAAACACGGAAAGGTTTCTTCACAGTAAGAGCTGTGAGAATGTGGAATAGACTCCCTCAAGAGTTGCTTCCAGCCAGCTCAGTGGATTGCTTTAAAAAAGTCCTGGATTCTTTCTTAGATACACAGAATATAACTGGATACTAACATTTATAGGTAAAGTTGATCCAGGGAATATCCGCTTGCCTCTCGGGGGATCAGGAAGGAATTTTTTTTCCCAGCAGGTGCAAATTGGATCATAATTTGCTGGGCTTTTTTTTGCCTTCCTCTGGATCAGCTGTGTGTATAGGATTATAACTTTTTTTTTTTTGTCTGTTTGAACTGGATGGACTTTTGTTTTTTTTCAGCCATACAACTATGTAACTATGTAACTATATGTGCTTTTCTTCTGCTTCTCTGCAACCAGGAAACAGGAAACGTTATTTAGAAAAAAAAAAGACATAGAGTTTTGCCATAGATGCAGCTACAAACCTATAAACATTGCCATCTACTGGTTGAAGACTATATCTACTGAATACTGATGTTGTTGCACAAAATACATGAACACTGTATTTCAACAGATTCATGCATGTAAATGGAGTAAAAACCAGTTGCTGGTGTGAATGTGGCCTAAAGGAAGCCAATATAAAGACAAATATGGATACTTATACTAGCTGCTTATAAATACACCTATGTTTTAAATGAATATAGCACATTACAGTCTGTGTTTTTTTTTACATACACCTGGGGTTCACCTTTAATCCTGCCTAGGAAACTACCAGAGAGTGTTTATATGAAGTCTGCGTCTCCTGCTCCTGTCTGGACGCCACATTTCCACCCTACAAAACTGAATGACATTTGGGAGGTTTGGAGCCAGCAGAGGTAAGAGCCGCTTTTCTCGTCTTATCACTTCCAGGTACTTTCCTTTCACTCGCTCGCTCTGGGCCATGGGATAAAGCCAGATCCTGGTGTGCAAACTGCTGGGAAGTGATTCCTATCAGCATGAAATCATGTAAATGGAAGGACGCGGAGCAGCCAAAGGCAAGGTCTTATCTCTACATAAATAAAGTGCGCCATTCCCTGCTTCTTTGATATACATCTGGTTTGAATTGATTTTGCCCGGAAACCTGTTTTTTGGCTTTTATTTCAGCCCTGCTTTGTGTAAAACTCTTCCTTTAACCTCTTGCCTGTTTTCAGTGTTAAGATGTACAGTGTTCCCTATACAGTATAGACTAGGAGTCATAAGTGGATGGAATTGGCTATTAGTGATTTGGGGCAAAATATCATGAAAAATGGAGGAATAATGAAGTGCATGGGTGCTAGGTAATGTGTAACTGTAACACTCACAGAAATCATTGTACTTCCCCTGGCAGTGCTTCCATTTGTGTGTTGTTTTCTCCAGAAGGACAGAGCCATCTTTACCCAGGCATCATCCAGGATCAGCATTTTCTTCTTGGGTTGAGATCAGGGCCAATCTAGCCTATCTGTTCTGGCGTTGCAGTAGAGAACGTCAGGGGGCATAATGTCAACAGTGCGTAAGAGAAGCAGGCAACCAGTTTTCCTTCTTCACTTTTGTACCACAACCTGGAAATAAGGTGGTGGTGCAGGAGTGAACAAGGAAGACTACTATCTATTAGGATTATTAAACAGAACCTGTGCCTCCATATATCAAGTGTTCCTATCAGATTCCCCCTTTACATCGGGGCTCTCATCAGAGTACCTCCTTACAGCACCCGTCTACTTCAGAGGGCCTCTGATATCAAATGTCCCCATCAGAGCCCCCCTTACATCATTTGTCAACATCAGAGTCCCCCTTGGATCAGTTCTTCCCATCAGAGTGCCCCTTACATCAGTTGTCCTCATCAGAGTGCCCCCTTACATGCATTGTCCCCCTCAGAGTGTCCCATTATATCAAGTATCCCCATCAGAGTGCCCCTTATATCAAGTATCCTCATCAGAGTGCCCCCTTTTATCAAGTGTCCCCATCAGAGTGCCCCCTTACATGAACTGTCCATTTCAGAGTGCTCTCTTATATCAAGTGTCCCCATCAGAGTGCCCCCTTATATCAAGTGTCCCCATCAGAATGCCCCCTTACTTTAACTGTCCCCATCAGAGTACCCTCTTCTATCAAGTGTCCCCATCAGAGTGCCCCCTTATATCATGTGTCCCCATCAGAGTGCCCACTTATATCAAGTATCCCCATCAGAGTGCCCCCTTATATCATGTGTCCCCATCAGAGTGCCCCCTTATATCATGTGTCCCCATCAGAGTGCCCACTTATATCAAGTATCCCCATCAGAGTGCCCCCTTATATCAAGTGTCCCCATCAGAGTGCCCCCTTACATGAACTGTCCTGGGGTATTTCCTCCCAGATCTGGACCAGTCTGAGGTGCAACCTGGCGTCGCCGGATGGACCGAAACATGATATCCCAGAGATGTTCTATTGGATTTAGGTCAGGTGAGCGTGGGGGGCCATGCAATGCTATTAATTCCTTCATCCTCCAGAGACTGCCTGCATACTCTGACCACATGAGGCCGGGCATTGTTGTGCACCAGGAGAAACCCAGAACCCACTGCACCAGCGTAGGGTCTGACAATGGGTCCAAAGATTTCACCACGATACCTATTGGCAGTCAGGGTGCCATTATCTAGCCTGTAGAGGTCTGTGTGTCCCTCCATGGATATGCCTCCCCAGACCATCACTGATCCACCACCAAAAACAGTCATGCTGAACGATGTTACAGGCAGCAGAACCTTCACCACGGCTTCTCCAGACCCTTTCACGTCTGTCACATGTGCTCAGGGTGAACCTGCTCTCATCTGTGAAAAGCACAGGGCGCCAGTGGCAGACCTGCCAACTCTGGTGTTCAATGGCAAATGCCAATCAAGGTCTATGGTGCCGGGCAGTGAGCACAGGGCCCACTAGAGGATGTCGGGCCCTCAGGCCACCCTCATGAAGTCTGTTTCTGATTGTTTGGTCAGAGACATTCAGACCAGTGGCCTGCTGGAGGTCATTTTGTAGGGCTCTGGCAGTGCTCATCCTGTTCCTCCTACCACAAAGGAGCAGATACCAGTCCTGCTGATGGGTTAAGGACCTTCTATGGCCCTTTCCAGCTCTCCTAGAGTAACTGCCTGTCTCCTGGAATCTCCTCCGTGCTCTTGAGACTGTGCTGAGAGACACAGCAAACCTTCTGGCAATGGCATGTATTGATGTGCCATCCTGGAGGAGTTGGACTGCCTGTGCAACCCCTGTAGGGTCCAGGTATCACCTCATGCTACCAGTAGTGAGATTGACCCTAGCCAAATGCAAAACTAATGCAAAACAGTCAGAAAAGATGAGTAGGGAAAATTGTCAGTGGCCTCCATCTGTAAAACCATTCCTGTTTTGGGGGTTGTCTCATTGTTGCCCATCTAGTGCACCTGTTATTAATTTCATTAACACCAAAGCAGCTGAAACTGATTAACAACCCCCTCTGCTACTTATCTGACCAGATCAATATCCCAGGAGTTTAACTGACTTGATGCTATGCTCTGATTAAAAAGTGTTCCATTCATTTTTTTGAGTAGTGTACATTCCATTGACAGAATTTGATAAAACAATTGACTACTATCGAGTGAGTGAGCCCACACACTGATTCAAATTTTGATCTGTGTATTAGGCTAGCTACGTGAGTGTTGGCACCTTAGGACAAGAACGCTTCCTACTGTTGGGATCAACAGGTACAAATAAATGGAATGACTGTATTAAAAAAAAAATAAAGTTGAGGTAAGGTAACACAACATTCATTTGAATTGTGGGTTTAGATACAGTTTACATGTAGATTATAGCCTTACAGTAGCCTTTACCACTAAAGTGTGGTGAGAATTTTTTGTTATGTATTATTTTTATGTATTATAGCATAATATTTGTATTTTTTAATGTGGTACATTAGATTGTGTTATAGACTAATAGTTGTATTTTTTTATGTATAGTATAATGTGTTTAATGTTGTAGTATAATATTTGTATTTTTAAATGTTGTAGTATAAATGTGCTATAGTATAATAGTTGTTTTTTTAATTTTATAGTAAATGCATTTTAGTATTATATTTTTTTAACCTCCCTGGCAGTATTCCCGAGTGTAGCTCGGTGTAAAGTTTCAGTACCACAAGCGGTAACCCTGAGCTACACTTGGGCTTACCATGTGGCGCTGCTCCGGGATCTGTTCTTCACTTACCTTGTCCTGCGTTCCTCCTGCAGTGTCCCCGGCAATGTAATCCGGTGGATGCCGGCATCTGTCTTTTGGGTTCCGTCCCCTGCGACGTCGGGACGTACGGGGGACGGAACGGCGGGAAATTTGAAAATGATAAAAAGTGACATTCACTAAATACACTAAAATCACATAGTAAAACATTACTGTATCAAACCATTTCACATACATATTGTCCCGAGTGCTTTGTCCTGTGCCCTGCCTGCATTATTACTGTTCTTTCTGCCTGGAAACTGAGAAATGTCCATGGTGTCCAAAAAGTGTCCCTTTAGGTTAAAAGTGGTTTTAGACCAGCTAGAGAACAGCGATAGTAAATCAGAACCACTTGCAGAACTGAGTGATAATGATTCGTGGGGAAATTCCTCATCAGACACTGAAAACAATTTTGCGACTTTGCTCAGTGATGTGCGAACTTGGCGCTATATTTCAAATTTCAGTGTTTTTGGTTTGATTATATTATTGAATTAAATTTATTATTATATTATTTTTTTTGATGATTATTTATTAAATTATAAATTTATGATTTCGTGTTTCAAATTGTAACATACCTCTGATGTTTACTAGACTCTTGTTTGGACAGATTTCAGTGAGTTATTCCTAAAAATTACAGGCCTACAATAAAAAAAATACATATTTCCATGCAAAAAAATGTACCGCTTTGAGCACAGAAATATGGACATAATCAGACCGCTAGGGAGGTTAATGTCTTACATAAGATTGTGTTATAGCACAATATAATTTTTTTTAATGTATAGCAGTGGACTATATTATATAATAGTTGTATTTCTAATGTATAGTATAATGGTTGCATTTTTTAATGTTATAGTAAAATGCATTATAGTAAATGTGTTATGATAAAATAGTTGTTTTTTTAATGTTATAGTACATGTGTTATAGTAAAACAGTTGTATTTTTTAATGTGTCATAGTTGATTATATTATAGTATAATAGTTGTCGTTTTTAATGTTATAGTATAATGCGTTATAGTATAATATTTGGGTTTTTTAATGCTATAGTAAATATGTTATAGTATAATGCTTGTATTTTTAATGTCTTAGAATAGATTGTATTATACGATAATGTTTGTATATTTAATGTCTTACAGTAAATTGTATTATAGTAAAATGTTTGTATTTTTAATATCTTACAGTAGATTGTATTATAGTATAAAACTTGTATTTTTAATGTCTTACAGTAGATTGTATTATACTATAATGTTTGTATATTTAATGTCTTACAGTAGATTGTATGTTTGTATTTTTAATGTCTCACAGTAAATCGTTTTATAGTAAAATGTTTGTATTTTTAATATCTTACAGTAGATTGTATTATAATATAAAACTTGTATTTTTAATATCTTACAGTAGATTGTATTATAATATAAAACTTGTATTTTTAATGTCTTACAGTAGATTGTATTATATTATAATGTTTGTATTTTTAATGTCTAACAGTAGATTGTATGTTTGTATTTTTAATATCTTACAGTAGATTGTATTATAATATAAAACTTGTATTTTTAATGTCTAACAGTAGATTGTATGTTTGTATTTTTAATGTCTTACAGTAAATTGTATTATAGTATAATGTTTTTATTTTCAATGTCTTACAGTAGATTGTATTATAGTACAATGCTTGTATTTTCAATGTCTTACAGTAGATTGTATTATACTATAATGCATAATGTATAAATATTATACTATAATATTTTTAATGTCTTACAGTAGATTGTATTACAGTAAAATAGTTAAATATTTTAATGTCTTAGAGATTATTTTGTTGTAGTATAATAGTTGTATTAATTTATGTTATACTAAATGTGTTATACTTTATAGCTGTCGATTGATAAAAATTTTCAGCATATCGCCTAATAAGAAGTCCTTCGAGGACCGCCATACACCTGAAAGCAATTTGGCCATTCTCTGCTGAACTGGCCAAATTTCAATTAGTATATGGCCAACGTAAAGGTGAGAATACACGATTAGAAAATCGACTGATCGTTCATCTGACGACCGAGAGGCATTCGTTTGTTGGTCGAAATCGGGGCCTACATTAACCAATCTAAAAAAATCGTTCGGCGGGCAATACGTCTTCTGTACAAGTGGAAGTGATGCAGTGTGCGTGTGACCTTGTAGCCATGCCCTTCCAGCCAGAACGAGTGATTTACACGATTACCAGCAATGAGTATAATATATTTTATTACATGACCTATATACATAAATAGTGATACATAAAATATAATCTGCACAATTCTGGTTTCATTATCTCATTAGGCCAATCTACTGTAAACATTTGAATTTTTCATTCGTGTTTATGAAGATTCCTTAGACATAAACATCCGGGTCATCTTCTGTTTCCACTCATGCGTGATAGCGCTCAGGGGCGGACTGACAACTCATGGGGCCCCTGGGCAATAGGGGATCATGGGGCCCCTGTGTCCTTGCCCAAACTCAAAAAAGCCTATGAAAAAGGTACCAGGGGCATCTCATGGGGCCCCCTACTGACCCCAGGCCCTCGGGCAGTGCCCGAGTTTCCAAATGGTCAGTCCGCCCCTGATAGCGCTTGATAGATTTTTTTTCGTACGACCGTCATACCACCGCATAGAAAAGCGGTCGTTTGTATGCAAAACGACAACATTTTTCACTGTTGTTCAACCGGATTTTTTCATTCACAATATCTTTATCGGTTAACCTCCTCGGCCCTTATGATTCTTTCCGATTTTTTGTGCTGAAAGCGGTACCATTTTTTTGCATGGAAATATGTAGTTTTTTATTGTAGGCTGTAATTTTTAGGAATAACTCACTGAAATCTGTCCGAACAAGAGTCTAGTAAACATTCCGGATATGATAAAACTTGAAACACGAAATCATAAATTATAATTTAATAAATAATCATAAAAAATATTATTATAATAATAATAAATTTAATTCAATAATATAATCAAACTAAAAACACTGAAATTTAAAATACAGAAGCAAATTCGCACATCGCTGAGCAAAGTTGCAAAATCGTTTTCAGTGTCTGATGACGAATTTCCCCACGAATCATTATCACTCAATTCTGCAAGTGGTTCTGATTTACTATCGCTGTTCTAAAACCGCTTTTGACGTAAAGGGACCCTTTTTGGACGCCATGGACTTTTCTAAGTTTCCAGGCAGAAAGAACAGTCAAAATGCAGGCAGGGCACAGGACAAAGCAGTAGGGACAAAATATATGTGAAATGCATTGAAACAGCAATGACAGCAAAAATGAAATTTTTAAAAAATTTCAAATTTCCCGCCGGTTCCGGCACCCGTACGTCCGAACGTCACAGGGACCGGAACACGGAAGCCGGATGCCGGCATCGGCCGGAGGAGATGGCCGGGGACGCTGCAGGGGACACATCGCAGGAGCGAAGGACAAGGTAAGTGCTGCAGGGACCCCCTGAGCAACGCCGCATGGTAAGCCCGAGTGTAGCTCGGGGTTAACGCTCTTGGTATTTAAATTTTACCCCGAGCTACACTCGGGAATACCGCTAAGGAGGTTAAAACATCCTGCTCACCAACGAAGAGAAAATCATTTGATCAGTGGTTCCGCAAAATATTTCATACAAATTTCTTATTGTGTGTACATAAGACACCACACATGCAATACCGTGCATTTTAATCTATTTATTATAGAGCACTGACAATTTATACAGCGCTTTACATACTGTACATTCATACTAGTCGCTGCCTCAAGGCATTTACAATCTAAGGTCCCTATCTCACACATATATTAGGGCCATTTTGGACAGGGCCAATGAACCTACCAGCGTGTCTTTTGGAGTGTCGGAGCAAACTGGAGCACCCATAGGAAACCCATGCAAGGAGAACATTCAAACTCCATGCAGACATTGTCCTGACCAGGATTCAAATCAGGGACCTTGACTGCTGTACTGCTCATCCAAGTGTGTTGCAGTGAAATCTTAGTGACGTGTCTGATTTTTCGGGATGGTTTGATGTGTTGGAAGCATATTGAATTCAATGGGCTGCCTTAATGCATTAACGGACTGCACAAGTTTCAAATGGCCCTACAAGATACCCAGCTTGGTTTAGTCCCCCCCCCCCCCGATTTGTGCATTTCCCTTAATTTTCCTGAATTCAAGATGCTCTTGGCACATCCTCCTCCTCTTATCTCCCCGGCCTTCTCCTCTTCTTTTTCCGATAGTTAACTGACGCAGCTGACAAGACTGACACCGCCAATCAGTTTCTACTCAGCAAGGTCACACAGCTGACTTGACTTGTGATTGGCTGCTGCTCCCTGGCCTGTTATTACTGTCTGTTTTGATCGGAGGCAGGAGGTGGTCCCCAGTCAAACAGAGAAAAGGTCTTGAAGAAGGTAATTAAATCCTGTCAGAGGCAATTATTGGTTCCAGGGCCAGGGCTCAGGGACTGAATGCAGATCATCTGAGGCTTTATTCTTTGAGAAATTCAAGAAGGCTTCTGGCACCGATCCCCGAGCCCCAAAGGAAGCACCGCTCTTTGTGCAAAACAATAGACTCCTATATTTCAATTGCACTGTAGAATTTTTTTTTTTACCCCTGCTAAATCATCAATTATTTTCAGCATCCGTTTACTGGTATTTTTTTTGCTTTCCTTTTCTATTTCTATCACACTGTGAGACCTTTAGAAAATGTCCCCTTTTTATTTGAGGAGTCGGAATTCACCAGTTCTGCTACTGTAACAGACCTATTCATATGGGTTAAATGATATTGCGTTTCTAAACAAATAGGACACAATCGCGTAATAAATGCGGACGGCTAGCTCTGGGAAGAAGGAAAAGGGGGCAGAGAGCCAGGAGATGCCGAGATACAATGTATCAAATATATTGCTCAAATATTCCACATTATTTTTATTATTACAAAATATCATGTCATTTTCAGAGGCAAATAGAAATCCTCACCACAGATTTTGGAAAATGTCCCTGGCATTTATTGGCTGAAAACAGTCTGTCTTTGTTTCTGCATTGACTTGTGTATTCATTTATGAGGAAGCAGGACTGCACTTGTATGTATCCGTATCATGGCTGGATCTATGGGGGTGCCCCCCCCCATAGCCAACCCTAACCTGCCGCTATACTGCCCTAACCTGCCACTATACTACCCTAACCTGCCACTATACTACCATAACTTGCCGCTATACTGCCCTAACCGGCCACTATACTGCCCTAACCTGCCGCTAAACTGCCCTAACCTGCCATTATACTGCCCTAATTTCCTGCTATACTGCCCTAGCCTGCCGCTATACTGCCGTAACCTGCCGTTATATTGCCCTAATTTGCCGCTATACTACCCTAACCTGCCGCTATACTACCATAACCTGCCGCTATACTGCCCTAACCGGCCGCTATACTGCCCTAACCGGCCGCTATACTACCCTAACCGGCCGCTATACTGCCCTAACCTGCCGCTATACTACCATAACCTGCCACTATACTGCCCTAACCTGCCACTATACTGCCCTAACCTGCTGCTATGCTTCCTTGAATTGACACAAAACCACCCTAATGTGATACTTTACCGCCCTGGTTTGACACTATACTGATCTCAGTTAAGCAGTGTGTGGGGAGGAAGAGCTCTGCTACCTGTGCCCGGGCTGTGTGCAGTGCAGGGATGGGAGAAGGACCTGTGCCCCTGTCTTCTGCCCTGCCAGCAGTGATCCCTGTCCTTTGACCCCCTGACATTGTTTACTGCTCCCCCACCTCGGACAAGCTAGATATATTATATATTATTTTTTTGCTATAAGCAATCAAATTGTGTAAAAAAAAAAATACTGATCACTTCCCCAAAGTAGTACAATGTTACTATGGTAACATTATACTACTTTGGTCATAGTGCAATATGAAAAAAAATCTTCAAAAAGAGAAAAAAATTTAATAAATAAAAAAAATTATAAAAAAATTATCTTTTTTTTTTTATTCGTACTATTACCAGTCAGTGTCCCTGATCACCGCCACACCAGTTATATGCTGATGCTGTACTGCACATTATGTAAGAAAAAATTGTGAAAATAATTTTTTTCATTTTTTCATTTTCCAAAAAATTATGACAAAAAATTACAACTTCAAAAAACTCGCCATGCCTCTTATGAAATACGTTGAACTGTCTACTTTGCAAAAAGGGGTCATTTGGGGGATATCTGTACTGTTCTGACATTTTTTGGGCCTCAATAAATTAGATTGGCTGTCAGTACTTCAGGATTGACCAATTTTCAGATCTATCTCATAGTTTGTGAACTCTATAGCTTTCCTACAGACTAAATAATAAATACTAATTTGGGTTATTTTCACCAAAGAAATGTAGCAGAATACATCTTGGACTAAATTTATGAAGAACAATTATTTATTTGCAAACTTTTATAACAGAAACTAAGAAAAACGTGTTTTTTTTTTCAAAATGTTTGGTCTTTTTTTGTTAATTTAGCAAAAAATAAAAATCCCAGTGCTGATTAAATATCACCAAAAGAAAGCTCTAGCTGTGTGAGAAAAATGATAACATTTTAGTTTGGGTACAGTGTTGCATGACCGCACAATTGTCATTCAAAGTGTAAGAGCGCTGAAACCTGAAAACTGCTCCGGGGCAGGAAGGGGGTAAAAGTGCCCGGCATGGAAGCAGTTATACAATAATACATTTCCTATAACAATACAAAAATATAACTATTACACTAAGACACCATCTACTGCAACACATAAACAATACTATTATACTATCACTCATTATACTATAACATTCTAAAAATAACAATCTAAAAATAACAATCTAAAATAGTGGATCTTAGTCAAAAGTCACACTTTTTACTAAGTCACATACCAAATCCTTTGTTGGTAATGACAGCTTCAAGACGCCTCCTGTATGGAGAAACTAGTCGCATGCATTGCCCGGGTGTGATTTTGGCCCATTCTTCCACACAGTTTTTAAATCTTGAAGGTTCTGTGGGCCTCTTCTATGAACTCTGATCTTTACTTCTTTCCATAGGTTTTCTATTGGATTCAAGTCAGGTGATTGGCTGAGCCATTCCAGCAGGTTTATTTTCTTTTTTTTACACCAATTGAGTTTCCTTGGCTTTGTGTTGGGATTATTGTCTTGCTGAAATGTCCACCCTCGTTTCATCTTCATCATCCTGGTAGATGGCAGCAGATTTTTATCAAGAATGTCTTGGTACATTTTTCCATTCATCCTTCCTGATACAAAGTTTGCCAGTACCATATGCTGAAAAACAGCCCCACACCATGATGTTCCCACCTCCATGCTTCACTGTTGGTATGGTGTTTTTGGAGTGATGTGCAGTGCCATTTGACTTCCAAACATGGTGTGTATTATGGCATCCAAAGAGTTCAATTTTGGTCTCATCTGACCAGACTATATTCTGGTAATTCACAGATTTATCTAAATGTTGTGCAGCAAACTTTAAATGAGCTTCAACATGCTTTTTCTTCAGCAATGGAGTCTTGCGTGGTGAGCGCGCATACAGGCCATGGTGGTTGAGTGCATTACATATTGTTTTTTTAGACAATTGTCCCTGCTAATTCCAGGTCTTTCTGAAGCTCTACAAGTAGTCCTTGGCTCTTGGACAACTCTTCCGATAATTCTTTTCACTCCTCTGTCAGAAATCTTGCAAGGAGCACCTGGTCGTGGTCGGTTTATGGTGAAATTATATTCTTTGCACTTCTGGATTATGGCCCCAACAGTGCTCACTGGAACATTCAGAAGTTTAGAAATCCTTCTGTACCCAATGCCATCAGTATGTTTTGCAACAATAAGGTTGTGAACTTCTTGAGAGAGCTCTTTGCTATTACTCATCATTAGATGTTTCTTGTGTGACACCTTGGAAATGCAAATTCCATGCAGTCCTTTTATAGGCCATCAGTTGAGACTGAACCAGCTGATATTAATTTGCACTGACAAAGGGCAGGATTGCTTTCTCATTACTGATAAGTTTCAGCTGGTGTCTTGGCTTTCCATGCCTTTTTGCGCCTCCTTTTCTTCATGTGTTCAATACTTTTTCCCTGTGTCATTCCATTTTCTTACACATAAAACTTTCTGAACTTAGTGGTTTTGGTTTCTTTGTATGTATGGATGCATGTGGTGAAATCTTCATGTCAATAGCACCTTTAGAAATATATGTACCTAGAAAAAAGGTGACGTGTTCAATACTTATATTACCTGCTGTACATACACATATACAGTAAACACATAACAAATTCTATTTCAGGCGTCTTTTCTGACTATAGAAAGTTGAATAGTTATGTGTCCAACTTTATGGTGGAGCTTTTCTTCTTGTATAGCTTGTAAGGGGAATTTGTCCTTTCCCACATTTCCAGTTCACTATTATTTATCAATCATCTAGTCAGGTCTGGTACATTGTAAACCGATTATTCAATGTTGTACTCATTCAAATATTTAAATATTATGACCATAATATGTGTGCAACTTAGATGCAACTTTGGATAGGTGCGACTTATTTATTATTATTTCAGGTACTTTTATAGCGCCGTAAATTTTTACGCAGCGCTTTACATGTATATTGTACATTCACATCAGTCCCTAACCCTCAAGGGGTGTACAATCTAAGGCCCCTAACTCACATTCATACATACACATACTAGGGCCAATTTAGACAGGAGCCAATTCACCTCCCAGCATGTCTTTGGAGTGTGGGAGGAAACCGGAGTACCCGGAGGAAACCCACGCAGGCACAGGGAGGACTGCAAACTCCAGGCAGGAAGTGCTGTGGCTGGGATTCAAACCAACGACCCTAGTACTGCCAGGCGGAAGTGCTAACCATTTAGGCGCTGTGCTGCCCATATACTTGTATGCGACTTTGGATGGGCGCGACTTGGATGCGACTTTGGATGGGTGCAATTTTCATGCGACTTTAGTATAACTTTGGATGGGTGCGACTTTAATGTGCTTTGGATGTGTACAACTTTTATGTGACTCGGATGCGACTTTGGATAAGTGCAACTTTGAGGCAACTTGGATGCGAATTTGGCTGGGTGTGACTTAGATGGATCAATAAATATACGCTATAATCATCAATCCTCTGCTGTGCGGCTGACCCTTCTTCCTGTTGCGACTTAGATGTGACTTGGATGTGACTTGAGTGCCAGACAGTGTAAAGTCTCATCAAAGTTGCATCAAAGTCGCACTACATGGACAGAACTGTCCAATTAGAAAAAATCTAAGTCGCACCCATCCAACTCCAAAGTTGCATCAAAGTCAATACTTTCCCATTGGCAAAAAAAGCGCAAGTCCCTGAACCCTTTCCAAAAACAATACTTTCCTATTGCCAAAAAAAAGTGCAAAAATGCTTAAAAAAAATGCATCAAAAACGCACTGCATGCATTTCCACCACGTGTCCATTGAGGTCTAATGAGCCAAAAGTGCACCCCACCGTGTTGCATTGCATTAAAAAAGTCCCTGAACCATTTTGAAAAACACATAGATGTGAACTTGACCCATAGGAAACCGTGTTAAATGGACTGTAGTTTGTTTGATGTGACTTTGAATGGGTGCGACTTGGCTGCGACTTTGGATGTGTGCAAGTTGGATGTGACTTGGATGCGACTTTGGATAGGTGTGACTTTGATGCAACTTGGATGTGACTTGGATGCGACTTTGGATAGGTGTGACTTTGATGCAACTTTGGATAGGTGCGATTTTCATGCGACTTTAGTACAACTTTGAATGGGTGCGACTTGGCTGCGACTTTGGATTTGTGCAACTTGGATGTGACTTTGGATGTGTGCAACTTGGATGTGACTTGGAATGCGACTTTGGATAGGTGTGACTTTGATGCAACTTTGGATAGGTGCGATTTTCATGGGACTTTAGTACAACTTTGAATGGGTGCGACTTGGCTGCAACTTTGGATTTGTGCAACTTGGATGTGTCTTTGGATGTGTGCAACTTGGATGTGACTTGGAATGCGACTTTGGATAGGTGTGACTTTGATGCAACTTGGATGTGATTTGGATGCGACTTTGCATGTGTGCAACTTGGATGTGACTTTGGATGTGTGCAACTTGGATGTAACTTGGATGCGACTTTGGATAGGTGTGACTTTGATGCAACTTGAATGTGACTTGGATGCGACTTTAGATAGGTGGGACTTTGATGCGACTTTGGATTAGTGTGACTTTGATGCGACTTTGGATAGGTGTGATTTTCATGCGAGACAGAGTAAAATCACAGAGAAACTGACCATGTACTGGAATTAATGATGGCGGCCTGACGTCAGGGCGCTGCGGCTCCTCCTTTGTGATTTTACTCTGTCTCATCCCCTGTGTTTTGGATTAATAAAATACCCTGAACAGGGGCGGACTGACCATTTGGAAACTCGGCCACTGCCCGAGGGCCTGGCGTCAGTAGGGGGCCCCATGAGATGCCCCTGGTACCTTTTTCATAGGCTTTTTTGAGTTTGGGCAAGGACACAGGCGCCCCATGATCCCTTATAACCCGGGAGCCCCATGAGTTGTCAGTCCGCCCCTGACCCTGAAGCTATATCACACTATTCTGGCATCCTTTCTTGGGGGCTCTTGTTTGAGCCTTACCACCCACAGAGCCTATCTTGAGAAGAGGTATGAGGTGCTGTACTTCTACTGATGACCCAGAAGGGAGTCCTTACCAGGGATAGATGTCCACAGGATGATCCAGCTGGCCCACTGAGGCATTTGTGTTCTCAAATGAGCAACATTATTGCGCATCTGGTGAGTGCGTAATTTTATTATCTAATTATCACCAGAAGATTCTTTAGAGCATCACCCTCATCTGAGACTTCACGTCTATCTATCATACAGGGACTCTGTCACTATAATAGCACCTTTTTGACCACCTTAATTGATGATTGTTCGCACTTTGTCACTTTCTACTAGTATATCACTAATAGTGGCACTATTTTCGCTATATGATTATTGACGGTGATATCATGGACTCATGACATTGTATTTCATTTTCATTACTGCATTTTATTATATTCTGAAGTTTACATTATCTAGCGCTGCACCCTATTTTGCTTTTTGGTCTCAGAAGGTTGTTTTGGTGCCTTTTTTGGTGTATACAGCAGCTCGCCAATTAGCGCTCACTTTTGCACACTCTTTACTACATAGATGTGAACGTGTCCCATAGGAAACCGTGTTAAATGGACTGTAGCGAAATGCACTAAAAACGCATGGGTATGAAGCAGGCTTGCATTGTAAGCAGGGATGTCTGTATATGTACAGTGTGTCAATACTATAATATAGGATCCTCTTTATATAAACAGGAAACATCACACCTACAAAATCTACAATAACATGAAAATTCAGTGACAACTGAGGGAAGCCTTCTAATGTTCCCGCGAAGGATACTGGATTGTTCCAAGTGCAGAGCGCCTTCCATCTGCAATCCTGCGGATTTGTGAAGTCCTGAGCAGTCAGGAATGAGATAATGGCTTGTTATGGATTGGGAGGTTTAGGCAGATGTCAGGAAAGCCCAGCAAATTGAGAGATGGCCTCTGGGTGACCCATAACTCTCCAGCCGAACACACGGTTATATAACAATCTGCACATCAGTGGCTTGTCAGAGTTTACACAGGAGCAGAAACGCTAAACGATAGAATTTCAACCGCTCTCGTGACAGTTCGTCCTATTATCCCCGGCCTTTCATCTAAATGGCACCTTTCATCACTATATCCAATTTCTAGGGAGCTATGACAATGCGGGTCAGTCCAGCTCGACTATTCTAACAATGCATATGTAGCCGGCAAATTACAGGAAACCATTTAATACGGCTTGACCTGGTGCTTAGGGGATGTCATTGTGCTTGTACATGTACAAAGGGTCTGTCATCATCGATTTACATTTTATGTGATATAGATAGGAACACACCCAACCCTTAAGCAGGCCATAGATGGGTCGAACATCGGCAGATTTAAAAAAAAAACAAAAACAAAACGGTCGTTCGATCGTTACCACCAACGTTAAAAAAAAAAAATCGGCCGATTTTTAACCTGTCTATGGCCAGAATTAACCCCATAACTTCTGTCCCTTGCAGATATAGGGGAGCACACTATACAATGTGACAGCAATACAAATACATTATTTGGATTCATCTGTTGCAACCACAAGACTTTTTCATATAAAATATAATAGTGGACTGGACTTCCAGTTCCTAGGAAGGATTCTTCTTCTTCTTGTTTTACCGATAAAAAAAATCTGTGCATGAGCCATGACCTGGAAGAAAGGAGGAGGAGGAAGAAGAAGGAAGGAAGGAAGGAAGGAGGAGGAAGAAGTAGGAAGGAGGAGGAAGAAGAAGAAGGAAGGAGGAAGAGGAAGAAGGAGGAAGGAAGAAGGAGGAAGGAAGTAGGAGGGAGGAGGGAGGAAGAAGGAGGGAGGAGGAAGAAGGAGGAGGAGGAAAGAAAAAGAAGAAGAAGAAGAGGCCATCTCTCAATTTGCCGGGCTTTCTTCTTCTTCTTCTTCTTCTTCTTCTTCTTCTTCTTCTCTTCTTTCAGGTCATGGCTCATGCACAGATTTTTTATCGGTAAAACAATCGTCAAAATCAGCCACGAATTTTCCAACATGACCGATAAAAAAATGTGCAAAAATGCCGAAAAATGGCCAACCAATTAAACCACTAACGGTGTGAAACTCGGCCAACTTTTTTTTTCCGCCAAAGAATCGGCCGATTTTCAACCCATCTAGGCAGAGGAGCTGTGCGTCTGACCCAACTGTAAGGGTTCATGTACACTGCAGCTGATAAACGCACGTTTAGGAGCTGTTCAGCGTGTTTTTCAGCAGCCCCTGAACTCTCCCTAACGTCTTCCTATGTGTCCATGTACACATCATCGTTTACAGGCAGTTTTTTTTGAACGCAGAAACGTTGTGTTCAGCAGTCGATTTTATCAAAACACTTGTAAAGGCGGCAAATCGCATTTAAAAGAGTTTGCAAATTTCTTTTTAACTCTTCCATTTCCAGATGCTGTTCAGAGCCTTTTTTCATCATAAAAAATGCATGCAAAGCGTTTTCCCGGTACTCAAATGGACCTGGTACACCATACTTTGTTGTTTCGCATGAAATAAAATATGTTAGACACTGCTGCAATAACTTCTGCACAGAAATGAGTTGGAACACATCCAAACACCACAAAAAAAAAAAAGACAGCTAATCTCAACACATACTGCTCTCTCTGCTTCTGCTCTCTCTATTTCTCTCAAAATGTCTGATATAGTTAATTTTTTACTGTTTTTCAGTGCATTCTGGGCATTTTAGAAGGTCTCCTGAGGTTATCTTAAAAAAACACTTCTAAATGCAAATGGTCATAAACTCGCATAAACGCGGTATGCAAACTGGCTAAACAGACGTTTTTTATCTACGTTTTCCAGCAGTCAGTTTCCATCTTTAAGAAGTGTCCCATGTACATGGGGCCTAAAGCCTAGTACACATGATGAGAAAATTGGAAGAAAAATACTGCTTTTGAAGTGATCGTTTGATAATCTGATCGTGCGTACCAGGAGCGGACTGACCATTCAAGCACTTGGGCACTGCCCGAGGGCCCGAGGTCAGTAGGGGGCCCCATGAAATGCACCTGGTACCTTTTATAGGCTTTTTTGGGTGTGCTTTGAGTGTGGGCAAGGACACAGGGGCCCCATGATCCCCTATTGCCTGGGAGCCCCATGAGTTTTCAGTCCGCCCCTGGTGCGTACACAGCTTTCAAGAGCCAATCACAATAGTTCATGAAAATTACCCGAAGGGACAAATATATGTAGCCAAGAAAGAAAAATAAATCTCCTGCGCTCAAAGGACCGTTAAGCCCTGGTTCACATATCTGCATCCGTGCGGGCAGCGTTTTGCGCGGGCACGAGAGCCCATTCATTTGAATGGACTCCCGTGCCACGTGACACGCAGGGAAGAAGTCCCCGCACTTCTTCTGAAAACACAGCCTGCATGGGAACCTCGGTTCCCAGTACGGTTGCGTTTTCTAGTGCAGGCGGCGTGCCATTAGAACTAATGGCACCCGCCGCAGGTCCGCATTCTTCTGTGCGGGTGGTGCGTCTGCACAGATTTTCATGCAGAGCCGCAGCGGCACCATCTGCACAGATGTGAACTTAGCCTAAGTTAAGGGGTGTTTGCGCAAAGTTAGAAATAGGCTCTGATGAAGAGAAGATCGCACCCCAAAATGCGTCATATTGCTCAAGTGTCCTTTTGCTTGTGGGACTCGTGCACCATTTCAGACCATGGACTATTGTCGGTCATGATATGCCTGTGTACATTTGTTGTTTGTGAGTATAGTTAGGCCGGCCATACATGGGTTGATTTTCAAATGATTTTTCATTCAAAAATCGGACCTAAGAATAATAGATTTTCGCTCTTTTAGTGGGGCAATGGCAGTGGACGATTTTTGTGGTTCCTCCCCATTTTATCAGACATGCTGGAAAATTCGTGAAAAACTACCGATTTTCGAAATCATTGGTGGCAGCATCGGATTACAGAACGAACAATGTTTTCGATCAAATATACTGGTGCAGCGCTAAAACCAATGTATACACAATTAAAGAATCATAAAATGAATATTGTAGTGATAAGATCCTTCACTGATCTAAAACATAATACTGTGTGCCATATAAATAGTGAATATTGTGAAACAATCAGCTTGGTCCTAAATTGGACCCAATGTATGGTGAAATAAAATAATCTATTGCTGCTGGCTGTAGGGGATTTATTTTACTGCTTTTTATGTTATCATTAACAAATCCTATACAAATTATATAGTACAACAAAATGATACTTGGTTCTGTATGCTCCAAATTGGGCGGTACTGGGAGGTGGGTAGGGGGTGGAACCAAGGGACAGTGCTCAGAGGTGGGTAGGATGCAGAGACAAGGGGTGAATCAGAAATGGGGAGTTCCTGCTTCTATTCTCCAAGAAAAATGGACCTAATATTAGTGTAGCACCCTTCTATTTGGCTAGGGGGAGCTCTAGTTCAATTGTTAGCTAGGAGGGCTGAGTAGTAGCCTGGATGTGATAGCTAGCAGGGTCAAATTTGGGTCCGAGCTGAGAGGCTCTGCAGACCAGCTCTCTGGATGTTCCCCCTGTTCTAGAACTATGGAGAAAGGTCTAGAAGCAGTGGGCATATTTGAGGAGTGGCTGGTCTGTACTCTTAGAGGACCCTGGCCAATCCCCAACAGGAGGCTTTGCAAGGGGCCAGGACAGCCTTTAAGAGTAACTGAGCCTGCTCAGCTGAATGAGAGTTGTTGCAGGAGAGTTGGAGGAGAGTGGGAAGAGAGGATGTTAGGATGGAGGCAGGAGACTGTAAGGGGGCCCAAATGGAGAGGGACTCACCTACAGACAGGACCTTGAAAGGAGGAAAGCTCAGGACTTCACCGGCCCCCTGAGAGAGGGCCACCTGTGAGATAGGGAAGGAGCAGCCCAGCTAGAAGGCCTGGTAGCAGCTACTGACCCACCAGCAGCACAGGAGAAGGAGTGAGTAGACCTGCACAACCCGGCCAGATAGAGGATGGAGCACTCTGGTGGGAAACCAGATTAGCCACCTCCTGGGACTTAATTCTTAAAGTGACAGACATGGATTCCTCCAGGCAGCCAGATATCTGGGGTCTGGGCTGGTACTAAAGGAGACGCTGGCCAACTCTCCAAAAGAGACTCATGCTGCAACCATTTGTACAAAGTTCAGAAAGTTGTCCTCGGTTTCATTGGGCATCCCGTACACCCCTTACCGTATCCAAGTTCTAAAAATCCCCTAATAAAACATCAAGACAAGCTCAAGGACTGATTACTGACTCCTGAATGCAAGTTTGTGAAAATGCGTGTTGCCTGGATGTGCAGAACCATAGGGGGACCCAAAACTTCAGAAACTCCTAAGGGGGTAGTGTTACATGATTTATATATTTTTAGCTATTTTTATTCACATTCATTATTTTTATTGGGTGTTTTGGTATTTATTCGATGAAAGCAATTCTCTATTGAGTGTGAGCGCACATTTTTAGATGTAAGATGCTTTCTCTTTATATATACTGTGTGTGTTTATATATATATATATATATATATATAGCGTACCATAAATATATATCAGTGCCGCCTATCAGTGCCATATATGGGCACTGAAAGTGCTGCCTTTCAGTGCCCATAGGTGATGCCTGTGATTGCCCATCAGTGCCACCTACCAGTGCCTCCTCATCAGTGCCCATCACTGCAGTCTCATTAGCACACATCAGTGAAGGAGAAAAATCACTTATTTACAAATTTTTTTTTAACAGAAACTAAGAAAAAAATTTTTTTTTTCAAAATTTGCAGTAGGTTTTGGTTTGTTTAGCAAAAATAAAAAAAAACCCAGAGGTGATTAAATACCACCAAAAGAAAGCTCTGTCTGTCTCAGAAAAATGATAAAAAGTTCATATGGGTACAGTGTTGCATGACCGCGCAATTGTCATTCAAAGCGTGACAGCGCTGAAAGCTGAAAATTGGCCTGGGTAATAAGGGGGTATAAGTGCCCTGTAGGCAAGTGGTTAAGGATCCCCTAGCAACATTAGGAGGAACCCTAGTCAACCTAATGTGGCGGAGTGGTTGTCACCGGGACAGGAAGCCATGGGCAGCAATGAAAACATAAGAAGTTCTATCCTTTCATCTTTCCCTAAAAAACGGTTTTCTGTTCAGTCTCCATGTAGGCAGATGAGAGTGAAAAACTCCTCAAAAAGGGACACGGGAAGAAATAAAATCATTACAGAAGCTCTAGCCCTTCCTGCTCTATTCAAAAAAAGGCTTCAATTTGAGCTTTAAAGGACTCCTGATGGACAGTCTTGCTGCCCTACTGATTGCCCTTCTTAGTGCACGTACGGTACGCCACAATCCTATTCATTCCTATGGGAGAGATGTTTCCCAGCTGCCTTGCAACTGTTTTCCCAAAGGATAGATTCTTTAGAGCTCCATCAATGCTGTGGTCATGTGATTCTACATCGCCGTTCCCCATTTCCCAGCTCCTTCATTCCAAACCTATACATGATTGCTGAGAGGAATGATAGAAACACCCACATACCTGTCAATCACTCTTCCTTCTCGGCCCTCTTACATACTCTGGGAATATGTCAGGGCACATAGCGGCATATGTGGTTGCAAATTGTGTAGCTTGGGGAAGGGTGAGGGTTAATTTAAAATTAATTATCTAATGAGAAGCACCGTCATTGTGCATGTGAATTAAGCAGGAAGCAGTGTCTGCATATGTAATTAGCAAAAATCATTATGACATTACATACTACAGATACAAGGTTTTTAAATCAATGTCATGTCACAGCTGCATGGGGAGAGCTTTTTGGTCTCCACTAAAAAATTGTACAAAAAGAGAAATTTTATATATATATATATATATATATATATACACACACACACACACACTCAGTTGTGTTCAAAATAATAGCAGTGTGTTGAAAAAAGTGAATAAAGCTCAAAATCCTTCTAATAGCTTTTATTTCCATACACACAAATGCATTGGGAACACTACACATTCTATTCCAAATCAAAATATGAAGAAAAATAGATCAAAATTGTTGTTCCTCTAAAACAATGGAAGAAAAGTGAATATTAGACTGTTCAAAAAAATAGCAGTGTTTGTATTCTTCTTTACAAACTCAAACATTCACTATATAAACTGAAAAATGTTTGAAGATTTTGCTTTTCTTTGAATCACTTAATGAATATTTAGTTGTATAAGCACTGTTTCTGAGAACTGCTGTACATCTGTGTTGCATGGAGTCACCCAACTTCTGGCACCTGTGAACAGGTATTCCAGCCCAGGATGATTGGACTACATGCCACAGTTCTGCTCTATTTCTTGGTTTTGCCTCAGAAACTGCATTTTTGATGTCACCCCACAAGTTTTCAATTGAATTAGGATCCAGGGATTGGGCTGGCCACTCCATAACGTCAATCTTGTTGGCCTGGAACCAAGATGTTGCACGTTTACTGGTGTGTTTGGGGTCGTTGTCTTGTTGGAACACCCATTTCAAGGGCATTTCCTCTTCAGCATAAGGCAGCATGACCTCTTCAAGTATTCTGATGTATTCGAACTGATCCATGATCCCTGGTATGCGATAAATAGGCCCAACACCGTAGTATGAGAAACATCCCCATATCATGATGCTTGCACCACCATGCTTCACTGTCTTCACAGTGTACTGTGGTTTGAATTCAGTGTTTGGGGGTCGTCTGACAAACTGTCTCCGGCCACTAGACCCAAAAAGAACAATCTTACTTTCATCAGTCAACAAAATGTTGCGCCATTTCTCTTTAGGCCAGTCAATGTGCTCTTTGGCAAATTGTAACCTCTTCAGCACATGTCTTTTTTTCAACAGTGGGACTTTGCGGGGGCTTCTTGCAGATAGCTTGGCTTCACATAGGCGTCTTCTAATTGTAACAGTACTCACAGGGAACTTTAGAACTTCTTTCATCTTCCTGGAGCTGATTGTTGGCTGAGTCCTTGCCATTTTGGCTATTCTTCTATCCATTCGAATGGTAGTTTTTCGCTTTCTTCCACGTCTTTCAGATTTTGGTTGCCATTTTAAAGCATTTGCAATCATTTTAGCTGAGCAGCCTATCATTTTCTGCACTTCTTTATATGTTTTCCCCTCTCCAATCAACTTTTTAATCAAGGTACGCTGTTCTTCTGAGCAATGTCTGGAACGACCCATTTTCCTGAGAATTTCAGAGAGAAATGCACTGTAACCAGCAGGTACAACATTTGCTGCCTTCCTTCCTTAAATAAGGGCAATAATTGCCACCTGTTTTTCAAAGAATGAATGACCTCACTAATAGAACTCCACACTGCTATAATTTTGAACATGCCCCTTTCAATTAGTGATTCAATTACACAGAATCAGCAGCATGCATGTCATGACTGTTGGGTCTGTTGGATTTCTATTACTCTACTACACCTGCTAGTAAATTATTTGCCATGTAGAAATATAATTTCTACCAAAAATGGTGATTGATCAGGTTAGTGATGTCTGACTGCTATTATTTTGAACACAACTGTATATATGTATATATATATATATATATATATATACACACACACACACACACACAGTATATGTACACACATACACACACTGCGTATATATACAGTGCTCAGCATAAATGAGTACACCCCTTTTGAAAAGTAAGATTTTAATCAATATCTCCGTGAACACAAAATCAACTCCAAAATTTTGACAAAAATGTCTTTTATAGAACATTTGTTTAGCTCATTACATGACAGCAAGGTTAATAATATAACTTAGATTACAAAATCTTCAAATTAGTTGATGTAAAAAAAAAACACACCCCACAACAAAAACTACTACATCTAGTATTTTGAATGACCTCCATGGTTTGTAAAGACAGCACCAAGTCTTCTAGGCATGGAATGAACAAATTGGCGACATATTGCAACATCTATCGTTTTTCCATTCTTCAAGAACGACCTATGTTAGAGCCAGGATGCTGGATGGAGAGTGATGCTCAACTTGTCTCTTCAGAATTCCCCATAGGTGTACGATTGGGTTCAGATCAGAAGACATACTTGGCCACTGAATCACTTTCACCCTGTTTTTCTTCAGAAATGCAACAATGGCCTTAGATGTGTGTTTTGGATCATTGTCATGTTGGAAAAGTGCACAACGACCAAGGGCACGGAGTGATGGTAGCATCTTCTCTTTCAATATAGAACAGTACATCTGTGAATTCATGATATCATCAATGAAATTCATCTCCCCAACACCAGCAGCACATGCAGCCCCACAGAGGCACACTGCCACCACCATGTTTCACTGTAGGCACCGTGCATTTTTCTTTGTACTCCTCACCTTTGCGACATCATACAGTTTTGAAGCCATCAGTTCCAAAAACAGTTGTCTTGGTCTCATCACTCCAGAGTACACTCCAGAGTCCCAGTAGCCTTCTTCTTTTTTAGCATGGGCCCTGGCAAATGCACGGCGTTGGCAACCTGTGTTTGGTGTTGTTGTTAACCTAAGATTGACACCCGCTGCAGATCGCAATATTGAACGCAGTGCAGGAAACACACATGGACCAGGGATTTGCCACACCACATTCTAGTGTGAACCTAGCCTAAGTGTTTGATTTTATGTAATGATATACAGTGGGGATCGAAAGTTTGGGCACCCCAGCTAAAAATTTGTATTAATGTGCATAAAGAAGCCAAGGAAAGATGGAAAAATCTCCAAAAGGCATCAAATTACAGATTAGACATTCTTATAATATGTCAACAAAAGTTAGATTTTATTTCCATCATTTACACTTTCAAAATAACAGAAAACATAAAAATGGCGTCTGCAAAAGTTTGGGCACCCTGCAGAGTTAATATCTTGTACTGCCCCCTTTGGCAAGTATCACAGCTTGTAAACGCTTTTTGTAGCTAGCCAAGAGTCTTTCAATTCTTGTTTGAGGTATCTTTGCCCATTCTTCCTTACAAAAGTCTTCCAGTTCTTTGAGATTTCTGGACTGTCTGTCACGCACTGCTCTTTTAAGGTCTATCCATAGATTTTCAATTATGTTGAGGTCAGGAGATTGTGAAGGCCATGGCAAAACCTTCAGTTTACACCTCTTGATGTAATCCCCCGTGGATTTCGAGGTGTGTTTAGGATCATTATCCATTTGTAGAAGCCATCCTCTCTTTAACTTCAGCTTTTTCACAGATGGCATCAAGTTACCATCCAAAATTTGCTGAAATTTTATTGAATCCATTTTTCCTTCTACTCGTGAGATGTTCCCTGTGCCACTGGCTGCAACACAACCCCAAAGCATGATTGATCCAACCCCATGCTTAACAGTTGGACAGAGGTTCTTTTCATTAAATTCTGTGCCCCTTCTTCTCCAAACGTACTTTTGCTCATTCCGGCCAAAAAGTTCAATTTTAACCTCATCGGTCCACAGAACTTGTTTCCAAAATGCATCAGGCTTGTCTATATGTTCATTTGCAAAGTTCAAACAATGATTTTTGTGGTGAAGACGTAGAAGAGGTTTCTTCTGATGACTCTTCCATGAAGACCATATTTGTACAAGTATCTCTTTATAGTGGAATAGTGTACCACAACTCCAGTGTCTGCCAGATCTTTCTGGAGGGATCGTGCAGTCAAACGTGGGTTTTGAATTGTTTTTCTCACAATCCTGCGAGCTGTTCTGTCTGATATTTTTTCTTGGTCTTCCAGATCTTGCTTTAACTTCCACTGTTCCTGATGACTGCCATTTCTTAATTACATTCCGAACAGAGGATATTGACATCTGAAAACGCTTTGCTATCTTCTTATAGCCTTCTCCAGCTTTGTGAGCGTCAACTATTTTCAGTTTCAGTTTTCTAGACAACTGCTTAGAAGAACCCATGGTGCTGATTGTTGGGGCAAGGTCAGATGAGTCTGGGCATTTAAAACCTTTGAGATTGACATCACCTGGTCTTCCCAGACGATGATTGAGAACAATCCATGACACTGGCAGGTCTCAGCTTGGCAAAGGGGGCAGTACAAGATATTAACTCTGCAGGGTGCCCAAACTTTTGCAGGCGCCATTTTTTTGTTTTCTGTTATTTTGAAAGTGTAAATGATGGAAATAAAATCTAACTATTGTTGACATAATATAAGAATGTCTAATCTGTAATTTGATGCCTTTTGGAGATTTTTCCATCTTTCCTTGGCTTCTTTATGCACATTAATACAAATTTTTAGCTGGGGTGCCCAAACTTTCGATCCCCACTGTAAATAAACAATTAAAAGAATAAATAATTGAAATTTGGATTCATTAAACTTTGTAGATCTTTTCACGCCACTGAAGCTGGATATACACTAGTATTTATTTATTTCAGGTACTTATATAGCGCCGTCAATTTACGCAGTTCTTTCCATATATATATTGTACATTCACATCAGTCCCTAACCCTCAGGGGGCGTACAATCTAAGGTCCCTAACTCACAATCATATATACACATACTAGGGCCAATTTAGACAGGATCCAATTAACCTAACAGCATGTCTTTGGAGTGTGGGAGGAAAACCACGCAGACACAGGGAGAACATGCAAACTCCAGGCAGGTGGTGCCGTGGCTGGGATTTGAACCAACAACCCTAGAGCTGCCAGACGGAAGTGCTAACCATTTAGCCACTGTGCTGCCCCAGTAGAATTTTGTTTAACATTTTTCATTGTAGGATAAACATTCGTTTGTCTGTGTGATCATTAGTGGGTCAAATGGACGATCGTCGTTGACTGCAGTGACAAGAAAGTTCGAAGGAGCAGGATGGAAAATGTTTCTCAAATGTATGAATTTCTAACGGTGTATGTGGTTTTTTTTCGGTAAAGTCCATTCATTCCAAAATTGAATGATAAAAGCAACCCAAATCCTTCAAAGGACAATCGGGTGTTTTGAGAATTTTCATACACAATTTCGGACCAAATTCTACAAGCTTTAGTGCTTGTGATTGGTCAAACTCCATGCGATACGCCAGGGGCAGATGGACAACTCATGGGGCCCCCGGGCAATAGGGGATCATGGGGCCCCTGTGTCCTTGCCCAAACTCAAAAAAGCCTATGAAAAAGGTACCAGGGGCATCTCATGGGGCCCCCTACTGACCCCGGGCCCTCGGGCAGTGCCCGAGTTTCCAAATGGTCAGTCTGCCCCTGCGATACACTATTAAACAACGGTTGAATCACCAGTAAATGTAAAATATATGGCCAACCTTTTTTGTCGATACTGTTATACAAAAAGAAAATTAGAGTAAATACAACAGATTACGGGAGTCATTAGCAGCAGAGAATGGAGTATTTCACCTCTGCACATTGGAGTCCGTAGAGAAAAAAAAAGCCCAGCTCCGGCATCAATTAGCGTCCAGTTCTGTATGCACTTTAACTGCTGGTTTATATACTAAGTACATATCAGTGAGCCAAGGGCTGCTATTATCTCTAGCATGTTCTGTGCAGCTGTACACATAGAATCAGTGATCCCTGCAGATTTGATTGCTCATTGCAAAATATACAGTGGGAATGGAGTTGCCTTATTGGTCCTAGACAAGTGTCGATTTGTCACCGTCTGTGATAGCTTTTAATGGGCTAACAATGGAGACCTAATAGATGTAATGGTGTGTACAGACAGAGCCTGGGAGTCTGGCATCCTTCACTTCTCTTGTTCTCAGGCCGCCCTGTGTCTGGAGCTCTGTGTATTATTATTGCATTGTTTCAGAAGGTGACTGCCTGCTAAACACTGACAAATAGATTCTTTTCATTGTCTGCAGTGTGAATACAGAGTAGGCTGCGGAGAGACAGCGAGAGAGAGAAAGAGAGCGAGACCGAGATTGTCACACAATTCCAGATCAGTCCTACCAAAAATCCCAACCAAAGCTGACAACGGTTTAAAGATTTTGCCTTTTATATTTGTCACGCATGGTAAAGGCATCCTTACATGGATCGAAATTCAGCAGGGACTGGCCGAAATTCAATCTGTGTATGGGCACCCTGGTTGCAGAGGCGTACCAAGGGTTGGTGTCACCCGGTGCGGTAACATGTGGTGCAGAGGCGGACTGACAACTCATAGGGCCCCCGGGCAATAGGGGATCATGGGGCCCCTGTGTCCTCGTCCACACTCAAACCACACCCAAAAAAGCCTATGAAAGGTACCAGGGGCATCTCATGGGGCCCCCTACTGACCCTGGGCCCTCGGGCAGTGCCCGAGTTTCAAAATGGTCAGTCCGCCCCTGATGTGGTGTCATCCCTCCAGAGAGGAAGGAGCAGTGCCGGTGTAGCGGTAACATGAGTATCCTGTGAAGATATGTATCCCCTGAAGCAACTGCACATGTGCCGGTTTCAGGCCGAAGAGGCCGATCGCCAATCTCTGACTTTAGTGCAGAGCTGCCACAGTTAACCCCTTACAGGCTGCAAACCGATGAAGATGATCCCGCAGATCAATATGGGTTGTAAGATCAGTTAACCCCCTTTAGCTCTGTGCAGGGGCGGACTGACAACTCATGGGGCCCCCAGGCAATAGGAGATCATGAGGCCCCTGTGTCCGTGCCCAAACTCAAAAACGCCTATGAAAAAGGTACCAGGGGCATCTCATGGGCCCCCTACTGATCCTGGGCCCTTGGGCAGTGTCCGAGTTTCCAAATGGTGGGTCTGCCCCTGGCTCTGTGCTAAAGTCAGAGATCGATTTCTTGAAACCAGCACATGCGCAGTTGCTTCAGGGGATACATAGCTTCACGGGATACTCGTTTTACCGCTACACCAGGGGCAGCTGTCACTGTGCCGGGAATCTGGGATCACCCCAATAACTGGCCAGGACCTTCACAGGATCACCCCAATAACTGGCCAGAACCTTCACAGAGCCCAGAAGCTCTGCTGGCATCCTGCTCCTGCACCCCGTGATGGTGTCACCTGGTGCGGTCCACACCCCCTGCACCCCCCTAGGGTATGACAGAAGTCAGTCCATACCCTTTTGGGGTATTTTTTGAATGATCAGTGCCGCCAGCTGTAGCTGGCAACACCGATTATTGTGTTTTGATGGTGGGGAAACCTCCCCTGCCATGAGAACACGATAGCACAGTTGGAAGGATTGTCCCATCCACCTCGAATGTGTGGATATGGGAAACAACACCCACTGGTTGAACAAAAAAAATGTGTAACGTATGGCCTGTCTAACTCCATGCAGTATTTATGTTTGTATGCTGGTGGATGGGCAGTTCAAATAGATGAGCATCACATCCCATACATTGTTTGAATTATAACCAGTTCCTGATGAACTGTCTGAAATTTGCTTTGTGGGTGGCCCTTGACTCACCCAACATTCTTTGATTGAAAAATCGTAGGAACCTGGGGCTGAAAATTGTTGGCTGAACATCAGCTGTATCCAATCAGATGCAGCCACTGTTCAGGTATTTTGACAGCCCCTGGTGTTAGCCATCAGAATGCAATAGCCACAGCAGGAGACTCCATCCATGCTGTATAGTGTGTGTAGCAGTACCCTCATAAGGGCCGCTGGTTTGTTTGGGTCCCCCTATGCTGTGCGTTAGGCAACATTCATTTTCCACACTTGTAATTCAGAATCAGTAAACAGTCCTAGAGCTGGTTTTTAGTTGTTTTTTAAGGGGTTAACAACTTGGATGGGGTCTAGGGGAATATGGGATTCCCAAGGAACTGTAGAACTTGAGGACTAACTTCTATGCAACTATGTAGAAAAATGTGGACTAGCAAAAAAATAGCACTGTCCCTTTATAGAGTACTGTAGTCCCTTTTTGGTGTACCTCCTCAGACCCCAGATGAATCCTCTTCTCCAACTTCAGACCACGGATGAATCCTCCTCTCCAACCAACTGCACTGTGTGCTTCAGCATGCGCTGACCCCGGTCTGTCATTTTACGTGGCCTAACACTTCATGGCTGAGTTGCTGTTGTTCCCAGTTGCTTCCACTTTGTTATAATACCACTAATAGTTGACAGGAATATTCAGTAGCATGGATGGATCACAAATGCTTGTAGAAGCAGTCTGCATGCCTAGGTGCTTGATTTTATACACCTGTGGCCATGGAGGTGATTGGAACAACTGAATCCAATGATTTGGAGGGCTGGCCCAATACTTTTGGCAACATAGCATATGTGTTCCAGTAACAACTATCTAAAAGAAAAATATCCATACTTTGGAATGATCACTCATTTCCTGTAATGTCTAGAGACAGGACGCAAGGAAAAATCTCCTCAATGGGACAGAATCAGCAAAAAAAAACTTGACAGCGTTTTTAACCAGTCCTTACTCACTCATTCTAAAATAAAAAAAAAAAAGGTTTTGGCTTTAGATATACACTGCTCAAAAAAATGAAAAAACACGTTTTAATCAAAGTAAAGCAACAAGTCATTTAAACACCTGGGATATTGATCTGGTCAGTTAAGTAGCAGAGAGGGTTGTTAATCAGTTTCAGCTGCTTTGGTGTTAATGAAATTAACAACAGGTGCACTGGATGGGCAACAATGAAACGACCCCCAAAACAGGAATGGTTTTACAGATGGAGGCCACTGACATTTTTTTCCCTACTCATGTTTTCTGACTGTTTTTCACTAGTTTTGCATTTGGCTAGGGTCAGTGTCACTACTGGTAGCATGGGGCAATACCTGGACCCTACAGAGGTTGCACAGGCAGTCCAACTCCTCCAGGATGGCACATCAATACGTACCTTTGCCAGAAGGTTTGCTGTGTCTCCCAGCACAGTCTCAAGAGCATGAAGGAGATTCCAGTAGACATGCAGCTACACTAGGAGAGCGAGAAAGGGCCATAGAAGATCCTTAACCCATCAGCAGGGCCAGTATGTGGTCCTTTGTGCAAGGAGGAACAGGATGAGCACTGCCAGGGCCATACAAAATGACCTCCACCAGTTCACTGGTGTGAATGTCTCTGACCAAACAATCAGAAACAAACTTCATGAGGGTGGCCTGAGGGATCGATGTCCTGTAATGGGCCCTTTGCTCACTGCCCAGCACCATAGCGCTCCATTGGCATTTGCCATGGAACACCAGAATTGGCAGGTCCGCCACTGGTGCACTGTGCTTTTCACAGATGAGAGCAGGTTCACCCTGAGCACATGTATCAGACATGAAAGGGTCTGGAGCAGCCGTGGAGAATATTATGCTGCCTGTAACATCGTTCAGCATGACTATTTTGGTGGTGGGTCAGTGATGGTCTGGGGAGGCATATCCATGGAGGGATGCACAGACCTCTACAGGCTAGACAATGGTACCCTGACTGCCATTAGGTATCGGGATGAAATCCTTGGACCCATTGTCAGACCCTACTCTGGTGCAATGGGTCCTGGGTTTCTCCTGGTGCACAACAATGCCCGGCCTCTTGTGGCAAGAGTATGCAGACAGTTCCTGGAGGATGAAGGAATAGATACCATTGAATGGCCCCCATGCTTGTCTGACCTAAATCCAATAGAATACCTCTGGGATTTCATGTTTCAGTCCATCCGTTGCTGCCAGATTGTATCTCAAACTGTCCAGGAGCTCAGTGATGCCCCGGTCCAGATCCGGGAGGAAATACCCCAGGACACCATCCGTTGTCTCATTAGGAGCATGCCCCGATGTTGTCAGGTATACAGGTGAAACTCGAAAAATTAGAATATCATGCAAAAGTTCATTTATTTCAGTAATACAACTTAAAATGTGAAACTAATATATGAGATAGACTCATTACATGCAAAGCAAGATAGTTCAAGCCGTGATTTGTCATAATTGTGATAATTATGGCTTACAGCTCATGAAAACCCCAAATCCACAATCTCAGAAAATTAGAATATTAAATGAAATCAATAAAACAAGGATTGTACATAGAACAATATCGGACCTCTGAAAAGTATAAGCATGCATATGTACTCAGTACTTGGTTTGGGCCCCTTTTGCAGCAATTACTGCCTCAATGCGGCGTGGCATGGAAGCTATCAGCCTGTGGCACTGCTGAGGTGTTGTGGAAGACCAGGATGTTTCAATAGCAGCCTTCAGCTCTTCTGCATTGTTCGGTCTCATGTCTCTCATCTTTCTCTTGGCAATGCCCCATAGATTCTCTATGGGGTTCAGGTCAGGCGAGTTTGCTGGCCAATCAAGCACAGTAATCCCACGGTCATTGAACCAGGTTTTGGTGCTTTTGGCAGTGTGGGCAGGTGCCAAGTCCTGCTGGAAAATGAAGTCAGCATCCCCATAAAGCTCATCTGTGGAAGGAAGCATGAAGTGCTCCAAAATCTCCTGGTAGATGGCTGCGTTGACCCTGGACTTAATGAAGCACAGTGGACCAACACCAGCAGATGACATGGCTCCCCAAATCAACACAGACTGTGGAAACTTCACACTGGACTTCAAGCATCTTGCAGTGTGTGCCTCTCCATTCATCCTCCATACTCTGGGTCCTTGGTTTCCAAATGAGATGCAAAAGTTGCTGTCATCAGAAGAGGACTTTGGACCACTGAGCAACAGACCAGGTCTGTTTTTCTTTAGCCCAGGTAAGACGCTTCTGACGTTGTTTGTTGTTCAGGAACGGCTTGACAAGAGGAATATGACATTTGAAGCCCATGTCCAGGACCCGTCTGTGTGCGGTGGCTCTTGATGCACTGACTCCAGCCTCAGTCCACTCCTTGTGAAAGTCCCCAACACTTTTGAATGGCCTTTTCCTGACAATCCTCTCCAGGCTGCGGTCATCCCTGCTGCTTGTGCACCTATTTCTTCCACACTTTTCCCTTACACATAACTTTCTATTAATGTGCTTTGATACAGCACTTTGGGAACATCCAACTTCTTTTGCAATTACCTTTTAAGGCTTTCCCTCCTTATGGAGGGTGTCAATGATGGTTTTCTGCACAACTGTCAAGTCAGCAGTCTTTCCCATGATTGTGATTCCTACTGAACCAGACTGAGAGACCATTTAAAGGCTCAGGAACCCTTTGCAGGTGTTATGGCTTAATTAGCTGATTAGAGTGGGACACTTTGAGCCGAGAATATTGCACCTTTTCACAATATTCTCATTTTCTGAGATTGTGGATTTGGGGTTTTCATGAGCTGTAAGCCATAATCATCACAATTATTACAAATCATGGCTTGAACTATCTTGCTTTGCATGTAATGAGCCTATCTCATATATTAGTTTCACCTTTTAAGTTGCATTACTGAAATAAATGAACTTTTGCACGATATTCTAATTTTTCGAGTTTCACCTGTACATACAAGCACGTGGGGGCCATACAAACTACTGAGTACCATTCTGAGTTGCTGCAAGGAAATTTCAGAAAAATGGACTAGCCTGCTGCATCATTTTTTCACTTTGATTTTCAAGGTGTCTTTGAATTCAGTCCTCTGTAGGTGGATAATTTTCATTTCCATCAAACGATGGGGCATCCTTACATTCCTAAAGCATTACCTAGTCCATATCAGTATAGATATCCAGCATGATTTTTTTCCCCATTGAGATCTGATGTGTTTTCAAAGTGTTCCTTTAATTTTTAGGAGCAGTGCACTTTAAACAAAGGATAAGTTCACTTTTTGGAACATGATACATGTTCCACCTGTATTTAGGGTGGAAAATGGAACATGTTCCAGCAGCTACAGCCTGTCTCCATTCCACCCACTCGGCCAGGTCATTTATTCACAGTTTCCTAAGAATGATTTGAACTACAAGTAATGTCATCCTTTGTGGCTGAGGGCTTGGAGTTCTGAATGGACTGTGGGATGCTGATGAGCTGCCTCATAGTTCATTCACAAGCCCTGCAGCTTGTAAACAGTCAGCCCGTATACAGGTAGGAGGGTTTGTCTGCACAAATCTGACATTGCACTTCTGATCCACTGATCGTGGGTGCAATGCTTTCCAGGCTCCTGCAGGAAGAAATAATAAATGCACATTTTGTATTTCCTGCAAAAATACATGCATTTATAATTTTTTCCCAAAAGGTGAACTTATCCTTTAGGTTCAGTTCACACTGCCGCGACTTGGGATCCGACTTGTGAGACCCCAAGTCGCATGACATATGAAATCCCATGTTAGTCAATGAGAACCCTCTTAATTAGCACTACTGAAGTCACTCCGACTTTAGAAAAGGTTCCTGTACTATTTCAAGGTGACTTCTATCCAACTTGTGCCCATAGACTTAAATGGAAGTCGCCTCCAAGTCGGATCCTCATCTATATTGATGTGATTTGGATCTGACATTACAGGAAGATTACCCAGGCATTCGGTGAAAGTTGCTTCAGAGGTGCTTCAAAGTTTCTTCAAAGTAGTACTCAAGTCGCCTGGCAAAGTCGCACTCTAAGTTGCGCCAACTTTCAGGTCGCAATAATGTGAACCGAGACTTAAAGTGGAAGAAAAAGACTAAAGCTGGTCAAACATTATGCAATTTTCTTTCCTTCAATCAGGGGTCGAAGGAAAGAAAATTGATTGATTTCCTCTTCAACACAGTCGGTGTTGATGGGGGAATCCCTCCCGCTGTGCTATTGTGTTCTGACAGTGGGAGGTTTTCCCGCCATCAGAGTACAATGATTAGTGCTGCTGGCTATAGCCGAGGACAGCAACTGTGCAAAAGAAACCTGACAGGCTGGTTGTACTGAAGTTGATAGATTGAATTTAGTACACTCACCCTGTCCTGTCCATAGATGGATAGAAATTCTGCTGATTCCTTCTGAACCGGCTGAATGGCCAGAATAACTCTAGATATTCTTTAACCACTTGCCAACCGCCCACAGTACTTTTACATCGCTGTTGCTGTACCAACGCGGGGGGGTGGGGGGGTTGGACGGGACACTGAAGAATGCGCATCCTGGTGATCACAGTACAGTACTAGAAAAGCTGTTATGAATCAATCTGATTCATAACAGCTTTGCTTCTGTTCCTGCAGAGCTGTGATTGGCCCACAGCTCTCACATGGTACATGGGCCAATCACAGCACCCTGTACCATGTGACCAGATGGAGTCAATCACAAATCACTGTATATTGAACTGTCATGAACTTAACCCATTCATGACAGTTTAAGCAAGCATTTCATTGCAGAGCAATAATCTTTATTGCTCCTGCAATGAAAAGTATAAAAAAAAAAAAAAAACGGATCACCCTACCAGAGTAGTACAATGTTACTATGGTAACATTGCACAACTCTGATTAAAGCATTAAAAAAAAAAGAAAAATAATGTTATAAAATAAAAATAAAATATTGAGAACATTTTTATAATAAATTCTTAAGGTTTTTTTTAAACTACTTGTGCAATGTTCAGGCGAGTGGCGTCTGTGGGCAAAGCGACGTTCCCTTACATTTCTATTTCTGGGTGTGCGTACACATGCGTGTGCTCCCTGTTGCCCCCTATACCAGTCCATAGAGAGAAGAGAACACCACACTAAGTAAAAGCACTACATTTTACACACACACATTAGATTAGCACATTTAACACTTTGATCGCCCCGTCACCCAGCCAGTGCCATTAGTACAATGTCAGTATATAGAATTTTGTACTGATTACTGTATTACTGCCACTAGCAATATCAGATAGTGTCAGGGTCAGTTAGCGCACCTCCCAGCCAGAGTCAGATTGCCTGCACTATATCGCACTCATGCTATAGGTCGCTGAGCACCACCATTACTAGTATAGTGTTTGTGCAGATCAATATATTGATCACAAACAGAACTATACTAGTACCTCCTTAGTATAGTGTCCCCAAAAACACAGTGTTAGCAGGATCAGCCCCATTCGCTGTTTTTCATGGAAGATATGTATTCATTGATTGTGGGCCAAATCAATTTATACGCACAACAATACAATGCCACCCACCCAAATTTAGCTCTTGCCAGACAATTTGTAAGTGAAACAACAGCACTTGGAGTTGGGACTATAAATGTACCTCCCAAGGTATAGGACAAAAACAAATATCAGTACATAAAAGCAATATTTTATTAAACACATATATTAGTATAACAAATACACCTCATAAAAAACTAATAACATGAATAATGTTGTTTGGAATATGACCATATAACTGTTCAAAAGATCCTAGTCTGAAGTGACCGATGCGTTTCGTGGAAAAACTGCTTCCTCAGGGCCTTGGATCTCGTTTGTACAAAAACTAGGACAAAATATATATAATTAATGACATCATATAACAGTCATAGCACTATAAGCAATCGTATTTAACAATTACATGACATAGATATAATTGATGTAATGAACCCCAATTGATAAATACCCACTCTGAATTGTGAGGCAAAGTCAGAAAGTTCACACAAAAAAAAAAAAGAAAAGGAAAAATTATATAATATGTGTGTGTGTGTATACCTTGTGTTCACATGTGCAACAATCTGTGTCCGTGGGGAGGAGCTCAATATCAGCAACACTTACAAAGGACTACTGCCAGGGGTGGACTGACCATTTGGAAACTCGGGCACTGCCTGAGGGCCCGGGGTCAGTAGGGGGCCCCATGAGATGCCGCTGGTACCTTTTTCATAGGCTTTTTTGAGTTTGGGCAAGGACACAGGGGCCCCATGATCCCCTATTGCCCGGGGGCCCCATGAGTTGTCAGTCCGCCCCTGACTACTGCACAACAAAACGGAAAACACCAAAATTATCTATCAGAATCATCCCAGTGGCAGCACAAACCCACCTCCATACAAAGATCATACTTCAAAAATCAACATCCTAGAACCCAATGGATTTCAAAAATAGATGTAACATCATTAGCAACACAACTCTATTTAGTTATTGGATTTCAAACACCAACCATATGTTGTCTATAAAGATTGCTTGGTATCCAAAAAGATGGATCTAAGAACAAACAAACATAAGAAAAACATTTCAATCATAAATCCAATAATGGCTCAAAACAGACTCAAAATAATGTTGCAAACCTCCAAACATTCCATCACACATGAGAGAAGTATCATCAGGGCTTTACCTAGGATCCCAGTCCAATTATTACACCACCAACCACCATGGAGCACTTGGTCAAAATGGCGACAGAGAGAAATGCTCCACATGGTGGTGGGCTATATGTAGTCTAAATGGAAATCTAAAAGGAAATGACGGGTGCAAGGCAGGTCTCTCGTTCTATGAGGACATCATATGACATCCACCCACTCTAACTGCATGTGCGCTCCCCCGAGGGCATGCTGCGCGGCGATCGGTGGTGCGCTGTGTCCCTGGGAAACAGTGGATCACCGATCAACGGAAAGAGCCGATGACGTTGGCTCTGTCATGTGATCAGCTGTGTCCAATCACAGCTGATCGCATGTAAATAAGGAAATGCCGGTTATCGGCATTCCTCTCCTCATGAGCTGTCACGCTGACAGCTCGCGAGGAGAGCCAGTAATCGGCATTACTCAGAGGGGACATCTACACTGATCATCAGGGCACTGATGATCAATGTACCCTGATGATCAGTGTAGCTTCATCAGTGCCACCTGTTAGTGCCCGTCAGTGCCCATCAGTGCCCATATATCAGTGCTTACCAGTGCACATCAATGCCATATATCAGTGCCCATCTGAGCTGTCTTTCAGTGCCACCCATCAGTGCCAGTCAGTGCCACCTATCAGTGCCAGTCAGTGCCACCTGTCAGTGCTGCCTATCAGTGCCATATATGAGTGCTGCCTTTCAGTGCCCATCAGTGATGCCTGTCAAAGCTCATCAGTGCCACCTACCAGTGCCTCCTCTTCAGTGCCCATCTGTACCACCTATCAGTACCCATCAGTGCAGCCTATCAGTACCCATCACTGTAGCCTCATTAGCGCACATCAGTGAAGGAGAAAAATCACTTATTTACAAAATTTTATAACAGAAACTAAGAAAAAAATGTTTTTCAAAATGTTCAGTCGTTTATGGTTTGTTTAGCAAAAAATAAAAAACCAAGAGGTGATTAAATACCACCAATAGAAAGCTCTATCTGTCTCAAAAGAATTATAAAAATGTAATATGAGTACAATGTTGCATGACCGTGCAATTGTCATTCAAAGTGTGACAGCACTGAAAGCTGAAAATTGGTCTGGGCAGGAAGGGGATATAAGTGCCTGGTAGACAAGTAGTTAAACAAAACCATGAAAAAATTATATCTGAAAAATACTCACCATGCCTCTTATCAAATTCCTTGGGGTGGCTACTTTCCAAAAAAGGGTCATTTATAAGGGAAAGCTGGAGTTGCCGAATCACGTGATCGGAAAGGTAGGTAAGTACATGGAACTTTTCTTTTCAGGATATGCAAGATGGGGGGAGGGTGCATTTTTAAGAATAGTTAGAGTGAGCCTTTACTACTACTCAGGGGCGGACTGACAACTCATGGGGCCCCGGGCAATAGGGGATCATGGGGCCCCTGTGTCCTTGCCCAAACTCAAAAAAGCCTATGAAAAACGTACCAGGGGCATCTCATGGGGCCCCCTACTGACCCCGGGCCCTCGGGCAGTGCCCGAGTTTCCAAATGGTCAGTCCGCCCCTGCTACCACTTTAACAATCATTTAACAATGGTAATACTTCACAATGAACCTCAGTGCATTATATGTGGCAGACATAAATTTTAGAGGGGACCTAAAATTAACGGTCAGTCACCCAGCTACTCTCAATGAAATTATTTTATATTCGTGTTATAAATGTATAACCTCTACATTCATTTACATGATACATTTACATAATTATTATTATTATTATTATTATTATACAGTATTTATAAAGCGCCAATAGTTTGCTCAGCGCTGTACATTACAAAGGGGGACAGAACATGTGACATAATACCGTACATCAGTATTCCCTTCTACATACAAAGCAATTTTGTATAATACAAGTATGTGTGCTATTGTATAATAGTATATCCTGTCTAATATATTGCAGTAGCTGTCAGGTCATATCCTTCCCTCTATCACACACTCCAAGCTTATCAGAAACTATTTTTCTAGTTCCACTATAATAGTCCCTCAATGCCTTGACCTCTGACTTCTCTGAACTTGCCTGTGCACAAGTCCATATATCAAATACAAGCTCTACATCCCCACAAAACATTTCAGTCTAGTCAGTGGGAATTGGATTGGCAACCAGTAGAAGAAATATCTCTCAATTTTTCCATTCTTCTGTTTTATGGTTTAACCTTTTCAGTTTGGGTTGCCAGTTACATGGCTGCTGCAGTATATTGCTTTATGAGGGAAGTTTATTTAAAGGATCAGTAAGCTGAAATTACTATATTTGTCCATTGAAAAAGCTATAAGTAACATTTGTGTGAAAGATTCAGAGCTTTTAGAGCCAAAGATAACTAAAATACAGTTGTTACTATAGGAGAGACATTTTCTTACAGATGAATTGTGGTTTTAGATGGCCTCTTGGGAGCTCTTGGACTCGGGGGAACTAGAGAGCTCAGTTTTATTGACTTAAATATAGCAAAAAGAAGGTACACATTGAATGGGACCATTAACCACTTCAATACCAGGCACTTTTACCCAGGGGTGTATTTACCACAAGGCAAACAAGGCATTTGTCTAGGGTGGCATTCTTCGGGGGGGCAGCCCTGCCCCTCAGAAGAAGGTATGGAAGAAGGGACACATGCAGCATGGGAACCTGGTGGGTTCCGAGAGAGGCTCCAGGTTTCATGACTGTGTATGCACAGCCCCGCTCTTGTTCCCGGGGATGTGTGGAGCTGTGAAGGCAAGTGTCTTACTCTGTCTTGCCGTGGCGGATGATGGCTGGTGTATGGGGGGCAGTGGTAGTGGAAAGCTCTCCCGTGGGGGGGCAGGGGTGTTGTTGGTCAATGTTAGGCTCTCTCTGCGGGGGGTGCCGATTTATGTGTTGCCTAGGGCAGCACAAATCCTAAATACACCACTGCTTTTACCCCTTTCCTGCCCAGGCCAATTTTCAGGTTTCAGCGCTCTCACACTCTGAATGACAATTGCGCGGTCATGCAGCACTGTACCCAAACTAAAATGTTATCATTTTGTTCACACAACTAGAGCTTTCTTTTGGTGGTATTTAATCACCGCTGGGGTTTTTATTTTTTGCTAAATTAACAAAAGAAGACCGAAAATCTTTGGAAAAAAAAAGTTTTTCTTTGTTTCTGTTATAAAAGTTTGCAAATAAATAATTGTTCTTCATAAATTTAGGCCAAGATGTATTCTGCTACATGTCTTTGGTGAAAATAACCCAAATCAAGTGTTTATTATTTAGTCTTTAGGAGAGTTATAGAGTTCACAAACTATGGGATAGATCTGAAAATTGATCAATCCTGAAGTACTGACAGCCAATTTCTTGAGGCCCAAAAATGTCAGAACAGTACAGATATCCCCCAAATGATCCCTTTTTGCAAAGTAGATAGTCCAACATATTTCATAAGAGGCATGGTGAGTTTTTTGAAGTTGTACCTTTTTTGTCATAATTTTTCGGAAAATGAAGAAATAAAAAAAATAATTTCACAATTTTATTTTACATACTGTCACCAGTGCAGTACAGCGTCAGCATATAACTGGTGTGGCGGTTTTAAGAGACTGACTAGTGACAGTACAAAAAAAATTGTTTTTTTTTTATTTTTATTTTTTTATTATTATTTTTATTATTTTTTGTTACATTTTTTTCTCTTTTTTTCAGATTTTTTGTTTCATATTACACTATGACCAAAGTAGTATAATGTTACCATAGTAACATTGTACTACTTTGGGGAAGTGATCAGTATTTTTTTTTTTTTACACAATTTGATTGCTTATAGCAAATAATTTCTTTGCAAGCATTTAACTGAATGAAATCGATTCATTCAGGGTTTTTTTTTGTGATTAGCTGTGATTGGCCACGGCTAATCACATGACACTGATGGGCTTTAATTAGCCCAGTCAGTGCATGTGATCACTGTGACCATTCACAGCTAGACACACTTGTATACAATGGATGGCATGAAAGGAAGCCATCCATTGTATACAACTGTCATGTGACCTGCTGTGATTAGTCACAGCAAGTCACATGGTACTGGCCCATACACAGATCTGTCATAGGCCGTGTCCAAGGTACATGGCCGGTGACAGATCTCGCCACAGCACAGCCCTGTGGGCACGTGCAAAGCGCGATCCGGGAAGGACGTCATATGATGCCCTCCCGGAGGGACGAGATGTTCGCCCAGCCATCATTTAACCATAGGACAGGTGGCAAGTGGTTAAACTAGGGGATCCTCTGTTCTCCACCAGTGCTCTCCACTCCTCCTTTTCACTCTTCTGCATGTGCCACCATAGCAAGGGAGCTGTACTTATTGTGGGAGGGAGGGAACATCTGTACTAGGGGGATGAGAGAAACTGGGAGGAGCTGCACTGGTGGGGGGGAATCTGTACTGGAAGGACCTGTACTGGTGGTGGTGGTGGGAGATCTGTAATGGGGGGAAGGTATGTACTGGGGGGGGGGAGAGCTGTACTGGCGGAGGGGATCTTTAATAGTAGAAGGGCAGGAGATCTTTACTGGGGGGAAGATATGTACAGGGAGGAGAGAGCTGTACTGGGGAAGGGGATCTTTACTAGTGGGAGGAGGGGAGATCTGTACTGGGTGGGAGGGGGGAATCTGTACTGGAAGGATCTGTACTGGCGGTGGTGGCGGGAGATCTGTAATGGGGGGAAGATTTGTACTGGGGGGGAAAGAGCTGTACTGGGGGAGGGGAAGTTTACTAGTAGGAGGGCAGGAGATCTTTACTGGGGGGAAGATATGTACTGGGAGGAGAGAGCTGTACTGGGGGAGGAGATCTTTACTAGTGGAAGGAGGGGAGATCTGTATTGGGGGAATTTTGGTTTGGGAATGGAAGTAATTTTTTGTTGTGCTTTGTGTCTACTAACCTCTGTGTTATGTACTCCTGACTCCTGTTTGACTCTTGCTTGTGACACAGTACTTACAGAATATTTTTGGTTACAAGGGCTGTGCCATACATTACTGTGTACACACAGTCTCAAGGTTTAAACCATTCACATTGTGCAATTGTTCCACACACACAAATCATGGCGGTGCAGACTGCACACCTTCTAATTATGTTCTTTTAGGTGCCCATGGCTGAACCCCCCCCCCAGCAAAAAATATATAACTTTGGCCCTGCTGTCATAAAAATGTTGCCACACTGTGACTACAGCATTGTGTACTAAAATGTTATCTTGGAGTTGGGTGGTCACGGTTGGAATAAAACCATGGCCCAACTGTCTATTTTTAACCCCCACTGAAATTTACGAGGACTTACTTTGAACAGTGATGTCATCAATGCCTAGGATGTTATTGGTTCACCAACACTGTAAATGGTTCTATATCAGAAATATGCAATAAACAACAAGAAGACTTTTTATTTTATCTAATACGGCTTTGTCTTTGAATATATCGTCCTGCAAAACAGCAAATTATTGTAACTGACTCTGACCATTTCCACAGTCCTGGTTTCATTTTTATCTTCTATGACCCTCGATGGCATCACTCTAGATTAACTCCAAATCCATGTTTTGAAGATACAAATCTGTTTTCTTCATTTTGACATTTAGATGGCTATGCTCTAAATACGTGTCCTGGCATCACAACAAAGGGTGAGAAATCCTTTCAGATCTTGGCACATTTCAGCCGAAGCCTTCAACAGTATCAGATTGATCAGACAACTTATAAAACGGAACAATCCCTGCAAGGATCCCATTTGAGCTTTGCCAAGTGACAGACAGAGAAAGGGATGTGACTTCCTCTTCATACACCTACAATACATTGTATCATTTGTCTGCTGCTTTATTTAGTAACACTTCTAAAAAGGGCGGCATGCTTAACAAGGCACAGCGGCGTGGCAGTAACCCTTTGGCGTCCAAATTCAGTTAACTGCAATGAAAGGTGAAGTCTGATTGGTTATTATGAGCCAGCATAGTGTAAACATTGCACAGCGATTTACTGTACAAATAAATACAGAATAAATTAATATTCTGGCCAATGGAATCCATGAATGCTCAAATGCTTGACACGCCTGAATGAACCTAAATGAATATGGAAAACAAGGCTTTTATACATGTTTTTTAAATTGCTTCTTCTTGCCAGAAACAAAGGTGTTCAAGAGAGGAAAAAATGTCTGGAGTGCACAAGGCCTAACCCAGCTAATGGTCAGAATGGGCCTTTTCTCTTCTAAATATCTACAGAATAGTAACCTCTAGAATCTGCTCCTGAGGACCAACAGACAAATGTTTTTTTCCCCCTATATTTGATAAAAAGAGATAAAATATTTTTAAAGTGGCTAAGGCATTAAACCCATTTTACAGATTATATTTAATTATTTATTTCTGAATTAAAGGATGTTTTTTACATTTAAGGGTCATTTTACCAAAATTAAAGAAGAACTATGGTCAAACTAAAAATCACATGTATGTGACACATAACAGTAAGACTTTGTTTCCTTAACCACTTCCAGACCGGACACTTTTACCCCCTTCCTGACCAGGGCAATTTTCAGCTTTCAGCGCTATCACACTTTGAATGACAATTGCGCAGTCATGCAACACTGTACCCAAATTAATTTTTTACCATTTTTTTGAGACAGATAAAGCTTTATTTTGGTGGTATTTATTCACCACTGGGATTTTTATTTTTTTTGCTATGTAATGAAAAAGTCCAAATATTTTGAACAAAAGTGTTTTTTTTTATAATATTTTGCAAATAAATAATATTTCATCATACATCTTTGCCAAAATGTATTCCCTTATCTTTTTAGAAAAACAAAAAAAACAAATTAGTTTATAACCAAAAATTATAATTTTTAAACATTTTTTTTACATTTTTATTTTATTTTTTTATATTATTATTTTTTATTTTTTATTTTTTTTTACATACTGTCACCCTAGCAGTACAGTGTCACCATGGTGACACTGTACTACTTGTGGGGGTGATGAAGATTTTTTTTTTTTTTTTTTTTTTTACTGATTGCTTTTATACCCATATAGGATGTAAAAGCAATCATTTCTCTTTCTCTCTGTGTGCATTCCTGCACTCATTGAGAAATACTGAGTGAGCTGTGATTGGTCACAGCTTGTCACATGGTACAAGGCTGTTGTGAATAGCCTTGTACCATGTGACTTCTGTGATCATTCACAGATTTCACACATAGTAAGCAATGATGTCACAAGTGACATCTTGCTTACTACTTTGCATGTGATCACTGATTGGCCAATCAGTGATTACATGATCGGGACCTCGTACAGAGGTCCCGTCCGACGATCGGTGTTTCACTGTGTCCGGAGGACACAGCGGGCACTGGATCGCGGTGCTGCGCGCTCCCAGGGAGCGTGCACAAGCAGGGTGCGGGGAGGCCGTTCATAAACGGCCACGACGACCCTGTACTGCCACCGTCCGGCCGTTTATATACAACGGCCGGTCGGGAAGTGGTTAAGTACCCCTTGTCACAATCATGCCCACAGGGAGAGGTGCAGTTCTCTATTTTGCTCTGAATTTCTGCATTGTGGTATTTCTCTTAAACTAATATGCAGTCACCTGAGAGGGGGAGGTGTAGTATCGTGCATATAAGAGCCAGGCACAGGTTCTCCCTGTAGGAAGAAGGCTTCATGTATCTCCTCATTCCCCCTCCCTCAGGAATGCCACCAGCATATGATGCTGAGCCCTGCCTAACAACTCCTCTGCCAAATAAGGTAGTGAAGATACTAGTTGAGGTTGTGTAGAAAAAGAAGCTGTTAGTTTTTATGAGTAGTCAGACAAGTGAGGACCGTCTTCGATATAACATCTATCGGACAGAAAGCAAAGGAGAATCTTGCGGCAACCACGAAACCCAATGCAAGACCAGAAATCCCTTTTAGCTCATCAGAACTGAAACTGCTTAACCCCAGGCATTTATCTGTACTGTACTTATTTACCTAAACTTCTTTCTGTTATCTATTTGCTGTGCTGTTGTGCTCTGTATATTTATTTATATATTGGTTACATCTTCTTTCTTTAAATATTTCTACTGCACCCTTTTGACCTTTTAGTAATAAATCTTACTTTCTAAAAGTGTTGAACTGTTTCTATAGCTCCTGAATGTAACTTACGAGTCCCTGCCGCTGAAGAACGCTACTATGAGTATTTAACCCTCTGTATAAACGGTCTGTAGAGATAGCGGGATACTGACAGTTAACCAATCATTCTAGTGTATTGATGAGTTTCCTCTTTTTCTGTATAAAAAGGAGGTGGTGGCAGTGTGAAGGGTTAATTGCGTAATTAACCTGACCCAGTAACAATCGCATTCAGGCTGCCGGTACGTCGTGGTCCAATTAGCGGGAACATCGGTGTGCAGGGTGCAGCTGGGTGTGGCATTGTTACGCACGTGACAGCGCGGTTTTAGATTGGCTAGTCCTTCAGTCACGAGTTTGGTGAGAAGGGCTGGGGTCTGACGCCGCGCCCGTCACACCCCTTATGATTGTTTTGTAAATACCTGTTGATCCTGCCAATAGAACCATTTGATAGGCTCTTCTTTTGATAGGGTGACAATGCTCTTCCTTTTGCTGTGAAATCATTGCATCATTGTCATCCTTGCTGCTACTGTAGCTGCATAGAAGCTGGCACTGTTGATAGCCTTTTCAGTGATATGCCATGCCGTAGGCAGGCTATAGGTGGTTCGAATCTCAGCTGGTTTAGCAGGAACTGGCAGAGATGCCAACCATGTATGGGCAGGCTGAATGTACCCAAGTTGATCAATCGATCAAAATAAAATAAATTGAAAGGATACATGTGTTTCTACAGCCGTACATAGATGGATTGAAATTCAGCTGGTTCAGCAGGAACTGAACTAATTTTGATCCATCTATGGGCAGGCTGATTGTACTGAAGTTGATCTATGAATCAACTTCAGTACAACCAGCCTGTCGAATGATTTTCATGCAGTCGCTGCTGGTGGCTATAGCCTCCAGCAGTGATTATTGTGTTCTGCCTCATGAGAAAAAATGATTGTCCAATGTAATAATATCAGATGTCGTAAGCAGTTCAATTATGAAAAAACTTCCAAAAACGTTGGTGTAATCCAATCCAATATCGAGGGATAGATAGATTGCACACTTACCAGAAGCGCAATCTCAATGCGCATGTACAGGTCACATGTAGCCGAGGTCTCATGCAGGCGCTGCTTGGTGGTACCCGGGTGGTCCCTCAATGATAAGAAGATATTGGTCTGGTCGGATCACACTGCTCCTTAAATCCACGCAGAAGCCTAAAAAAGCTGGGGCTGAGGTATGAGGACAGTGAAAATCAAGGGTTGGCCGCCGGACCTCCTGATCCGGCGGCGTGACGTCAAGGTGTGCGAAGGCTCCAGCTTTTTTAGGCTTCTGCGTGGATTTAAGGAGCAGTGTGATCCGACCAGACCAATATCTTCTTATCATTGAGGGACCACCCGGGTACCACCAAGCAGCGCCTGCATGAGACCTCGGCTACATGTGACCTGTACATGCGCATTGAGATTGCGCTTCTGGTAAGTGGGCAATCTATCTATCCCTCGATATTGGATTGGATTACACCAACGTTTTTGGAAGTTTTTTCATAATTGAACTGCTTACCACATCTGATATTATTACATTGGACAATCATTTTTTCTCGTGAGTTATTTCACATAATTGTTATAAAGATATTGTTTGTAGCGCTGCACTTTTATTTTGTCAATTTCAGTTGGAAAGGTTTTGTGGTTCCTTTTAGTGCATTTGCTGCTCACTGGAGTGCGCTCACTAACTTATCGACATATATTGTGTTCTGCCTACAGGGACAGTGCCCTTTATAATCTGGTGTGGGTGGGGCCCTGGACAGAAGGTGGATGAGATTTGGTTACCCTTGACCTAAGCATGTAGGTTTGTAGCCTGGAAAAGTAGTAGGCCTTCAGGCCTAGGCCTAGGAAATGACGCTATGAGAGGACTCACTGTTAGGGGACTCATGAAAGAGCAATTGAGAAGATGCCTGGACTTTAAGAGTTCAGGTTGGTGGCACTGATGTATTCTGCACTGTAATTGAGAAAATGTGATGTTGTGAAGCTGTTATGCTAAGTTCTTGCTTTTGTTGTTCTTCAGTAAAACGCTGAAAAAGCATTCTTTATCCAAGAAGGTGGGCCTTGGCCTGGAATTTGTGAGTACTGTGAAAGGAGCAAGGTTCAGGCCTGGAGCTTGTAGGATTCAAAATGGTGGAGTACCTGTCTAAAAAAGTATTTTGTTATCCTATCTTGTGAAGATGTGGAGGGGGTCCCTGGTCAGCTTGGTGGGAACCGGCAGCCAATACAAGTCACTTACAGGATGATCTGAAGTCAGAAGTGGGTTTACTATGAAATAGAGAAACTGGACACCTTGTCCCAGTCACGTGGCACAGTTAACCAATGCGAATTCAGCAAGACTGAAATACTGTATATTATAATAAAATATTATATTGTAAAAGTGATTCTCTGCTTAACAATAATAGCACTTACAGAAAAGATTATAGGGACTTAAGATGAATTTCTAGAGTAAATTGCTCTATACCTGCCTGGTGAATTTTCATTGATTGTGCTGTAGAGATTCTACATCGCCTTCTTTAAATTGCAAAGTGGAGACTCAGGAAGCAATGTCAGTTCTAACAGAAAGAAATGAAGTTAAAACACACTGCTGAGAAGCAAAAAAACAGCACATGCTCAGTCAATTCGATCAGTAAGAAAATTACATTATTTCTACATAGGAAACTAATTATATGTAGTACCCTCCTAGTTAGCTAGGGGAAACTAGACCTCAATTGTTAGCTAGGAAGGCTAAGTAGCATCTTGGGTGTGATAGCTAGCAGGGGTCAAATTGTGGTTAGAGCTGAGAGGCTCTGCAGACCAGCCCCCTGCAATTTTCCCCCTGCTCTGGAACTTTGGAGAAAAGTCTAGAAGCAGTGGGTGAATCTGAGGAATGGCTGGTCTGTACTCTTAGAGAGACCTGGCCAAACCCCAACAGAAGGCTTGGCTTGGGGCCAAGACAGTCTTTAGGAGTAAAGGAGCCTGCTCAGCAGCAGGATGAGGAGGAGAGTTGGAGGAGAGTTCAGCTGGAGCATGTGAGAGAGGAAGAGATGCAGGAGCCTGGGAGGGAACCCAGATGGGTGACCTTGGAAGGTGGAAAGCTCAGAACTTCACCAGCCCCCTGAGAGAGGACCACATGTGAGGCAGGGAAGGAGCAGCCCAGCTAGAAGGCCTGGTAGCAGCCACCGACCCACCAGCAGTACAGAAGAAGGACTGAGTGAGTAGATCTGCACCCCCTGGGCCAGATAGGGCAAGGAGGCACTCTAGTGGGAAACTCTATTTGCCTTCCACCCAGGACTGTTTCACCATTCATGTGGCAGACACTGGTTCCCCTGCTCAGGGACTCACCCAGAACAGCTGGATAAAATAGCATCTGGGGTCTGAGGTGGTACTGCAGGAGATGCTGACTTGCTCTCCAAAAGAGACTGTTCTACTGTAAACACATGTAAATAGTTCCCGGAAGTTGTCCTCGGTTTCTCAGTTGCATTGGGCATCGTGTACACCCCTTACCCTATCCAGGTTGCATTCCCCTAATGTAATCATAAAAACAAAGCTCAAGGACTGGTCGCTGACTCCTGGATGCAGGTCTATGTGAAAATGCATGTTGCCTGGCTGTGTAGGACTATAGGAGGACCCAAAACTACAGAAACTTCTAAGGGGGTAGTGCTACATATATAACTAACTTTATTCTGGGGTCTATTCTCTATAGCAACTTTTCTTGACCATTTTACCTCTGTGGAACTCTTGAAACATTTTTGGGTCTAGCCCCTGCTAGAACACCTGCTAAAATCAACGTACTAGGGTCTGTGGCATGAGTGACCTCCTTACAGTGGTGGTCATAGTACTTCCCTTAAAGATATACAGTATACTGTATATATATATATATATATATATATATACATCTTTTTTAATGTGAAGTTGTAGCACTTTGTATATTTATGACTTATAAAGAAATGAAACCATTGGATAAGTATCACAGCTAGGAAATGACTATATTGAGAAGGAAAGGTCATTCCATATTTCTTCAGTACAGGGTTCTTCAAAGTCCAATTCTATCTTTTCTATTTCATTAAATTTTGTTATCCTTAAAGCCCAATTTCAGGCTAGTTTCCTCTGGCAGTGGGAAGATCCTAAATGCCATGTAGTGGTGCTATGTAATGACTGAAGCATTATAGATTAGTGAACATCGTCAGTCAAACATCGCCCATCAATTGCCAAAGTCAAAAACCCATTGATGCGCTGACCCGTTAACTCGCATTGCACATGACAGTTCTCTGGATATGGTCATATTTCATCAGTGATAGCACCACTATCCAGCCATGTAAGAGGTCAGTGAAGTCTCCACCATCCAGCCATGAAAGAGGTTAGTGATGTCTCCACCTTCCAACGATGTAAGAGGTCAGTGATGTCTCCACCATTCAGCCATGTAAGCGGTCAGCGATGTCACCACCATCCAGCCATGTAAGAGTCAGTGACATCCCCACCATCCAGCCATGTAAATGGCCAGTGATGTCCCCACCATTCAGCTATGTAAGTGGTCAGTGACATGTACAAACCAGGGATAAGCTATGACTGCACGCTGATAACCGCACATTTTAGCATTTACATGTGTCCATGGATGGATGAATCGCCCTTGATCCAAACTTAATCCAGTGGCGCACATCCATCCCTGCACACATGTCAATGCTCAGAACCGTAGCCTGAATGTGATGAGCTGATCACAATGCTAACACATAGGCAGCACTGCTCCAATAGGCTTGGTATAGAGGATTCACATATACAATCATAGGCTGCCTGTGCCAATGTTGATTTCTACTCTCAGTTGCTTCCAACAATTGTGACTTGTTACCAGGGGCAGACTGACCATTTGTGAACTCGGGCACTGCAAGAGGGCCCGGGGTCAGTAAGAGGCCCCATGAGATGCCCCTGGTACATTTCATAGGCTTTTTTGGGTGTGGTTTGAGTGTAGGTGAGGACACAGGGGCCCCATGATCCCCTATTGCCCGGGGGCCCCATGAGTTGTCAGTCCGCCCCTGCTTGTTACTTCATGTGTCTGAGTGTCTCGGATTTTTCCATACATTCTACAGGCTCAAAACCTACTGCTGAACAATTCCAGTCATTACTCACAAAAAACAAAGTAGTCGCATGTTTGGGTAAAGCCCACACCATGGGACAAGTGGTTAGTTCACCAGCAAACAGGGCTTGTATCAGACTATACAGTATAAAAATTTGTTTATTTATTCAAAGCTAACATTTTTACAATACAAGAAAATGGATATAACGTGCAGTGCTCAGTGACCACAACATATACATGGACATACAAACAAAAAATTAAAAACAATGTCATGATAGGGATATCTGGACCTCAATTATTCTGTATCCATGCATTCCCCACAGAAAGCTGTCCCAAATCTTGGGATGAAACCATCAATAGTGAATAATTTCAACACTGTGAGGTTTACATGCATACAGGCTCCTGGGCCCATTCACACTAAATGAGTATAATGTGGGTGATGCTCGTAATGGGAAATAATTCCTTTGGGATTGCGTGACCCTAGAACCTCAAATGGTATGTCCAAAGTCACCATTGGTAATCCTATTGGTAGAATCAGAGGAATCATAGATATCTACCATCAGATGGTTTAGCATATAGACATTTGTATGTTATCACCAGTCCATTAATTCCAGGAAAAATGGAATAGCACATTGACCCAGATAATATAACCACATTATTGGTACTGGCTGGGTAATTGTAAGATAGTTCAACAGACGCTGGATTAGCAAGTTGTCTGTGAGAACAGCAATGGACATCTTAGGCACAGGGGCAAGATCATCACCAATATAAAGTATGGGAAATGCAACATCTCCACCTCAATATCCATCTAATGGTGAGACCAGGTCAGTGGTGGAGTTAATGTATTTGCAGGCTCACTGACCATGTTTTATATGTCTCAAGAGCTGCTTCAATGTTAATCCACCTAGCCCATAAGTGGGCAGTTCAATACAACCTAGTGTGTTAAATCCTCACTGTTCTCCATGCTGTTCAGGGCAATTATAAAGGAAAAGTTGTACTGTTCCACAGCCTTCCCAAAATACGTGCTGTCTTTGGTCAGCGTTATGTATCACTGTGAAGTATCCCGGCCGTTTTTGTGTCAATTGTTCCTCCATCCACATTGAGCCGTCACCATCGTGGTTGGGCCAGGGAACATGGGAGTGTGACGTCATTGACGTCTCATGACATCGACGTGTTTTGCTTATGTCAAGCGTAGCTTTGTCAGGACAACGTGTGGGCGGCGTAATTACTCCTTTTTATATGGTGGTTTATGCCGCCCATAGCCACATGGTGTGATTCTCTTAAAGAGGACATTGTATTTTTCACCTGACTTAGTAAAAAGTAGCATATCAGCCAATTTAATTTCTTAACGTTAGATAACAAATAAACTTGTTTTAACCCCAACCTCCAAGTAAGTAATCCTTGCATCCTTTCAATGACATCAATTCAATATCAATATTTGGGAAAGAAGTAAATGAAACACAAATAGTAGTAAAGCAAAAACCAAAAAGTAATAAAAGATGAAACCTAAATAGATCAAGGGATAGATTTTAGAATCATGTACTGCTATTCTTCCAAGAAAACCTGAAGATTTAGCTCAGTATTAATACCAAGTGGGGCCAATGATCTCAATTTATCAATCCACCATTTTTCTTTTCTAAGTAAAATTGTATTGAAATCACTCCGTCTTGGGATGATTTTAGGGCAAAAATGCCTTTAATTTTCATCCCCTCTGGACTACCTTCATGGAGTTTCCTAAAGTGCTTAGCAAGCGGTTTTTCCAGGTTCTTTAGGTTTTTATCTTTGATTACTTGTATATGTTCCTCTATCCTCACTTTTAGTTGTCTTCTAGTATTGCCAATATAGATTTTATTACAGGGAAAGGTGATCATATAGATCACCCTAATTGTGGAACAAATAATTTAGTCCCTAATTCGAAAGCTATTTTCTTTCAATGAATCTTGGAAGACATAATTTCGATCCACATATTTACAGATTTGACATTGTCCACATGGATTCGTTCCCCTTGTCCTGGGGTGATCTGAAAGCCAATCACTTGGTGATGTCTTAAATTCTGAGTGGATTAAATATCTCCAAGATTCTGCACCCTTCTAGCCACCATCAATGGAGATTGTCCCACAATTATGTCCAATCCTGGGCTTTTTTAAAGTATTCTGCAATGTTTTTGGAATATTTCTCTTACCTTGTCCCATTGGGAACCAAAGGAGGGGATTGGTCTTACTGAGCAATCAAAATTATCACGTTCTTTAATTGATTTTTTAATTAGGAGGCTATTCCTATCATAGTTGGCGACCTTCCTTTTAGCTCTACGTAGTTGTCTTTGTGAATATCCCCGTTCTTGAAAGCGGGCATATAAATCTCTAGCCTCTTTTTTGTAATCAGTATTTTTAGTGCAATGTGAAGAAATTGACCCACGGGTATCCCATTTTTTAACCAGGCTGTGTGATGGCTGTCAGCTTGTAGAAGCGTTTTCGCTGACGTATCTTTGCGGTGGGTACGTGTCACTAACTGGCCATCCTCTATCGATATAGTGAGATCAGGAAAGGAGATCTGTCTACTATCACATGTATAAGTCAAGTGAATATTTTTGTCATTCTGATTAAGATAGTCCATGATTTGATCAAAGACTTCAATATCTCCTTTCCAAAGAACAAACATGTCATCCATGTACCTTAGCCACGTATGGATGTGGTATACACATCTTGTTCTTCCCACATGCCTAGGTATGCGTAAGGCATGCGTAAGCTGGAGCCCAGGGTTAACCCATAGAAGTACCTCGTACCTGTTGATAGTATCTGCCAGAAAATTGGAAGAAGTTATTACTCAAACAAATTCCAGAAGGTCAAGAATAAATTCATTATGGTGACCTATTTCCAGGAAATAGTAATTTAGGAAGAACTCAACAGCTTTTAAGCCACAGTGATGGGGAATTGACGTATCATATCGAGGAATTAGGTTCAGATATAGGATCTTTTTGGGCATACAAGGATCTAAAAAATACTTCACGTAAGAATAGTGTAACATCCTCGTATACCGTAAACTCATCCGTATTGCTGATCAGAGAAAAATACATGCCCCTTTACAAGAGTCTTAAGTGCCTCGGAGCAAGTAGGAAATCTGATAAATTAATGACCTTTCTATCTTCCACGGAAGATTTTAAATCCTCATCTATTTCTCCTTTCTCAGATTCCTTGCTCTTGACTTTCTGTCCTGTATTGGCTTTCCTTTCGGGTTCCCCTTTTCCACTTCCTGTTCTCTTCTTGGGGGGTTCTAAGGATTTCTCGGGTACTCTCTCACCCCCCTCTGGGTCTAAAAAAGTCACTGCTTTTTTAGTAGTGTCATCATCCGTATCACTAGGTGTTATATCGCCCTCTGATCTAGAGGTGGAACGTAGTCCCCCCTGTCTAGATCTGCTTCGTCCCCGTCTGATTGTCAAGTCAAAAATTTCTCCTGTCTCTCAGTCTCTTAAATCCTTCCGAAAGTTTGATTGTTTAGTAGTTTTTAAATTACGCTGTTTTTTCAATCTCTTTTTTAAGATTCTCATTATTTCTCTGAAATTCTTCCGTATCCTTAAATGGTTCTAGGCCAAGGGAACTCAACTGAATTGCTTTAATTAATTCCTCGAGTTGTTTTTTTTTTCTTAGTACAGTCATTACTCAGACTAGGATGTTTGATTGGCAGTTTGGAGCACTGGTGATAGTCCACGCCACCACCTTCTTGATATATTTGTGTCGAGTTGCACTTTACGGGCCATATATACTTTCTGTGCATGTAACTTCTTTCCATGCCTTAGTTCATGTTTTTTTACTGTGCTGTGTGATTCTTACTGCTTTTTTAAATGATACTGGCTTGACAGCCATGGTTGGAACCCATTACATGCAAAGTGAATGACCCTGATATGTAAATTATGGGTGCAGTGTAAAGACCTGAATTTGACCTAGTATCAGCTTCTTGCAGTGTCAGTATAGCAGGGCTGGAGTGTGAGATTAAGAAGCAACACAAAGTACCAATCAGTTTATTGTTGACAAGAAGCATGTCAATAGGAGCAGAAAGCAGAGTGACAGAGAAATGAGCTCATCGTTGCACTGCTTCTCCTTTCACTGTCTAGTCACAGGTTGGGAAAGGTCCAGGATGACTCAAAAGAAGTGTGGCAAATGATGCTGGCTCCCAGACTGAGGACATCTAGTGGTAGTAAAAAGTACTGCATGAGAAATCACTTGATTGAAATTGAATATTGAAGCAAAAGATGGCTTTATTTTATCTTTTAATGGCCTCTTCATTTTAAGAATTCCCAGTATAGAAATGTTTACATAATTAAATTTGTATTTGGACCAATGTAATTATGAATATATATAGCATACCTAGCTAATCCCCCCGTAAGGTGGAAATCACTGTAATAGCGAGAGCGACCTTCACTAGCTCCAAGGTCCCATGCTGGTTGGCTGCCCTGCTGCCTTGTGAACACAGGAGGAAAGTTCAGGCCTAATCTTAGAAAGTATTATTTTACCAAAAGGGTAGTTGATGCTTGGGATAGACTTCCAGCAGAGGTAGCGGGTCACTCAATAGTAAGGCCCCTTTAACACGATCAGTCCATTCGGGTCCACCTGTCCGTTTTCCAAATGGACAAGATCAGACCCTCCATTCACCTCTATTGAATGACGGATGTAAACAGACTTGTGTCCATTTACACCTGCCGGAATGGGATCTGTTCCCCTTGGTCTGGCCGGATTGGAAGGCAGTCAGGTGTAAACAGACACACCTGGCTGCCCGAAAAGCAGAGGGGACATGGACCTATCATCTGCCCGATCCACTCAGCTCAGTGGGGGATCAGTGGACAGATCCCCCACCAAGCAAGCAGATTTTGCCCTGTGTGAAAGGGGCCAAGTTTTATCTTTATTTATTTCAGGTTCTTATATAGCGCTTTCAATGTATGCAGTGATTTACATATATATTGTACATTCACATCAGTCCCTAACCCTCAAGGGGTGTGCAATCAAAGGTCTCACATTCATACATACACATACTAGGGCCAATATAGATAGGATCCAATTAACCTACCAGTATGTCTTTATAGTGTTGGAGGAAACCAGAGTACCTGGAGGCAGGGGCGGACTGACAACTCATGGGGCCCCCAGGCAATAGTGGATCATGGGGCCCCTGTGTCCTTGTCCACACTCAAAACATACCCAAAAAAGCCTATAAAAGGTGCCAGGGGGATTTCATGGGGCCCCCTACTGACCCCAGGCCCTTGGGCAGTGCCCGAGTGCTCGAATGGTCAGTCCGCCCCTGCCTGGAGGAAACCCACACAGGCACAGGAAGAACATGCAAACTCAAGGGAGGTAGTGCCATGGTTGGGATTTGAACCAACAACGCTAGCACTGCCAGGCGAAAGTGCCAGTCATTTAGCTACTGTGCTGCCCGTTGGATTCAAACATGCATAGGACAAACATAGATCTATGCTCAGATAAAAAAGTTAACAAAATACAAAAACAAAAAAAGACAAAAAACATATACAAAAAAAAAAACAAAGGACAAACTCGATGGACCACTTGGTCTTTTTTCTGCCATCACTGGTCTATGTTTCTATGCTTCTCAATGAATGTAAAGCATTCTGTGATTGGACGAGGTGGACACTGTGATGTCACCACCCCACCTCTTCATTTCTTCTAATCAGAGAATGCTTTGCATTCAATGACAAAATGCAAAGCAATCTCTGAATGGCACCTATGCTGAGCGGCCAACCTCCTGTGTTGAGAATTCAGCAGGGCAGCGGCTCAGCACAGGACCAGGGCACTGGAGTAGCAGGCTACTGCCATGATTTCCAGCTTCTGCAGGGATCACACAGGTATAGTATATGCCTGTTTACATTAATCCAAGTTGGACCAATGTAACTATATAAAAATATCTATACCTGGAATTCATCTTCAAAGTATTTTTGGCTGGAGTTCTGCTTTAAGATTTGGGGTGAGGACCATTATGGAAATACATTACTCAACTCTCTGCAGCAAAAGTCAGCCCACTACCATTTAATATCTCAGAAAGCGCCATCTGCGAGAAAGTAACTATTATTAAACCAATCCGGCTTCTTTTTCACAATATAATGCAATAAGGAGAAAAGCAAATCTATGCAACACAATCATCTCTGTTTTACCAACAACGTCATTATCGGTTGTAACGGCGGCTGTTCAATGTCCCGTCTACTTTCCCTTTGTTCGTATTTTTGTGTCCAGACTATATTTTATATTTACATGCCTGTCTTTTGTAATTGATTATCCATACACATGTATTACGGGCTGCATCTATTTTCTGTAACATTAATGATACACATTATCTATTCTTTGTCAGTCTGCCCGTGTTCTGTATGATGCAGACGGCGGAATGCGTAGCACACAATCTATCATCTACATTCTCTCTGCATTAGGTGGTGAACTGGCATGAATTACAAGCACGGCTCCAATTTTTCCAGCTGTCGCTGCCTCCCTCTGATCTTTTCCTACACATGCCCAAGTGTGTGTATAACCCAGGAGGGGTCACACGTTTCGCTGCCAGCAGAGCTGCATAGGAGTTAAAACAACACATTGGGCCGCTGACTAATTTGCTGCCAGTTTGCTCTCGCTGTCACAAATATTTTTGAATAAAAATGATGAAATTGTAGGATGGTGGATCACTTCTTTTTTTGTCTCTCTTTCTTCTCTCCCTCTTCTTTAGCCTTTTTAGGTCTCACTATAGATATCAGGGGTGGACTGACAACTCATGGGGCCCCCAGGCAATAGGGGATCATGGGGCCCCTGTGTCCTTGCCCAAACTCAAAAAAAGCTTATGAAGAAGGTACCAGGGGCATCTCATGGGGCCCTTCACTGACCCCGGGCCCTCGGGCAGCGCCCAAGTTTCCAAATGGTCAGTCCGCCCCTGGTCGATATGTCAAAATATTTTATTACCAAACTTTTTATGTTTCTCTTAAAACCTAACTCTGGGCAGCTAAAAAATGATCCCTTGCCGTTTAGGCTGCATTCACACTTTTTATGCATGTTTGCGGTGCGATTTTTGCTTGTTTATGCGCGTTTTCATACAGCGTTTTTCAGGCATTTTTGAGCTTTGCCTTTTTTTTTAGCCAGTAGAGAAAAATATTATCTGTTGCATCATTTGTTGCTAGGTTTTTCAGCTCTATTTAGCTTTTCCATCAGCTTTTATTTATTTATTTTTTTTATTAATTTATTGTTAGGGAAAGGCATTAAAGTGAGGTTTGGGTTAGGATTAGCGGTTGGGGTTAAGGGTTCAGGTTTGGATTAGGTGTTAGAATTAGGATTCGGGTTAGGGGTTAAGTTTAGGGTTAGGTGTTGGGGTTAGGGGCAGGGGCAGACTGACAACTCATGGGGCCCCCGGGAAATAGTGGATCATGGGGCCTCTGTGTCCTTGCCCAAACTCAAAAAAGCCTATGAAAAAGGTACCAGGGGCATCTCATGGGGCCCCCTACTGACCCCGAGCCCTTGGGAAGTGCCCGAGTTTCCAAATGGTCAGTCCACCCCTGGTTAGGGGTTAATATTTTATTTATTTTCTTCTTCGTCTTATTATTTTTTGTTCTTGTTAGGGTTAATAATAATAATAATTAAATAAATAAATGCAAAATAAATACACAAATAAATGAAAACATATTTGTTATTATTATTAATAATTATAATAATAAATAAACACCCTAACACAAAATAAATAAATAATAATATTACTATTACAATATATTTTTTTTTTTTTGTTCGGCTTAGGGTGTTTATTTATTTATTTTGAATCAGAAAAAAGTTTATTGTAGAAAAAACAACAGACACATCTTAGCTGGTATAAAAACTCCAAAAAAAGCACTTTTTACCAGCATAAAGCGATTTTGGAGACACATACAGTACAGTGCTTTTAATGCAGTGTTTATTATTATTAATAATGTATTTAATATATATAGTTTTAGGGTTGGGGGGAATTAGGTTATGGGTTCATTATTTTTTTTTATTATTACATATGTTTTATTAATTTCCCACAAAGTCCTCCCTTACATCAGAGTTCATCCATACAACAGAGTCCCCATCAGTACCCCACATATTAGAGTTCCCATCAGAGTCCTCCCTTGCATCAGAGTCGCCACTTACATCAGAGTCTTCATCAAAGATCCCATCAGAGACCTCTCTTACATCAGAGTCCCCCCTTACATCAGAGTCCTCATGAGAGATCCCATCAGAGACCTCTCTTACATCAGAGTCCACCCTTACAACACAGTCCCCAGCAGATATCCACATATTAGAGTTCCCATCAGAGTCCTCCCTTACATCAGAGTCCCCACTTACATCAGAGTCCTCATCAAGGATCCCATCAGAGACCTCTCTTACATCAGAGTCCCCCCTTACATCAGAGTCCTCATGAGAGATCCCATCAGAGACCTCCCTTACATCAGAGTCCACCCTTACAACACAGTCCCCATCAGATCCCCACATATTAGAGTTCCCATCAGAGTCCGGAACGCACTGAAATGCACATGTCCCTATTTAAATTTAAGAAAAAAGAAGGGAAAAAATGACCTGGAATGCATAAAAAATGCACTGGAACTTGTCGAAAACCCACTTGCAGAAATGCATCCAGAACGCACCTGGACTGCATTTCTATAGTGTGAACAGGCCCTTAAGAGCCTTCCTTCGATTTCTAATCATTAGTGGAGCCAAGTCAATGATCATTTTGACTGCAATGATGTGCAACTTCGAAGAAACAGGATGGAAAATGTTCTTGAACACATTTCTAACAGTGTATGTGGTTTTGGTTTGATCAATCAAATGTTAAAAAGCAAACTTTTTTGGAAGTACTGTACTTTCGAACAACATTTGTCAAGTCATCATATGTACCGATGAGAATTTTTGTACAAATGTTCACACAAACGTTCAATTTGAAAATCTACTAGTGTATGGCCAATCTAAGGTCTTATGTACAATGACATGATAAATGCCACTGTCAGAGGCGTCTGGTGGGTATTTTTTCGCATCACAATATACTAGCCAGTATAATGAGTCTACACACATACACTTCTCCAGGAGACAAGGACAGAATGTTGCCAGACTCCAGATAATACTTTATAAGCGGTTACAACAAACAGATTTTTTTCCTTTTGGAATAAATGTTTTACATAAATAAATAAAAGCTGATCATTGTAAGCACCCCTATCAGTGTTCAATGGTTTATCTCAGTGGTAGAACTACCAGGGTCGCGAAAGTTGAACTTGCAACCGGGCTCTGGAGTTCTGCCACTCTGGGGGGCCCAAGAGTCTGAACTGTGTCTCTCCAGCAGTGTTGCTGGCTGCAGGGCTCTGTAGTGAGATTTTCTCTCACAGGCAGTCCAGAGCCAGTGCTGACAGTTATCCCCCTCCTCCCAGGAGCTGGCTCTGCTCCTCCTCCTCCCGCCCTCTCCTCCTGTGTTTGCCCCTGCCCAATTCCTGCCCACACTCCCTGGCAGTGTCTCAGAAAAGGAGATGTGAGGGTAGGAAGTGAGTTCAGATGTAAGGGGAACTCTCTGGATTTAAATGTAAAGGAGGAACTCTGCAGATTCAGATGTGAAGGGAAAACCCTGCAGATTCAAATGGAAAGGGGAACTCTGCAGATTCAGATGTGAAGGGGAAACGCTGCAGATTCAGATGTAAAGGGAAACTCTCTGGAGTTAAATGTAAAGGGGGAACTCTGCAGATTCAGATGTGAAGGGAAACTCTGCAGATTCAGATGTAAAGGGAAACTCTCTGGAGTTAAATGTAAAGGGGGAACTCTGCAGATTCAGATGTGAAGGGGAAACCCTGCAGATTCAGATGTAAAGGGGAACTCTGCAGATTCAGATGTAAAGGGGAACTCTCTGGAGTTAAATGTAAAGAGGGAACTCTGCATATTCAGATGTGAAGGGAAACTCTGCAGATTCAGATGTAAAGGGAAACTCTCTGGAGTTAAATGTAAAGGGGGAACTCTGCAGATTCAGATGTGAAGGGGAAACCCTGCAGATTCAGATGTAAAGGGGAACTCTGCAGATTCAGATGTAAAGGGGAACTCTGCATATTCAGATGTAAAGGGAAACTCTGCAGATTCAGATGTAAAGGGAAACTCTCTGGAGTTAAATGTAAAGGGGGAACTCTGCAGATTCAGATGTGAAGGGGAAACCCTGCAGATTCAGATGTAAAGGGAAACTCTGCATATTCAGATGTAAAGGGGAACTCTGCATATTCAGATGTGAAGAGGAAACTCTGCGGATTCAGATGTAACGAGGAACTCTATGAATTCAGATGTAAAGGGGAATTCTGTGAACTCTGATGGAAGGGGGACTCTTGTGATTAAATCCATATGATTATAAATGTTATTTAGTCACAAAATACACTGCTCGAAAAAAATGAAAGAAACACTTTTTAATCAGAGTCTAGTATCAAGTCAGTTAAACTCCTGGGATATTGATCTGGTCAGGTAAGTAGCAGAGGGGGTTGTTAGTCAGCTTCTGCTGCTTTGGTGTTAATGAAATTAACAACAGGTGCACTGGATGGGCAACAGTGAGACGACCCCCAAAACAGGAATGTTTTTACAGGTGGAGGCCACGGACATTTTTTTCCCTACTTATCTTTTCTGACTGTTTTCACTAGTTTTGCATTTGTTTAGGGTCAGTGTCACTACTGGTAGCATGAGGCAATACCTGGATCCTACAGAGGTTGCCCAGGCAGTCCAACTCCTCCAGGATGGCACATCAATACATTCCATTGCCAGAAGGTTTGCTGTGTCTCCCAGCACAGTCTCAAGAGCATGGAGGAGATTCCAGGAGACAGGAAGTTACTCTAGGAGAGCTGGACAGGGCCATGGAAGGTCCTTAATCAGCAGGACTGATATCTGCTCCTTTGTGCAAGGAGGAACAGGATGAGTACTGCCAGAGCCCTACAACATGACCTCCAGCAGGCCACTGGTGTGAATGTCTCTGACCAAATGATCAAACCCACAAAACCGATATCCTCTAGTGGTCCCTGTGCTCACTGCCCGGCACTATAAAGCTCGATTGGCATTTGCCACTGAACACCAGAATTGGCAGGTCCGCCACTGGTGCCCTGTGCTTTTCACAGATGAGAGCAGGTTCACCCTGAGCACATGTGACAGACATGAAAGGGTCTGGAGAAGCCGTGTAGAATGTTATGCTGCCTGTAACATCGTTCAGCATGACCGTTTTGGTGGCATGTCAGTGATGGTCTGGTGGGGCATATTCATGGAGGGACGCACAGACCTCTACAGGCTAGACAATGGCACCCTGGCTACCATTAGGTATCAGGATGAAATCCTTGGACCCATTGTCAGACCCTACCCTGGTGCAGTGGGTCCTGGGTTCCTCCTGGTACACCACAATGCCCGGCCTCAAGTGGCGAGAGTATGCAGGCAGTTCCTGGAGGATGAAGGAATTGATACCATTGAATGGCCCCCACACTCACCTGACCTAAATCCAATAGAACACCTCTGGGATATCATGTTTCGGTCCATCCGACATTGCCAGGTTGCACCTCAGACTGTCCAGGAGCTCTGTGATGCCGTTGTCCAGATCTGGGAGGAAATACCCCAGGACACCATCTGTTGTCTCACTAGGAGCCTCCCCGACGTTGTCAGGCATGCATACAAGCACATGGGGGCCATACAAACTACTGAGGACCATTTTGAGTTGCTGCAATGAAATTTCAACAAAATGGACTAGCCCGCTGCATTTGTTTCACTTTGATTTTCGGGGTGTGTTTGAATTCAGTCCTCTGTAGGTTGATCAAGCTTATTTCCATCAAATGATGGGGCATCCTTATGTTTCTAACACACCCTTACTTTTTAATATATTTATAAACAATGTAGGGTCTGGGATTATAAATCCCATTTCAGTCTTTGCAGATGACACCAAGCTGTGCAGTGGAATAACGTCCTTACAGGATCTCTCTCCAGAGAGAGAGATATCATATTACCCCGGTACAAATCATTAGTAACACCTCATCTGGAATATGCAGTTCAGTTTTGGGCACCAATTCACAAAAAGAACATTGGGGAACTGGAGAAAGTACAGAGAAGGGCAACTAAACTGATACGAGGCATAGAGGAGCTCAGCTATGAGGAAAGATTAGAGGAACTGAATTTATTCTCTCTTGAGAAGAGATAAAGGGGGGATATGATCTCCATGTATAAATACATCAGTGGTTCATATAGTGAACTCGGTGTAGAGTTATTCACCCTGAGGTCATCACAGAGGACAAGGGGGCACTCTTTATGTCTGGAGGAAAAGAAATTTAAATTCCAAACACGGAAAGGTTTCTTTGCAGTAAGAGCTGTGAAAATGTGGAATAGACTCCCTCAAGAGTTGGTTCTGGCCAGCTCAGTGGATTGCGTCAAAGAAAAGCCCTGGATTGTTTCTTAGATACACAGAATATAACTGGATATAACATTTATAGGTAAAGGAGATCCAGGGAATATCCGATTGCCTCTCGGGGGATCAGGAAGGAATTTGTTCCCCTGCAGGAGCAAATTGGATAATGCTTTGCTGGGTTTTTGCCTTCCTCTGAATCAACTCCGGGTATAGGATTATAACTTTTTTTTATTTTTTTTATTTTTAATGGCTGATTTGGATGGATTTTTATATTTTTTCAGCCAGACTAAATATGTAACGATGTAACTATGCCCAGTCCATATCAGTATAGATATCCAGCATGATATTTTTCCCCATTGAGATCTGATATTTTCAAAGTGTTCCTTTCATTTTTTGAACAGTGTACAGTTGTGTTCAAACAACATAATACACATTTATGTTTATATATACACATACACACACACTCAGTTGTGTTCAAAATAATAGCAGTGTGTTGAAAAAAGTGAATAAAGCTCAAAATCCTTCTAATAGCTTTTATTTCCATACACACAAATGCATTGGGAACACTACACATTCTATTCCAAATCAAAACATGAAGAAAAATAGATCAAATTTGTGTTGTTCCTCTAAACAAATTGAAGAAAAGTGAATATTAGACGGTTCAAAAAAATAGCAGTGTTTGTATTCTTCTTTACAAACTCAAACATTCACTATATAAACTGAAAAATGTTTGAAGATTTTGCTTTCCTTTGAATCACTTAATGAATATTTAGTTGTATAAGCACTGTTTCTGAGAACTGCTGTACATCTGTGTTGCATGGAGTCAACCAACTTCTGGCACCTGTGAACAGGTATTCCAGCCCAGGATGATTGGACTACATTCCACAGTTCTTCTCTATTTCTTGGTTTTGCCTCAGAAACTGCATTTTTGATGTCACCCCACAAGTTTTCTATTGGATTAAGATCCGGGGATTGGGCTGGCCATTCCATAACGTCAATCTTGTTGGTCTGGAACCAAAATGTTGCACGTTTACTGGTGTGTTTGGGGTCGTTGTCTTGTTGGAACACCCATTTCAAGGGCATTTCCTCTTCAGCATAAGGCAGCATGACCTCTTCAAGTATTCTGATGTATTCAAACTGATCCATGATCCCTGGTATGTGATAAATAGGCCCAACACCGTAGTATGAGAAACATCCCCATATCATGATGCTTGCACCACCATGCTTCACTGTCTTCACAGTGTACTGTGGCTTGAATTCAGTGTTTGGGGTCATCTGGCAAACTGTCTCCGGCCACTAGACCCAAAAAGAACAATCTTACTTTCATCAGTCCACAAAATGTTGCGCCATTTCTCTTTAGGCCAGTCAATGTGCTCTTTGGCAAATTGTAACCTCTTCGGCACATGTCTTTTTTTCAACAGTGGGACTTTGCGGGGGCTTCTTGCAGATAGCTTGGCTTCACATAGGCATCTTCTAATTGTAACAGTACTCACAGGTAACTTTAGACCTTCTTTGATCTTCCTGGAGCTGATTGTTGGCTGAGTCCTTGCCATTTTGGCTATTCTTCTATCCATTCGAATGGTAGTTTTTCACTTTCCTCCACGTCTTTCAGGGTTTTGTTGCCATTTTAAAGCATTTGCGATCATTTTAGCTGAGCAGCCTATCATTTTCTGTACTTCTTTATATGTTTTCCCCTCTCCAATCAACTTTTTAATCAAGGTACGCTGTTCTTCTGAACAATGTCTGGAACAACCCATTTTCCTCAGAATTTCAGAGAGAAATGCACTGTAACCAGCATGTACAACATTTGCTGCCTTCCTTCCTTAAATAAGGGCAATAATTGCCACCTGTTTTTCAAAGAATGAATGACCTCACTAATAGAACTCCACACTGCTATTATTTTGAACATGCCCCTTTCAATTAGTGATTCAATTACACAGAATCAGCAGCATGAATGTCATGGCTGTTGGGTCTGTTGGATTTCTATTACTCTACTACACCTGCTAGTAAATTATTTGCCATGTAGAAATATCATTTCTACCAAAAACAGTGATTGATCAGGTTAGTGATGTCTGACTGCTATTATTTTGAACACAACTGTATATGTATAGTGTATACTACACAAAATTTGCCAAGTGTTCGGGTTTGGCTTCAAGAAAAGATGGCAACCCTACCCAAGATGGCAGGAAAGGGACCTGCTGCAAAACATATGAAATGGTCCTGCTGCAGGACCATAATAAAGGGGCCACGATTGGAGTAAAGGGCCCCGGGCTCAGAGGAAAGTGGGAGGTTGGGGGGGCCTTATACATCTGCAAAACAGCTTGTTCCATTAAAAAACAACAGACTTACTGGCTGGATCACCAGATGAATGCCAGATGCAATGCAGCCACCACATCTAAGAATTGGTAAGCAACCATATAATAAATGTTTGCTTTTGGTAAAATCCCCTAAACAATATATATATTTTTTTTTCTGAAAGAAGAGGACCTATATAATAAATAGATCATCAGTGCAATTTTTTTATATCACACTATTTTGGGAAAATGTTTATTAAATATATTTTTTTTTTCAGTTAAAAAAAATTGCTATCATTAATCTTAGTGCGCACAAATATAATCTCCAAAATATAAAAAATTAGATTGTGTCAAATTAAAAGAAAAAACAGGTGGCTGAGCTGCGGTTTTACCACCTTCCCCTGCTGTCCACCCAAATGTTAACACTAAAGCCTTATAGGGCTGTACACATGATGCTTTGCATCGCTCCGGCAGTATTTTTTGTATACAGCATTTTTAGTCTATATGTTTACTAAATATTTTTGTCTGATTAGGGTTTTCCTTTAAAGCTGGACTCCATACAAGATAAAAACACAAACTAAAGTGATATTAAAGGCTCTTTATTCTTTTTCTGTTTTTATGTAAATAACAAACATGTCATACTTACCTGTTCTGTGTAATGGTTTTGCACAGAGTATTCTCGACCCTCGTCTCATTGGGCCTTCTGACTCCTCCCCTTTGCCAAATGCCCCTATATCAAGCTGCTTGCTCTGGGGGCACTCGGGCAGGATCAATCACAAGCCTGCTCTGTGTGGCCACTGATACACAGAGTGCGGCTCAGCCCCGCCCCCCTCTCCCTCCTCGCTGGCTGTGATTGACAACAGCAGGAGCCAATGGCTCCCATTGCTGTGTGTAAGCCAATGAGGAGATAGAGCTGAGAGGGCCTCTGCTCTTGTGCACATCGCTAGACCGAGATGGGGCTCAGGTAAGTATTTAGATGGGGTCGGGGAGAGCTGCTTGTAGAAGGTTTTTTTTTATCTCACTACCTATACGGTACATAAAATGCATGAAGGTAAAAAAGTCTGCCTTTAAAACCACTTGTATCAATGTATTTATTGAAATGCAGGCTGTGTAAGTAACTGAATTCGACTTGGTACCAGCCTCTTGCAGTTCTGGGGCAGCAGAGCTCAGACTGGGGGAGAGAGGAGTAGTACAAGGAGCCAGTCTTTGTGCTAGAGTGCAAGGCGCATGTTGATAGGAGGTGAGAGCAGAGTGCCAGAGATATGAGCTCAATATACTCAATGTCAATATGCTGCTTCTCTTTTCACAGTCTAGTTGCAGGGTGGGTGTGGAGGGCTGTGAAGATCTGTAAGTGAAAGTGAAACTGCAGCACAGAAAGATCAGATCCTCTCTCCTATCAAATAGGGCTCTGCTGGCAGATCTGTGTAAATCTCGGGACTGGATGGACTAGTAAAGTAAAGTAGCCTGGAGTTCAGCTTTAATACCACTAGATTTTCTTTTCCCAGTCTAGTTACAGGGTGGGTGTGGAGGGTTGCGAAGATCTGTAAGTCAAAGTGAAACTTCAGCAGGGAACGATCAGGTCCTCGCTCCTATCGAAAAGGGCTGTGCTGACAGATCTGTGTAAATCTCGGGACTGGATGGACTGAAATACAAATCATTTGACAAATAAAGTAGGTTGGAGTTCAGCTTTGATACCAGTAGATTCTCTTTTCACAGTCTAGTTACAAGGTGGGTGTGGAGGGCTGTGAAGATCTGTAAGTGAAAGTGAAACTGCAGCAGAGAAAGATCAGGTCCTCTCTCCTATCAAATAGGGCTCTGCTGGCAGATCTGTGTAAATCTCGGGACTGGATGGACTAGTAAAGTAAAGCAGCCTGGAGTTCAGCTTTAATACCACTAGATTCTCTTTTCACAGTCTAGTTACAGGGTGGGTGTGGAGGGTTGTGAAGATCTGTAAGTGAAAGTGAAACTGCAGCAGAGAAAGATCAGGTCCTCTCTCCATCGAATAGGGCAGTGCTGGCAGATCTGTGTAAATCTTGGGACTGGATGGACTGAAATCATTTGACAAGTAAAGCAGCCTGGAGTTCAGCTTTAATACCAGTAGATTCTCTTTTCACAGTCTAGTTACAGGGTGGGTGTGAAGGGTTGTGAAGATCTGTAAGTGAAAGTGAAACTGCAGCAGGGAAAGATCAGGTCCTCTCTCCTATAGAATAGGGCTGTGCTGGCAGATCTGTGTAAATCTTGGGACTGGATGGACTGAAATCATTTGACAAGTAAAGCAGCCTGGAGTTCAGCTTTAATACTATTAGATTATGAAATGTGAAAAAAAAAATCCACAGTCCGTCCAAAGTAAATAACATTCCAGTTATATATTTATGATTCTGTATAGCAACTTCTACTTTTACAGTAATTTTCTTTTAATATTCCTCCTGGGCTTCTGCTCTGCTACATGACTTTCGCCCCGGTCTGATTTATACTTTTTATTATACATTTGTGCTCTATACATTTCTATTTTGGATTTAAAAAAAAAAAAAAACCTTCCATCGCCATGATGTCTTGAGCAGACGCCAGCATCAGTCTTGGCTATGGAAGAAATGTTCCCTCGTACTAATAGCTACGTAATTGTGTCCTTTACGCCAGCACCAAACATGGCATTCTGTGAGAGGCATGTGCCAAGAATTAGGGCTGAGCAATTTAACAGAGACATTATGTCACCATCCAACTTGTGTGCTTGATTTATGGAAGAAATAATGGGGCCATTTTGTACAAATGTGTTTCTCCGCTGCACTGTGTACACAGAGGAAGGCAAATATGAAATACTCATTTACTGGCTGGAGATGGATATGGCGTGTGGGGCGGATGTTTGAAAACTGACACAGAGAAGGGTGGTGTTACCCGTGTTGACCAAACAAAGTCCAGGGCCTGATTCATGACAACAGACTTTTGTGATGGCAATCAATTAGGTGTTAGTTTTACATCCCTGAGGTCCCATTCACACCTGAGTGGTGTGTAGCTTGAAGCTTCAAAATGTGTAACATTCAACATCCCATGTGGTCAAGGTTGACTGATCACATATGAGGGCTCAGGTGCCTGTAGCTCAACTCCTGATGCTCCAAAAGCTACATGAGCTTCAGAATTAGGGTTTTTTCACCCCATAGACTTGAATAGGAATGCCTGAAAACATGTGAATTGAGCATTTTCGTGCTTTTTTTTCACTGGTTTTTTAGCCTGTAAGAACTGATCACCTCTTCCCTAGTGCTTTCTATTGTTTAAAACAAAAACACCTGAAGCTTGACTATACATGTTAAAAGAAATAATAATTTATTTACGGTACTTATATAGTGCCATCAATTTACACAGCGCTTTACATATATATTGTACATTCACATCAGTCCCTAACCCTCAAGGGGCGTACAATCTAAGGTCCCTAACTCCCATTCATACATATACATATTAGGGCCAATTTAGACAGGGTCCAATTAACCTACCAGCATGTCTTTGGAGTGTGGGAGGAAACTGGAGTACCCGGAGGAAACCCACACAGGCACAGGGAGAACATGCAAACTCCAGGTAGGTGGTGCCGTGGCTGGAATTCGAACCAACGGCCCTAGTGCTGCCAGGCAGAAGTGCTAACCATTTAGCCACTGTGCTGCTAATAATAAGATTGATATGTGCAAACTGAAATATAAATTAAAATTTATAAATGTGTCACTGCTGCCACCTTACCAAATATCAAAGCAGAAGCCGAAAATCAAATCTGAATTTTAAAAATGTACTGTGCTCTCACAGTCCCAAAAAATCTTCATAGCACCACCCAAACATCTGTGTGGTATTTGTATTACCACCACGTGAACCAGTAAGACACTACTCTCCACAGGTCAAAGGCTCTCCAGAATGCAATGCCTCTCGTATCCATGAATCAGGATATCGCGCATTCACATGTTGATGCATCGCTTTCGTTCTTGTAACTTTTGTCTAAAGGGAAGAAGTTATAAGGATGAAACACGTAGTGGCTGTACGGCAACCGGAAGTGATATCAGAATTCCAGAAGTCATGCACTGGATGTGACGAGGAAACGGACCGGGTGAGACGCTGAGTTTCTTGGCCTGTATACCTTTACTGGCAGGTTGGCACCGTTTTTATATGGAGTATTTTATTTGAAGGGCTGGATTTTAGGGACGAAATGCATCGAGAGGTGGCTGTACAGCAACTGGAAGTGATATCAAATTCGGATCCAGAAGTCATGCACTGGAAGTGACGAGGTAGCGGACCAGGCGAGGCACGGAGTTCCTTGGCCTGTATACCTTTACTGGTGATGTCAGAGCCAGGTTCGGAAGTCACACCCCAGAAGTGACAAGGTAGCGGACCGGGTGAGACGCTGAGTTTCCTGGCCTGTATACCTTTACTGGCGGGTTGGCACAGTTTATATGTGGAGGATTTTATTTGAAGGGCTGGATTTTAGGGACGAAATGCATCGAGAGGTGGCTGTACTCCAACTGGAAGTGATATCAAATTCGGATCCAGAAGTCATGCACTGGAAGTGACGAGGTAGCGGACCAGGCGAGGCACGGAGTTCCTTGGCCTGTATACCTTTACTGGCGGGTCTGTTGGCCCAATTTTTATATGGAAGATTTTATTTGTAGGGCTAGAAGTACGAAATGCGTTGAGAGGTAGCTGTATGGCAACTGGAAGTGATGTCAGAGCCGGGTCTGGAAGTCACACACCAGAAGTGACAAGGTAGCGGATTGGGTGAAGTGCTGAGTATCTTGGGCTGTATACCCTTACTAGCGGGTCTTGAAGTAGCGCGATTTCAAAGTTACATTCAGTGTGAACCAGGGCTAAGGCTACATTCACACCTGTGCGTTTCGGGAACCTGTGCAAAATTGTGTGTGCAACACCTGTACAAAATTCCCGACACACACAGAAACACACTATCCTGTAGTAGAAGCCCAGCAGTGCCATTAATTCTTAATGGCTTTGCCACGTGTTCTTAATTCCTAATGGCATTCAGACACACCTGCTAATGCGATCATTTTCATGCATGCTATAACGCATGGTGCCTCAACACCATGTGTTCTGGAGCGGCACAAGTCAGTTAGGGACCTCATTTGCGCATTTCTCGCACATAGACCAGTCCATTCAGTTCAAATTGGTGAGAACGCGTGCACGCTTAGACGAACCTGTATGATGTGAATTGAGCCTAAGAGCAGGGAAGCTGCTTAGACATCTCACAGACTAGAGATATGTTTCTGGAGGTGAGGTTGTGACCTTACAAAGAAATAATTATCAGCTCAGAAAAATGTTGTCACTGTTAGAAATTAAGACTAGCTGCTGGAAAAAATATTTAGTAGTTTTGTTTGAAAGTGTATTTTTTTACTACTACTACTACTACTAGAGTTTGTCTTTTCACATGTTTGCTGTATTGTAACAGTACACCATCATTGCACTGTGGTTGTCTATGACTTGGGATAGTATTGTGAGTCTATCAGTAGCAGTCTCTCTGGCCATTTCATACACACCAGCTGTGTAAGTGGCACAGGGCGAGGACAGATGTGTTACTCAGACAGTCAAGGAGGAATAATTTCTAGTATAGAAATGCATGTCAAAAGTATTGCCTTTACACGCACATGAACTATAATGGCATCCCAGTCTTAGTCCGTAGGGTTCAATATTGAGTTGGCCCGCCCTTTGCAGCTATAACTGCTTCAAATCTTCTGGGAAGGCCGTCCACAAGGTTTAGGAGGGTGTCTATGGGAATGTTTGGCCATTCTTCCAGAAGCGCATTTGTGAGGTCAGGCACTGATGTTGGACGAGAAGTCCTGGCTTGCAGTCTCCGCTCTAATTCATCCCAAAGGTGTTCTATTGGGTTGAGGTCAGGACTCTGTGCAGACCAGTCAAGTTCCTCCACCCCGCTCCTCCATGTCTTTATGGACCTTGTTTTGTGCACTGGTGCGCAATCATTGTGGAAAAGGAAGGGGCCATCCCCAAACTGTTCCCACAAAGTTGGGAGCATGAAATTGTCCAAAATGTCTTGGTATGCTGACACCTTAAGAGTTCCCTTCAGTGGAACTAAGGGACCAAGCCCAACCCCTGAAAATCAACCCCATACCATAATCACCCCTCCACCAAACTTTACACTTGGCACAATGCAGTCAAGCAAGTACCATTCTTCTGACAACCACCAAACCCAGACACATCCATTGGATTGCCAGACAGAGAAGCGTGATTTGTCACTCCAGAGAACACATCTCCATTTCTCTAGAGTCCAGTGGTGGCGTGCTTTACACCATTGCATCCGGCGCTTTGCATTGCACTTGGTGATGTATGGTTTGGATGCAGTTGATCGGCCATGGAAACCCATTCCATGAAGCTCTCTGCGCACTGTTGTTGTGGTAATCTGAAGGCCACACAAAGTTTGGAGGTCTTTAGCTATTGACTGCAGACAGTTGGTGACTTCTGCGCACTATGTGCTTCAGCATGCACAGACCCCTCTCTGTCATTTTACGTGGCCTACCACTTGGTGGCTGAGTTGCTGTTGTTCCCAGTTGCTTCCACTTTGTTATAATCCCACTAACAGTTGGTCGTGGAATATTTAGTAACAAGGAAATTTCCCATATGGACTTATTGCACAGGTGACAACCTATCACAGTACTACGCTTGAATTCACTGAGCTCCTGAGAGCGACCCATTCTTTCACAAATGTTTGTAGAAGCAGTCTGCATGCCTAGGGGCTTACTTTTATACACCTGTGGCCAAGGAGGTGATTGGAACACCAGAATCTAATGATTTGGAGGGGGGTTCTAATACGTTTGCCAATATAGTGTATGTGAAGGCAGGAAAAGTGAGCTTTAATGCTCATCTGCCACATCTATGCATCCATAGTGGTCTGAGAGTTTGTGCTGAGAGTGCGTTTGCTACGTGCTCCCCACACATTGATCGAGCTGCATGGTGACAAATCTTGGTCACAGCTTCTGATCGGGAGCCAGTGGGATAGATTGCTAGTCATGTGACCGCTGAAAGCCAATCAGAGTGGTCAAATGATACAGAAGCCCACTGAAAAGACCACTGGGAGGCGGCTTTAAGGGATTAGGCCTAGTTCACATATGTGCATGTGTGTTTGCATGTGCACATCATGGGCAGAGCAGTCCATTCATTTCAATGGGCTGCCCTACTCCAGAGAAAAGCAAGGAAATCCTTGACTAATTTCTCTTGATCTGGCAGCCACTGTCCCTGGCTACAGATGTGCGCTTCCCAAGTCCCTGGCAGATTCCTTTGGAAACTGTGGTCCAAAGAGTTCACTGACCCCATTGCATGGCTGCTGTCCCGAACTACAACTCCCATGATCCACTGCTCTCTGCATAGAAGTCCATAGGCTGGCCTGGCTTTGCTCTCCCCTGCTGGTTAGAGGGGATAACACAGCATAACATCAACACCACAGTAGAAAGCAGAGAAGCAGAGAGCCTTGTCTCCTTCTCCCCTTCTCCATGTTGCTGTAACCCAACACCTGGCTACATATGAATGGAGGATGGATGGATGATTTCTGAAAAAAGTACTAATTGCTTCTATTGTTGCTGACCCAGGTTAACATGACAGCTCTCCTGCCCATGACCTCCACTTGTTCTGACCACTCTCTTGCTTGCCACCTGCCTGTCTACTCAGATCTGTCTATGCCTTGCCCAATGTTTGAGTACAGCCTCAGCACCGTAGCCTCTCTCTCCTCATTCATCCCTAGTTGGGGTGATCCCGAGGGCCACAGTCTGGTACCACCCAGCTGCAAAAAAGCTCCAGGGGCCACTAGATCTCCCAGCCCAACCCCATTATCAGGAGCTCTGGACAAGGCCTACTAGTGCTTAGATTCTGCACCTCAGATGAGCCCATGTCACCTGTCAGGGGGTGTTGCCGAAACAAAGTTGCTTCCTCCCATGCGGTATCATGGTACTTGACGATTGCAGACACACAAGGAGGTGGAGAGTCCTGAGCCCTGTGTAAGCTCCAAGAGGACGACTTCCTCTCTTCATTCTTGGTGGCTGAACATGGCATCAGGAAAGTGAAGGTATGGTACGTTTATGCATTTGGTGAGGCCGACCTGAAAGCAGCCACGTTGACAAAGCACGGACTCACTTTGAGCTTTCGCCCATATTAAAATGTAACTATTTTCCACTCACGGCCTTTAGATTACTCAGAGACAGTAAGTGACAGTCTCATTTTCTATTTCTGTAGAGGACATGTTGACAAAGTGAAAAGGTACTTGAAGCCAGCAGCTCTCCAGAGAGATCTCTGGCAGGCCGGCAAAGGGCAAACCGAGTGGAGGTCGCTTTACAATAATTAAGGGCAGGATAAGGAGATTGTTTCTGCCAGTGGTAATGCCAGGTGATTGAATGGCTTCTCTACACCTTTATGGCCACATCTCGTGCTTTTCTTTCTCATTACTTAAAGAAATTACAATGCGTGTAGTTGAAAAGGTTAACACGACAGTGAGACAAGGTATTGTCTATACTAAATTCTGCAATCGCTACTATCAATACTCTTTATGTAGCAACATCTGCGGGTCACCATAGTAAAACATTTTAAATGCAAACAGGGAACTTTTCATAAATAAAGCATGGCGTTACACAGAATAGTCAGCGTGACATTTAGCTGCAGCTCAGTACAAGTCCTTAGGTGACTGCGCTGTCTGACTTAAAGGAGAACTCCAGTTAGGATACACACATACTAGTATCTAGAGAAGAGTACTTTGCTTTGCTTTATGGGGAAACTATAGGGTCTATTCACATCATATTGTGCGTTATTGTGCGCATAATGCGCACATGTGCAGGTGTGCGGTTTAATGCCTGCTGGGTTGCAGTGTGGTTTAACCACTTCCGGACCGGAATAAACTATATAAACGGCCAGACGGTGGCAGTGCAGGGTCGGTTGGCCGTTTATAAATGGCCTCCCCGCACCCTGCTTGTGCACGCTCCCCAGGAGCACGCAGCACCGCGATCCGGTGCCCGCTGTGTCCTCCGGACACAGTGAAACACCGGTCGTCAGACGGGACCTCTGTACGAGGTCCCGATCATGTGATCACTGATTGGCCAATCAGTGATCACATGCAAAGTAGTAAGCAAGATGTCACTTGTGACATCATTGCTTACTACGTTTGAAATCTGTGAATGATCACAGAGGTCACATGGTACAAGGCTATTCACAACAGCCTTGTACCATGTGACAAGCTGTGACCAATCACAGCTCACTCAAGACTTCTCAATGACTGCAAGAATGCAGACAGAGAGAAATGATTGCTTTTACATCCTATATGGGTGTAAAAGCAATCAGTGTAAAAAAAAAAAATCTTCATCACCCCCCAAGTAGTACCATGGTGACACTGTACTGCTAGGGTGACAGTATGTAAAAAAAATAAATAAATAAAAAATAATATAACAAAATTAAAATAAAAATGTAAAAAAAAATGTTTAAAAATTATAATTTTTGGTTATAAACTAATTTGGATTTTTTTTTTTTTTACTAAAAAGATAACGGAATACATTTTGGCCAAGATTTATGATGAAATATTATTTATTTGCAAAATTTTATTTAAAAAAACACTTTTTTTCAAAATTTTTGGACATTTTCATTTATATACCAAAAAAAATAAAAATCCCAGCAGTGAATAAATACCACCAAAATAAAGCTTTATCTGTCTCAAAAAAATGGTAAAAAATTCATTTGGGTACAGTGTTGCATGACCGCGCAATTGTCATTCAAAGTGTGATAGCGCTGAATGCTGAAAATTGCCCTGGTCAGGAAGGGGGTGAAAGTGTCCGGTCTGGAAGTGGTTAAACCTGCATTGCAGTACTTTATTTTATTTTTCTTTTCTAAATTTCAAAGACATTGTTAAGTACTGCAGCATTTTGTGATGGATTACAGCATGTTGGAACATGCACAAAAAATTTAATTTGTTTTTCAGTGCGCACCAATGTAGCACATTGATGTAAGCTTAACCCATAGGACAGAAGGCAAACTGCATTCTTCAACACTGCTGGTGGTAGCCTCCCTAGCGGTCTGATTATGTCAGTATTTCTGTGCTCAAAGCGGTACATTTTTTTGCATGGAAATATTACTATTATTATTATACAGGATTTATATAGAGCCAACAGTTTGCTCAGTGCTTTACAATATAACGGGAGACAATACAGCAACAACACAGTTCAATACAAGAGAGATTTGAGGGCCCTGCTCCTTGGAGCTGAAATATGTATTTTTTTTATTGTAGGCCTGTAATTTTTAGGAATAACTCACTGAAATCTGTCCGAACAAGAGTCTAGTAAACATCCCGGGTATGTTAAAATTTAAAACACGAAATTATAAATTATAATTTAATAAATAATCATAAAAAATAATAATATAATAATAATAAATTTAATTCAATAATGTAATCAAACCAAAAACACTGAAATTTGAACTATAGCGCCAAGTTCGCACATCACTGAGCAAAGTCGCAAAATCGTTTTCAGTGTCTGATGACGAATTTCCCCACAAATCAATTCTGCAAGTGGTTCTGATTTACTATCGCTGTTCTCTAGCTGATCTAAACCCGCTTTTGACCTAAAGGGACGCTTTTTGGACGCCATGGACGTTTCTCAGTTTGCAGGCAGAAAGAACAGTAAAAATGCAGGCAGGGCACAGGACAAAGCACTCGGGACAAAATGTATGTGAAATGGTTTGATACAGTGATGTTTTACTATGTGATTTTAGTGATTTTAGTGAATGTCACTTTTTCACATTTTTAAATTTCCCACCAGTTCCATCCCTGTACGTCCCGATGCTCGCAGGGGACGGAACCCAGAAGACAGATGCCAGCATTGGCCGGAGGACATTGCCGGGGACACTGCAGGAGGGACATCGCGGGAGCACAGGACAAGGTAAGTGAAGAAGAGATCCCGAAGCAACGCTGCAGGGTATTCCCGAGTGTAGCTCGGGTTACCACTTATGGTACTGAAACTTTACCCCGAGCTACACTCAGAAATACCTCCAGGGGGGTTAACATAGTTACATAGTAAGGCTAAGTTCACACTAGCTTTGTTAGCAGGCCTTAGACAGGCATTTGGGAAGCGTTTTTAACACTCCTCAAACGCCTATGAAAATTCTACACATGGCAGCACACAGTGCTGTTCACACTGAAGCGTTAGTATCGCTTCATGGCAAAAGTGAAGCCTCATGTCGAGTCAGGAGGAGTTGAAGCCTCCCATTCAAGTCTATGATGATTCTCCACAAATGCCTCGCAGGTGTTTGTGAGGGCTCATTCATACTTGACTGTTTTACCAAAGCTTGCCAAACTCCCCTATAGCATTTGGCAGGCGTTGGTCCGGCGTTTGCGAAGCGTTTTTTAACGCTCGGCAAACGCTCCGCAAACGCCGGTTGCTAGGCGTTTGCAGAGCGTTAAAAATGCCCCACAAACGCCTATAATGAAGTTTAAATGGTGTTACCGCTCCGCAAACACCCTGCAACCATGTCGCAACCGCGCCGCAAACGCCGGCCAGGTGTTTGTGGAGCGGCACCATAGACAAGAATAGGAGACTTCAACGCCTCCTGACTCGTCCAGAGGCGTCCGTTTTGCCACAACGCTACCGCTCCCGTTAGAACAGCACCATGTGCTGCAATGTGCAGAATTAAAGCAGTAAAAACGCTTCCCAAACGCCTCTCTGCCGCCTGCACACAACGCTAGTGTGAACGTAGCCTGAGGCAGTTGCGAGGCGGTTACAGAGCGTTAATACCATTAAACTTCATTATAGGCGTTTGTGGTGCGGTTTTAATGCTTGGCAAACGCCTATCAAATGCCTCAAAAACGAGCATAGGGCATTTGGGGAGAGTTAAAACAGCTTCCCAAACGCCTGTAAAACGCTATAGGGGTGTTTGGCAAGAGTTAGAAATTAGTCAAGTGTGATCGAGCCCTTGATCTAGTTCAACCAATAAAAAATAAAAATATTTAGGAATAAATAAATAGAAAACCTTCGTATACAGAACCCTATAACCGCAATTGATCCATAGGAAGGCAAAAAGCCCTATATAAAGCATGGTCCAACTTGCTTCAGCAAATGAGAAAAATGTCTTTCCTGGGACATTCCTCCAGGAATCAGATATTTCCTGGATCAACTACCGCTGGTGTTATTACCTATAAAATATCCAATTATATTTTGTGCATTTAGCTCTTTTTTTTAAATTGTATAGGGATAAATATGATCTTTACTGAATCACATATATAGAATGATATAAGATGTGCCATTAGGCGTGTGTGATGTGTTAGGAGGGGTATAGTGTTCTTTTTGGTCCTTCCAAAAGGTGGTCTGTTTCTATTTGATAAGAAGGGCTATATAAGCAGAGAAAGATTCTATGAAAGACGGGATCCAGGAAGGACAGACACTGTATTCCCCATATACGTATTTATACACTAAATATAATTTGGAGCCTCATCTTGTTATTCAAGTTTCCTTAAAATAGAGGAACTTGAGCAAGAGGTTCTGACCTCCCACCAAAAAATAATCTACTGAGCTGGCAAGAACTAGTTCTTGAGGATACATGATCACATGGACAGCACTGACCAATCAGAATCTGTCTGGTCCATCCTTGCAGCTCTGGACAGAGAGAGGAGAGAAAGCAGCATGGACTTCAAATCCCTGGACCAGAGGAGCTGGTTTCTGCAGCCCTGACAGCTCAGATTCGTGGGAAGTAAGTACAGCATGGACCGGGAAGGGGGTTCTGGTGTTAGGTCACTTTTACAGATTCTCTGTAAAGATAAACTAGACCTTTAAGTGGCTTCCCCTCTAAGCACTGGCCACAGGGGGTCACTTGCTTGGCACTGCCACTATTCAGAGAATGACTTTTATTTTGTTCAATGAATACAATGCAGTATCTAATTGACCCAGGTGGAGAGGAGGGGAGATGTCATCATGTTCTACCCTTGTACAATCAGAGAATGCCTTGTATTCACTGATAAATATATAAGTTGTTCTTTGAATGACGGTCTGATCAAGCGACCCTTGCAGAGCTTAAGGTGACCCAAAACTCAACGGCCCTCAAGAGGGTAGCGCTGTCCTCAAGGAGGCCAGGGTCCCATCATTGTGACAAATTTAAAATCCATATGGTAGCTAGTCATTTTTCCTTTCATTTACTGTTCTGCTTTGCAAACTTGACAGCTGCCATCCAATTGCTTTCTATAAGTAACATATTGTCCTCTATTTCAGCTTTTATACTTGACCCTAATTACAATTTTTAACTGAGTTTGAAATACTTCCTCTCTGTCAACTGCATCACATGTGTATTACTGTGACTTATAGATGGACTAATCAGTACGGACTATTTAATAGGAACCTAGTTGGCAGACCTTGTGATAAGCCTGCCCTGTTCTATTGATTAAGGTCAAACTTAATTTATTTACTTGCTAGGCCATACTACATTGCATGCATTGCAAGTAATTAATAGTACATTTTAAGCACCAATCAGTGCAATATATTCTCACTTGTTAGACACTATAGATTAGCTGTCACTTTGGGGTCATGGTAGGAAGGGGTGTTGTCATTTTTTTTTCTTGGTTACTACTGGTACATTAAAATAATCCAATAGCATACAGCCTCAGTAAAAAAAAAATGATTTGACTTTTTGTGGGGCCATAAGGCAATAATTCTAGGTGTGATGTGGCTTTAAAGTGTTCTCTGTCAGTGACATTTATTACATAGCATTATCTGCACTGATATTGGTATTAAACCTCACGTCATGTTGAATCTGTCTTCTTTTATTTGATAACTGATGAGCCTACAGCTCAGGGGCGGACTGACCATTTGGAAACTCGGGCACCACCCGAGGGCCCGGGGTCAGTAGGGGGCCCCATGAGATGTCCCTGGTACCTTTTTCATAGGTTTTTTTGAGTTTGGGCAAGGACACAGGGGCCCCATGATCCCCTATTTCCCGGGGGCCCCATGAGTTGTCAGTCCACCCAGGGGTGGACTGACCATTTGGAAACTAGGGCACTGCCCGAGGGCCCGGGGTCAGTAGGGGGCCCCATGAGATGCCCCTGGTACCTTTTTCATAGGCTTTTTTGAGTTTGGGCAAGGACACAGGGGCCCCATGATCCCCTATTGCCCCATGAGTTGTCAGTCTGCCCCTGCTCCAGCTCACCTTTATTAAAGGAAAGACCAATCCTACAAGAAGTCACTCTGTGAAAGAGCTACTATTAAACTCCACAAATGTACAGTATATGTGTGTCTTTATAGGATGGCTTTACATTACATAGCTTGTTGTACAACAAATGGGAATCTCCAATTATATCATTTAAAATGGTCCTGCCATCAGATAAAGCATTACCTCTCACATGATCACAGTACTACCCAGGGGTGGACTGACCATTTGGAAACTCGGGCACTGCCCGAGGGCCTGGGGTCAGTAGGGGGCCACATGAGATGCCCCTGGTACCTTTTCATAGGCTTTTTTGAGTTTGGGCAAGGACACAGGGGCCCCATGATCCCCTATTTCCCGGGGGGCCCATGAGTTGTCAGTCCGCCCCTGGTACTATCACAGTACTCCGCCTTAGTCCTCATGCACACTTGACGTTTTTACAGGGGCTGTTTTTGGCTTTTGACGTTTTTTTCTACAGCTAGTAAACCCCCCTGCATGTTATCCTATGTGACCATGCACACATAGACTGTGATCAATGTTTTTTGGCTGGAAAAAAGGACTGGTGGGTTTCTAGAGACAAAACGCAGTAAAATGCTGCAAACCGGCGTTTTTGGACTTTTTTTGACCCCCCAAAAATTTTTTTTTAAGAAAAATTAAAAAACGCTAAAAAACGAAAATGCAGAAAAACGTGGTAAAACGCAGCTAAACGAGGCAAAACGCTGCCAAATGCTAATGCAAAAACGCTAAAAACTAAAACTCAAAAACACGTGGTAAAACGCAGCTAAACGAGGCAAAACGCTGCTAAATGCTAATGCAAGAACGCTAAAAAACTAAAACTCAGAAAAACGTGGTAAAAAGCAGCTAAACGAGGCAAAACGCCGCTAAATGCTAATGCAAAAACGCTAAAAAACTAAAACTCAGAAACACGTGGTAAAACGCAGCTAAACGAGGCAAAACGCCGCTGAATGCTAATGCAAAAACGCTAAAAAACTAAAACTCAGAAACACGTGGTAAAACGCAGCTAAACGAGGCAAAACGCTGCTAAATGCTAATGCAAAAACGCCATCGTTATCAAAACATCCAGTGTGCATGAGGACTTACAATGCTGAATTTGCAGCTAAATTGGGATATCTCCTACTTTATAGGTGTTACATATTCTCATTATTGTTGCCTATCTTTAAAAAAAAATTCTGCTTACCTTTTTATGTGCTTTTTACTTGTTTATCCACTTGCCCTCCGGACAATTTACCCCCCTTCCTGACCAGGCCATTTTTTGCGATACAGTGCCCCGTTACTTTAACTGACAAATTGCGCGGTCATGCAACACTGCACCACAATGACATTTATGTCCATTTTTCCCACAAATAGAACTTTCTTTTGGTGGTATTTGATCACCTGTGAGTTTTTTTTATTTTTTGTGCTATACAGTAAACAAAAAAAGACTGACAATTTTAAGAGCAAAAACAATATTTTTGACTTTTTACTATTAAACATGTTCAATAAAAAAATCATAAATTTAGGCAAAAAAGGTATTTTGCTACATGACTTTGCTAAAAAAAAATCCCAATACATAAAAATGAATTGTTTTACGTGAAAGTTGTAGCGTTTACAAATGGCGGTATATATACTGGATTTTTTTTTGTATACTAGTAATGGTGGTGATCAGTGACTTATAGCTGGACTGCGGCGGACATTCTGACACTGAGGGGAACTGATTTGGTGTCACTGACATCCCCAGTGACACCAATACAGTGATCAGTGCTAATAAAAAGCACTGACACTGAACTAATGGCACTGGGCAGGAAGGGGTTAATATGTGGGACAGTCATAGGGTTAACTGTGTGCTGTTTCACAATGGGGGCTGTGTGTGTGCTTCACTGTAACCACACTGCTTTGAATGGCTGTGCTATGCAGAACTATGCAAAGCAGTGTGCAGGAGCTGACGGGAGAGATCTATGTAGTTTATACACCACTGATCACCGGGTGGTGGCGAGTAATCACCGGCTGGGACCCAGTGATTGACAGCTGAGGCCGCAAATGGCGGCGTGGGTAGGGCTTCCCGGAAATGCAAAATCACATATATATACACATGATTCTGCGCACCCCTGCCACCCTGTAGCAGTATATCTGCTATAGAGCGGAGGGGAAGCGGTTAACAATATGGTTGGGGAGGCAGTAAAAACACATGGGTGAGCTGCATTTTTTTACTGCCCCACCCCAAATGTTCCCCCTAAGCTGCAAAAGCATACACATAACGCTGAAAAAATTATCGCCACTGTTGCATTTAGTAGGCAGTCAGTGGTGTATTTAGGTTTAGGGAACAAAAAAATCGTCTGCCCTCCATGGACACTGACCAACACCCCCCTTTCCCCCTCCCATGGAGAAAGCCTGATATTGACCAACAACATATATAATTTTTAAAATATTTTTTTTTATATATATATATACTGCTTGTTGAAATGTGTTTTTATTACAAAATATATGAAAATACATTTTCAAATATACTGTAAGTCTTTATAAATACAAATCTACATTTTTGGAATACATTTACAAATATATGTAAAAATATGTGTTAAAATGTATTTTTTATATGTAAAAAAAATCTGAAGAATATATTTAAAAAATATATATTTTCAAAAATATTTTTCATATATTTTGTATAAAAACGCATTTCAACATACAGTATATATATATATATATATATATATATATATATATATATATATATATTGAATATGGCCAAAATTGTAGTATTTCAAATATATGTCAATATATTTGGGAAGCATATTTTAAAAATATATTTCAAATATATTTTACTTCCATATGGGTAGGCAATACCCCCTGCCAAAAGCAACCCATTCAAGTGAATGGGGCTGCTCTGCAATTGCCTAATTACCATGGTGGTGGCATGGTGGTGTCAGCTTTGAGGGGTTAAAACAGGTGTTGGGGAGGCAACATAATGCCTCCTCACTGCCTCTTTAATGCCCTCTGAAAAGTGTTTATGTCGCACGCTAATCTTTGCGTTAAGAGAGCACAACACACCATGATGTGGTGAAATTCAGAAGCGACCCTTTTGTTGGGAGGCAATGCACCACAATGTCAGTTTTTCTGTTATATATTATAGTTATTATTATGCATATTATGCATTATTTTAATGTGCTGGAGTGCCATTCAATAGGAATATGTAACATGCGTTGCCCAATTACGATAAATATGTGTTTTAACTACCTGACGGTTTCTTCTATATTCTGGAGGGCTCTATTAGGTGTGATATCTGCATTTGAGTTCCTGGGATTGCACACCTGCTGTCATCTCCATATAAAAATACGGGCGCTGCCATGGCTGACTGGTTTTTGATGTCATTAAAATATCAGGGCTGTCATCTTCCTTTACTACTGAATCAATGACCTGCAAAAAGCATGTGCATATCAGGTGTTGGGACCCTCTCTGGATGAAAGGAAAACATTCCTTGACTTCCGCCAACATCTGTTGCTCGGTAAGAAAAAGTGCTTACTGTACTACCCACCTACTAAATGAATAAATGTTACATTCCCTGCACATTGGCCTGACATTCACTGGACACCTTTTCAAATACAAATCTCCAGGCTGAGACTGCAAATCTTTGCATTTTATAGTAAACAAGTACAATCACCACGTATGGGTTACTTTAGTTACTTTTTACATTTTACCTTTTTTTTTAAGGAAACCATTTAAAAACGCATTACCACCCTGACAGTTCTAGACTGGCACAGGAGGCATTCAGGGTAATATCTTGTAAACCCCCTATATTGGAGAAGGATGGTTTGAGAGAGGTCCTAGTAGAGGTTACTGGAGGAGAGATGGGAGAAGATTATGTGCCCAAAGGGGTAGGGTAGGTGGTCATAGTTGTCCCCTTTTTTTTTTTTTTTTTTTGGTGAAATGGTTTTAGGGACTACCCTCCTAAAACTCATTAGCTATACCCATATGGAAGAAAAATATATTGGAAATATATTTTAAAAATATTCTTCCCAAATATATTGCCATGTATTTGAAATACTACAATTTTGGCCATATTCAATATATTTCAAAATATATTTCAATAAATATATATACTGCATGTTGAAATACATTTTTATTACAAAATATATGAAAAATATTTTTAAACAATTTTCAAATATACTGTATGTCTTTAAAAATAAATCTACATTTTTGGAATGCATTTACAAATATATGTAAAAATATATGTTAAAATTACTTTTTTATATGTTAAAAAAAATCTGAAGAATATATTTAATAAAAAAAAAAAAATTATATATATATATATATATATATATATGGCATCACCCATTCTGTCCTGAAAACTGTCCTTGATTCCTGAAAACTTATCTTTTCAGGGAAGCCTATCCCACCTCCACCTAATAAACTGTACTTCTGCCATCAGTTCATCCCACACTGTTATCACCTTTTGTATCACTTATCACTTCCTTTTAGATTGTAAGCTCTCATGAGCAGGGTTCTCTAGGTCTTCTTGTATTGAATTCTATTGTGATTGTACTGTCTCCCTTTATTTTGTAAAGTGTTGGCACTATATAAATCCTGTATATTAACACAGGCTCAGTATAATATCATTATAATAAAATTGAGTATGACAGAAAAGAAAACCGTGCTAGAGTCCAAAACCTGAGCAATATACAGCAGCTGGCCCCTGATGACGTCACTTATGAGGAAACGTGAGGGTGGAGCTGGAACACACACTACTGCACATACGTGAATTACCTTGACCATCTTTGATCCTGGCATGAGGAAGTTGTTTTACATCTGGAAGCGCATGTCTGTCATCTGTTGATTGTAAGTACACACACCTCAATAAATCCTTTGTATCTGCTGATCTTCAGTTGTGTTCAAAATAATAGCAGTCAGACATCACTAACCTGATCAATCACTGTTTTTGGTAGAAATGATATTTCTACATGGCAAATAATTTACTAGCAGGTGTAGTAGAGTAATAGAAATCCAACAGACCTAACAGTCATGACATTCATGCTGCTGATTCTGTGTAATTGAATCACTAATTGAAAGGGGCATGTTCAAAATAATAGCAGTGTGGAGTTCTATTAGTGAGGTCATTCATCCTTTGAAAAACAGGTGGCAATTATTGCCCTTATTTAAGGAAGGAAGGCAGCAAATGTTGTACATGCTGGTTACAGTGCATTTCTCTCTGAAATTCTGAGGAAAATGGGTTGTTCCAGACATTGTTCAGAAGAACAGCGTACCTTGATTAAACAGTTGATTGGAGGGGAAAACATATAAAGAAGTGCAGAAAATGATAGGCTGCTCAGCTAAAATGATCGCAAATGCTTTAAAATGGAGACCAAAACCTGAAAGACGTGGAAGAAAGAGAAAAACTACCATTCGAATGGATAGAAGAATAGCCAAAATGGCAAGGACTCAGCCAACAATCAGCTCCAGGAAGATGAAAGAAGGTGTAAAGTTACCTGTGAGTACTGTTACAATTAGAAGATGCCTATGTGAAGCCAAGCTATCTGCAAGAAGCCCCCGCAAAGTCCCACTGTTGAAAAACAGACATGTGCCGAAGAGGTTACAATTTGCCAAAGAGCACATTGACTGGCCTAAAGAGAAATGGCGCAACATTTTGTGGACTGATGAAAGTAAGATTGTTCTTTTTGGGTCTAGTGGTCGGAGACAGTTTTTCAGACGACCCCCAAACACTGAATTCAAGCCACAGTACACTGTGAAGACAGTGAAGCATGGTGGTGCAAGCATCATGATATGGGGATGTTTCTCATACTATGGTGTTGGGCCTATTTATCGTATACCAGGGATCATGGATCAGTTTGAATACATCAGAATACTTGAAGAGGTCATGCTGCCTTATGCTGAAGAGGAAATGCCCTTGAAATGGGTGTTCCAACAAGACAACGACAAGAGACTGAGGGAAGGGTCCAGTTAATATGTCACATGAATGCAATCAGGGACCGGTACCAATCACTCATTGTGTTCATTCATAAATGAAGCATAGTAAACTGGGTGCTTTTTTTTTTTTAGGGGGCCCTGTCAGGTTGGCTGTATGGGACCCCATGGTTTCTAACAGCAGCCCTGATCAGCAGCATTTGGAAGGAAGAGGATTAAAAAACTTTGAAAACAGTAATTTCTTGAAATAAATTTGGCAATGGTATGTGATACTCATTGGTTTAGCAAAATAAATATTGCCAAGTCATAGTTAAGATTTACTTTGAAGAAACTGTAAATAAATATACAGCAAGGTTGACATGGAAAGAAGCAATGGGAGAAAGTTTTGATAATACTCTGCATTTACAAATTTTACAACTTACGCACTTGTTTATAGTCAATCTATTTGTATCAGAACAGATGGAAATAGAAAGAGATGAATTATGAGCACTTGGTGTGGTGACATGAGGTCAAATCATTTACACTGTATGTAAGATTTGAATTGTATCCCCAGCATTATGGTCTCGTCAGCATCTTTAGCCACCTGTTGTAATCATTCTCAATAATTAGGCCATTCTGAAAACAGGTCATAAATATTTGTTCAGTGATCTTGGTTGAACACATTTCAGTAGACCCCCTGGCTATTTTTTTTATAGTGTTCTCCAAAACTATTCAAAACTTTCTAAAATGTACTGGAAGTCCTCTAAGACTTCAAGTAGAACTAAACTCTCTCAATCAACATTAACCACTTCCGTGCCACCCTATAGCAAAAATACTGCTACAGGGAGGCATGGGTGCGCAAAATCACATATATTTGTGGTTTTGCAGTCCTGGGTAGGGGGCACTTGTGTCCTAACTGCACTGCTATTCATGGCCTCTGCTGTCAATCACCGAGTCCCGCCTGGTGATTTCTCCTCGACACCCGGTGATCACAAAGTATCTCCAAGGGGGGGGGGAAGAAACCTGTGTATAAACAACACAGATCTCTCCCCTGTCATCTTCTGCAAACTGTGCAAAGCAGTGTGCTTACAGGGAAATACACACAAAGCCCCCATAGTAAAACAGCACAAAGTTAACCCTTTGATCGCCCCACATGTTAATCCCTTCCTGCTCAGTGCCATTACTACAGTGTCAGTGCTTTGGTGTAGAAAAAATGAGGAAGGGTTGTAACAGCGCAAACACTGCAAAGTCCTGGGAAATGGTAGTATGGGGTGATCGTGGTATTAGTGGCTACTGTATGAAGAGCGTAGGATTCCGTGTGGCACTGAGGGCAAGGCTTCCAAATAAGCTGTAGCACTTTTTCTCAGTGCTTTGGTGTCACTGAGGATGTCAGTGAAACCAAGCCAGTTCCCCCCAGTTTCAGAATGCCCACTGCAATCCCGCCATAAGTCGCTGATTGCCGCCATTACTAATAAATAAATACAAATTCCAGTATATGTACCGATATTTGTAAAAGCTATAACTTTCACAAAAAAACAATTAATTTACACATATTGAGTTTTTGTTTTAGCAAAGACATGGAGCAGAATACATTTTGGCCTAAATTTGTTTTACTGGACATGTTTTATAGCAAAAAGTCAAAAATATATATTTTTTTCTCAGAATTGTCAGTCTTTTTTTGTTTATAGCACAAAAAATAAATAACACAGGAGATCAAATACCACCAAAAGAAAGCTCTATTTGTGGGGAAAAAAAGTTGTTGTTATTCCTTTATTGACTTCTAACCTATATTTGTCAATTGTAGGGAGGATTCACCAGCGTGGATTACATCTGCAAACAAGCTAATGGTCCTATTTTGTAATTCGGCACAGATTGGTCTTCTACACTGTCTTTGTTAAAGCGACTATGTCATTAACCATTAGCCGCCCGGCCTATAGCCGTTTGGCGGCCGCAAAAATGCTCCAGCTTTCCGGGTGCACGCCATTTGGCTTCCTCCCGCACATGCGCAGTTTGCACGGTTGCAGAGCCGCACAGCAGCGCGATCTGTCACCGGCCATGTACCTCGGACAGATCTGAGTACCGGCCCCCGTTGCCGGTACCCTGTGACCTGCTGTGACCAATCACAGCAGGTCACATGAAAGTTGTATACAACAGATGGCTTCATTCATGCCATCCATTGTATACTAGTGCCTAGCTGTGAATGGTCACAGCAGATCACATGCACATGTCATGTGATTAGCTGTGGCCAAATCACAGCTAAGCACAAAAAAAAGAAAAAACCTGAATGAATCGATTTCATTCAGGTAAATTCTTGCTTATAGCAAAGTAATTCTTTGCTATAAGCAAATTGTGTAAAAAAAAAAAAAATACTGATCACTTCCCCAAAGTAGTACAATGTTACTATGGTAACATTGTACTACTTTGGTCATAGTAAAATATGAAAAAAAAATCTTAAAAAAAAAATAAAAAAAATGTAATAAAAAATTAAAAATAATAAAAAAAATATATATATATATATTTTTTTTTTCATACTGTCACCAGTCAGTGTCCCTGTTCACCGCCATGCCAGTTATATGATGACGCTGTACTGCACTGGTGACAGTGTGTAAAAAAAAAAGTGAAAATAATTTTTTTAATTTTTTCATTTTCTGAAAAATTATGACAAAAAAAATACAACTTCAAAAAACTCGCCATTCCTCTCATGAAGTACGTCGGACTGTCTACTCTGCAAAAAGGGGTCATTTGGGGGATATCTGTACTGTTCTGACATTCTTGGACCTCAAGAAATTAGATTGGCTGTCAGTACTTCAGGATTGTTCAATTTTCAGATCTATACCATAGTTTGTGAACTCTATAACTTCCCTACAAACTAAATAATACATCCTAATTTGGGTTATTTTCACCAAAGACATGTAGCAGAATACATCTTGGACTAAATTTATGAAGAACAATTATTTATTTACAAACTTTTATAACAGAAACAAAGAAAAATGTGTTTTTTTTTCAAAATGTTTGGTCTTTTTTTGTTAATTTAGCAAAAAATAAAAACCCCAGCGGTGATTAAATACCACCAAAGAAAGCTCTAGTTGTGTGAAGAAAATGATAAAATTTTAGTTTGGGTACAATGTTGTATGACCGCGCAATTGTCATTCAAAGTGTGAGAGCGCTGAAACGTGAAAAATGGCCTGGGCAGGAAGGTGTAAAATTGCCCGGTATTGAAATGGTTAAAAATATATATATATACTGTATATGTACTGTATATGTGTTGAAAATATAAAGTACAGGCAGCTTCACTGCAGTTACACTCATAACATAGTCCCTAAGCCTCCCTTTTCTTTTACTCACCTATAGGAGTGTACTCAGGTTAATTGCTACCTCAGGTGCCCATTTTTGCCAATCCAAACCCCCTCTAGAAGCATTCAATAATCGATAGGATCTCCAATGGGTTACCTTGCCAATTTGACAACCCACCCACAATCCACCAATCATGAAGTGGAAACAATGTTTCTGTTTGCTTCATGTTCAGTGGATTGTGGGTTGCCACAGTAATGGGGATGCCTCCTGGAGACTGTATACGTGTTTGAATGTTATTGGTGATCCTCCTATACTGTGTTCCATAGACACTCCAGATGCCACCCCATGCAGCCATTTTTATGCCCCCCCCCCACTTCCCCAAGTTTCTAGGATGCTGGCACAGCAACCAATAACACTGTGGCCTGGCCAATGGCATCCCAACAAGAGGTGATGGTATGCATCATTGGTTGCTAAGATGCTGGTGGTTGGGCTGCACAATGTATTTGTTTGTTAGGATGCAGATGGCTAGGCCACACAGCGTCATTGGTTGTTATGGTGCAGGTGGTGCCATTATCCTAGCAACTGGCTCAGTAACACTGTCCTGTTATTGGATTGCACTGAGGATGAAGTGCCTACTATGGACACTCCAGCCTCAGTGCTGCTCCCCATTGGCAATTGCCAGGGTTTGCTTCATTGGTGGCACACCCCTGCTCACTTGTCCCCAACCCGAGAGATATCACTGAGCTACTAAATGTTCCCAGCTGCGTCCCAGCAGTCAGCACTCTTATGTATTCCTATAAAGCTAATAATTCCTATAGAGCTTCACATTAAGAGTGAACAGGATTTGCGATATCTCCAGATATCTCATCTGACCAGCAACATTCCCATTAGAAAAAGCCTGAAAACTGGTGAAATGTGATTTCATTCATTAGGGGATGCTCATTGTTTGCACTAAAAAGGCGGCTAAACCTAATGTACAAGTTGGTTTATATAAAGGAGGTTTTGTTAAGATTCTGGGATAAATGCATACGAGATTCAGGAGTGTATCAGAATTGATTATACAAATGAATGCGGTATAGCGTAGCTATCAACATTTAAAACTAATTTCCAGAGGCTTTGTCACTGATACAGTGTAACTAAGCTCATCAAACACAATATTACCTCTGAGGACAACAGAGCCCTTCATAATCAGCTATGGCATGTTCTCTATATTGGACTACAAATACTTTTTTTTGTATTTTAAAAGCCTCTCGTATGAAATAGCAAGGCCAGACAACAGACAGGATCAATCAATAAATGGGACTGGAATACAATTATTCTTGTAGACAGGAAAATACCAATGCAGCAATACAGTGAAGGAAATAAGTATTTGATCCCCTGCTGATTTTGAATGTTTGCCCACTCACAAAGAAATGATCAGTCTAAAAATCGAATGGTAGGTGTATTGTAACACTGAGAGACAGAATAGCAACAAAAAATTCAAAAGAAATGCATGTCTGACAAATTATGCACTGGATGCTTAGGGTAATTTGTGAACAGCTCTTGACAGAACTTTCAAGTTTGTTGTAGCTTAAAAAAAATAAAAATAAATAAAAAACCTGTTCTGACAGCAGTTTATCTGAACTGAACAGGTCCACTGAGTTTGCATCTGCTGGTAACTTTTTTGTGTGTGTAAATTCAGGATAAGGGCGCAGAGAAGGCAAACTAAATAATTAATAGGCATAGAGAACCCCAACTACAAGAAAGTACTAATCTGAACCAAATGTATTATGACGGAAAAGGGCCCTTTTACAGTGTTGTGGTTGCATAGGGGGCGCTAGAGTGTCACAATACACGAAATATAATAATCAACTACAAAAGATACGAAAAACTGAAAAAGACATAAATGAAGAAATCAATGATATGTGGAAAGCAAGGTCCCGACGATTTGTGAACAGTCACTGTGAATTGACAATAAACATAAGTCCGTGGAAAGGCCAAAGGATCTTCTCTTTCACCTCCAAATTGTGTGCTGATTCACTCAGTGATTAAGAAAACACTATAAACTCACCAGATAGCATGCCCCCCTTTTTCAAAGTGGTCAGCAAGTGCTTGCCTAATAGCCCACACAATAAATGTTTTGTATTTCAAAGACAAGCCCAGCTCTTAGATGGTTAACACAGGGTATCTCCATCAAAATGCCACCATGTCCTCATAAACATATGGACCAGAGGCAGGGGCAGACTAACCATTTGGAAACTCGGGCACCGCCCGAGGGCCCGGGGTCAGTAGGGGGCCCCATGAGATGTCCCTGGTACCTTTTTCATAGGCTTTTTTGAGTTATTGCCCGGGGGCCCCATGAGTTGTCAGTCCGCCCCTGACCAGAGGGATATAAAAGTGCTCATAGAACAGAAATTTATTTTGTAAACCATAACAATTGAGTACTGTCCATGATACTTTTTTTTATTTGCACTAACATACAATTTTGAGGACAAGCTTTCGGGGAGTGTCCCCTTCTTCAAGGTCCAAGCAGTACTTTTTTTTTTTTTTTTAATTTAAATATTTATTTATTTTCCATATAAAATACATATTTCCTCATTTCTCTCATATAACATACAAAACCTTCAGTTATATTTAAACTATTAATTATATCCCTTTCTATCATTTTTCCCATTCTATCTTTATTCCCCTTACATCCCCTCCCCACCCACCCCCAGAAAAAAAAAAAAACACAACCCCCCCACAATTAAAAGGTCCAAGCAGTACTATACAAATCACAAAGTTTTAGCAGCATTTTGTAAACAGTGACAGGTAAAAACATAAAGGTGTACCCTTATATTAAAAGTGCCACAAATTGTGCAAACAATACCCCATGAAGTCCCCTCAAACCCCGGTGGCTCCCCATTTAACAATCCTCACTTCCCCCCGGACAAAACCCCCAACAATTTTCATGGTGGTTCAGCAAGGGCCTCTATAGGATAGCACACTTTTTGGACCTCGCAGGGATCAGGCACACTTCTTACTTCATAGATATACTGCAAATGCCCCCAACAAAGACCTAACATCTGTATCAGATTACCCATTTTCTGCAGACTATGTAGGGAGCACAGTGCTGTCACCACTAGAACCATGTTCAAAAATAAGTGCTTATGTGACACTGCCCCCCCCCCCCCCCCGTGGAGGGATATCAAAGTTATATGCTCTGTTCAATAGCCAACATACTAAACCATCCTATCAAATGGCTTGGGAGTCAGACTTTGGTGATAAAAAAGGAGTGGACACAGTGGTCAACCATGGTGCACAAGGGAATACTCAACACCACTCTAGTGGAGGAGAACTATAAAGTATTATCCAGATGGTACCTCGTTCCAGCGAAGCTGGCAAAGATCTACCCTAGTGCCTCATCTTTGTGCTTCCGAGGATGTGGACAGGTAGGTGATATTTACCATATCTGGTGGTCCTGCCCGAAGATCCAACGTTTTTGGATCCAAATATTTAGTCTTGTTTATTCCGTAACAGGACAGAGCATCCCTAAAAATGCCAAAACGGCACTATTCGCTGACATCTCGGATGAAATACCCAGACATCTCTGAACCCTTATTTTCTTTATCTTCTCATCTGCCAAAATAACTATAGCGCAAGCATGAAGTCACCTGTACTCAATATTACTCTAGTCAAACATAAAATCTCATGGATCATGATTAATGAAAAATTGACCAGCATCCTCAGAGACAAACAAACCAGGTTTGAGAAGGTATGAGGCCCATGGATTGCATACCTTCAGGCCCCCTAGACACCTAGGTGCTTTGTGGTTGGAAATCCGGACCAGGATGGCCAAATCTCAGATCTTCTCTCCCTTCCTCCCCTTCTTTCTCTTTTCTTTTCCTTGTTTCCCCTTTTTTTTTCTTTACCCTTACTTCACCCTCTATGTTGCAGTCACTCAGAATGACATCACTTATAGAAATCCACACCCAGGCTGTAATGCTGCTTTTTTGTAGGGCCAGCCGGCCAGCCAATCTTAATTTTCCTTTTATATGCATTGCATTGGTTAAACTCTGAAATATATCAGTGGATGGGCCCTCTATTTACCTTTCCTCCTTCCTTTTCCCTTCCACTTGTGATATCTGTTTAACAACGATTGTATTGCATTCTCATGTTTTTCATGTTTTTATTCTATGATAATTGAATAAAAACTATTGGAAAAGAAAAGCGCCACAAATTGGCACCAATACAGCCAGCAATGATTATCTGATCAAGCACTTCTGCTTCCGCAGGTCCTGTAGCCGGTGTGCTTTCCAAACACTGGAACTTTCATACCGGATGTGCCATACCCGAAGTTCAGCCTCTACGCGTTTCATCACACTGAGGTCACCAGGAAGCAGATTGATGCATCCATCTCTACACACACAGCTCTAAATGTGCCCTTAAAGTATATCTACATCCAGATTTTTTTTAAGTTAGAACTCAAAAAAGGTTTTTTTTTTCTAGTCGTCCCATTGACAGATTTTTTCTTCAATTCCTCTGTAAAGCCAAAGTGAAAGGAGATATCATCAAAGTAAGGGAAATCCTTTAGTAGACAGTTGCCACATATGTTCCTATTAAAAAAATTTCCCTGACTCTTGTGACAATTAGTCATCAGTGGAAATGTAGGTAGCGAAACACCCAACTATGAATGAGCTTGGGTTTGGTCTGAACGTAGGTTCAAATGAACCTGGAAGGAAGCTGTCCCTAGCACCTGCTGCTACCCAATCAACTGCACTTAGTAATGTTGATGCGACACTTGACCTAATATGACTGCATAGCCATATTGGTCAATGTCATTCTTCTATCCAAAATGTTACAAAATGGCTATTGGTCCACCTAAGAGCGGGATATTATAATAATATATAAATAAATAAATCGTACATATTGATAATGCACTATTAAGCTATTCCTTTAAGACCACACTCACATCTAAGCAATGAAAAGTGTATTTCTTGAATTGCTTTGTAGTGGGATCCCCAGATAGGACCCACTAATAGATTATGATGATGGTGACAGCAGTACAGATATTGTCTGCAGCACACTGACACAAGCAATCTAGGGGGGATATTTTTTATGATTTATTGCTAGGATGTAAACAATGGGAGAGGGTGCAGGGTATTGGATACTCCAGGCTATAACATTCACTAATAGGACACTCTTCTCTGCGGTATACTCCTCAGAGATAACCCTTCTGCTAAATAATAAAGATCTGCAATTCAATGCTCATTTGTAGTAAAAGGCACTGGTTGGTATCATCCCTGAGTAAGTATCATCAATCAAAATATAGACAGGAAAAATGGGAATTTCAAGATACCTAATCAGTGACCAATTGATAGCCTCAAAACATCACAGTGCATAAAAACATACAAGTTTATTTATCAGTCATATAAAACCCAATTTAAATTTGTCAACGTCAAAAAGGATGTTATTCTATACTAGGCTAGACATAATCACTCCTGTCTACGCGTTTCACAAGTTTATCCGATTCCTCAAAACATTAACTGTTGTAATGGATGTCCAATATACTGTATAAGAAAGTTCAAACTTTGCAGAAACTAACAGGACCTGAGACATGTACATACATTACCAACTGGGACATGATTTACACTCCCACTAAGCCCCTCGCTTGGCCCGTGGAAGGACTGCAGGGATAAGGAGGCAAGCACAGTGAATGAAAGAACCAAGAGGCCTCAAGGGCACAATTCTCTAACTTCTTTACAAAGCAGTCCCACAGAGTACAGATTCCCCTCGGCTGTAGATATTATATGCAGATGGTCCCAAAACACACCTAAAGAACCGTGCCATTCTGAGATTGGCCCTTATTAATATGTTCCTATAGAGAGAATGGCGAATACAGCATGTTTTGCACTCAAGATGGTCCACAGACTACAGATTCCCCTGGATGCAGATATTATACAGGTGAAACTCGAAAAATTAGAATATCGTGCAAAAGTTCATTTATTTCAGTAATACAACTTAACCACTTGAGCTCCAGAGGATTTACCCCCCTTAATGACCAGGCCTCTTTTTGCTACTCGGCGCTGCACTAATTCAACTGATAATTGCGCGGTCAAATAAAACGGCATGAGCTGATTGGACAATATTGACTGGCATCATGTGTATCCAAATTACCAAATGGAAGGAAATTCGAATCTAATTATTGCACAAATTCGAAAAAATGTAATACATTTCCTTATCGGCCCGAATTCCTATTGCATTATGTGATGTCAACCAAATGAAACAAATGCATTTGTTCATTTTGTTATAGCTTTTTTTTCAGGTTCATTGACATTCGTTACTATGTCCATTCAGAGATTCGTATACATCCGAATCTCCAAAACTGAAATTTTCATCCGAAAAATGAATCGTAATGAAACGCACATATTTAGCGGTCGGTGTATTTTTACATTTGTGCTCAGTGTGCCCCCTTCATAGGTACACTATGTACATCCATCATTGGCACTCAATGGGGATGATTTACTAAGACTCAGGGGCATCCCTAAGATTGGTGTCACCCTGTGTAGTAATACTTGGTGTCACCCCTCCGACGATCCCCGCAGGATGGATCGGATCTGCGGATTGAGCATAATGGATCAGAGTCCGATCCATTATGCTCCCCAGTCAGCAGATCCGATCCATCTTGCGGGATTGTCGGCTTGCTTTAAAACGTACCTTTTTGTGGAGCTCGTGGAGAGGGTCCGGTGCCACCCTATGCGATAGGTGTCACCTGGTGCAGCCCGCACCTGCCTAGGGACGCCACTGCTAAGACTAGTGCACATAGAATCTGGTGCAGCTGTGCATGGTAGCCAATCAGCTTCTAGCTTCAGCTTGTTCAATTAAGCTTTGATAATAAAACCTGGAAGCTGATTGGTTGCTATTCGGAGTTGCATGAGATTTTGCACTCCCCAATTTTAGTAAATAGCCCGTGTGTTCAGTGCATGCCTGTCACTGGTGCTCAGTGGTCAGTGTGTCTTCATTGATTGGCTATTGGCAGACTTTTTTTTTCTGCTTTTTAATGAAAGTTTTAATATTTTACCTCCGCTCCGCCCCTCGTGGGTGGACAGGTGTGCAGCCAGCCATTTGCAGTCTGAATTCTGGCCGAATCCTGCTGGCTTTGTTGGCACATTCGGCTTAACAAAAGTCAATTCAATAATGGAATGAGCTGGATGGATGATCATTAGCTGATCAGTGACTGCATCCAATCAGTTGCCGTCACTGTTACCAATAATAGCCATCACTGCAGATTCCTCCATCCAAGCCTTATGCCGGCCATACATGGGTCGAAATTCGACCGATTGTTCATCCAACCTAAGAATAATCTTCTGATTTTCTGTGTTAGTGGGTCAATGGCACCATCTGATTTCCGTGGTTCCTCCCCTTTTCGGTGATCGGGCATGTTGGAAAGTTCGTGAAAAACTATCGATTTTCAACTCAATGATGGTTAAATCGTACGATCATCTTTCCGAAAACAATATGCGTATGAGCCGTGACCTGGAAGGAAAAGAAATTTCGCCTGTTACATGGGGTGAACTTTATGACTTGGTCGGCCAATTTTCGAAATCATCGATGTCACCATCGGATTACCGAGCGAACGACGGTTTCGATTTTCGGACAAAAAATCATTCGGAATTCGACCCATGTATGGCCTGCATTAGTTCTCATGCATACTGGACATTTTTACAGAGGTTGTTTTTGGCTTTTGACATTTTTTTGTACAGCCAGTAAACCCCCCAGCATGTTATCCTATGTGTCCATACACACATAGACTGGAATCAGCGTTTTGTGGCTGGGGTGTTTGTTTGTTGGCTGAAAAAAAACCCAGGACTAGCGGGTTTCTAGAGTTTTTTTAGCTGTAAAAACTCTCAAACTTTGAAAAACGGGGTAAACCATGGCAAACTGGCTTTTTTTTGTTAAAAAAACATGAAAAATGCGGCAAAAAGGTAATGCAAAAAAAAAAAAATGCTGAAAAACTTGTGACGTTACCACTGTTATTAAAACGCCAAGTGTGCAGGGAGCCTTAAAGTACTACTAATCACACACTGTTGAATGTACATTGTCCCTTCTCTTTCTGCATGTGGATGACAGCACTGTAATTATTTTAATTAAAAAAAATTCTAAATACCGTATTTTTTGCTCCATAAGACACATTTTTTTCCCCCAAAAAATGCGTCTTATGGAGCGAATATGGAGTGGCCACCACCATGTCAGAATACCAGGTCGGCCGCTCAGCTCTTCTATCCTGCAGGACCTCACCTGTTCCTCTGTACAGTCTTCCCGCAGCGGCTTTTGTGACAGCCGGGTGCCCACTGCGCATGCGCGAGAAGCGCTGCGCTTTGTGAATGGTCCGGCAACTTCTGGGACACATGACAGGTCCCAGAAGGCTCCGGGCCATTCACAAAATGCAGCACTTCTCGTGCATGCGCAGTGGGCACCCGGCTGTCACAGAAGCCGGCTCGGAAAGAAGCCAGCCTGCCCACACTAAAGAAAGGACAACTTCAGGTACCCGCTCCCCCTCCCTCCCCAAACGTCCGCAGTGTCTTGGTTATCCCCTGTACTGTCTGCAGTCTCTGGTCATCTATACTATGTCTGCAGTCCCTGGCATTTTCCCTGTACTATGTTCACAGTCTCTGGTCATCTATACTATGTCCGCAGTCTCTGGTCATCTATACTATGTCCGCAGTCCCTGGCATTTTCCCTGTACTATGTTCACAGTCTCTGGTCATCTGTACTATGTCCGCAGTCTCTGGTCATCTCCTGTACTGTGTCCGCAGTCTCTGGTCATCTCCTGTACTGTGTCTGCAGTCTCTGGTCATCTCCTGTACTGTGTCCGCAGTCTCTGGTCATCTCCTGTACTGTGTCTGCAGTCTCTGGTCATCTCCTGTACTGTGTCCGCAGTCTCTGGTCATCTCCTGTACTGTGTCCGCAGTCTCTGGTCATCTCCTGTACTGTGACCGCAGTCTCTGGTCATCTCCTGTACTGTGTCCGCAGTTTCTGGTCATCTCCTGTACTGTGTCCGCAGTCTCTGGTCATCTCCTGTACTGTGTCCGCAGTCTCTGGTCATCTCCTGTACTGTGTCCGCAGTTTCTGGTCATCTCCTGTACTGTGTCCGCAGTCTCTGGTCATCTCCTGTACTGTGTCCGCAGTCTCTGGTCATCTCCTGTACTGTGTCCGCAGTCTCTGGTCATCTCCTGTACTGTGTCCGCAGTCTCTGGTCCTCTCCTGTACTGTGTCCACAGTCTCTGGTCATTCCCTGTACTGTGTCCGCTGCTGCTGGCCACATGTTCAGAATAATAAAAAAAAAAAGGCTTTGGGATACATAAAAAAAAACATATTTATTATTAATAATAAAATGTTTTAAATTGCCATACAAATATATATTTGAAATCAAATCTTTATTACTTTTTGGCAATAACATGGTGTTAGTGAATTTCTGCCAATCACAGTCTGTGTCATGCCTTTCCATCCTGTGTCTGAGAATAACTGGGAGGTGAAGCCTCCATCAATCAAGATGTAACATCTCTCTCTCTCTCTCTCACACACACACACACACCCCCCCCTATTGTGTATAGCTGGTTAGTAGGCATGAAGGAGAAGGGAGGGAGTGGGCTGTCATTTTATTATTATTATTATACAGGATTTATATAGCTCCAACAGTTTGCTCAGCGCTTTACAATATAACGGGAGACAATACAGCAACAATACGGTTCAATACAAGAGGGTTAGGAGGGCCCTGATCCTGGGAGCTTACAATCTAGGAGTTTACCATTGTGTATACATCCACATGTGTGACTCTGTAGTCACATATGCTGCTCAGACGTGAAAGGAAAGAAGTGCTCAGCACAGAAACCCACTGACAACTGAGCATGTGCACTAGCTGCCAACACTGCTTTGCAAAATCCCTGACTGCATTGGGGACATGGACAGAAGGGGGAGACAGAGACCAGCAGGATCAACCAGGTTTTTTGCAGTATACAGCACACGATTCCCATAGTGACTGGTATAGTCAGCATGTAATACAGCATTTACTGATAGTTCTTGATGATGTGGGTTTAATGACACTTTAAAGCAGTCTTTCTCAACCTTTTCAGCACAGAGGAACCCTTGAAATAACTTTTCACTCTCAGGGAACTGCTGCTAACAATGACTACATCTATAACTCCTGATACATTAGTAAGATGGTCATTGGGAAGAAATGTCCCCTTATAGATCAATGGTGTCAGTGGGAGCTTATCTGAGAGGTAACAACTGCTCATTGCTCAAGGAACCCCTAGTAACCTCTGGAGGAACCCTGGTTTAGAAACCCTGCTTTAAAGTGTTACTAAACCCACAACAGTGAAATCAGCCTGTATATGCAGTAAAGCATGCTTGTTATACTCACTGTGGAACCTAAGGGGTTAATCATTTGCATTGTGTAAAAATGTTGTTTGATCCCGATTTCTCTGATCCTCCACTTCTTCCAGTGCTCCCCTCTTATTTCCTGATAAGACATATCATGTGGAGTCTTTCTTTTGCTTGATCCTGACGTCTCTGCTCCTCCTCTTGCTCAAATGTTCATGTCTTATCTCCTGATAAGACAGACTGAACTGTAGCCATTCTGCACATGCTCACTTTGGTGTGTATTGCTAGAGTTTTTTTTTTTCTTGGAAGAGTGCATGTGATCAGCGCAGGGCCAATCAGTACTGCCCAGACACATTCTCCAAATTGTGTAAAAAGGCTGTTTGATCCTGTCTTCTCTTGCCCTCCCCTTCTTCCAGTGCTCCCCTCTTATTTCCTGATAAGACATATTATGTGGAGTCTTTCTGCACATGCTCAGTTTGGTGTGTATTGCTAGAGTTTTTTTTTTCTTGGGAGAGTGCATGTGATCAGCACGGGGCCAAACAGTACTGCCCAGACACATCCTCCACATTGTGTAAAAAGGCTGTTTGATCCTGTCTTCTCTAGCCCTCCCCTTCTTTTGCTGCCCCCAATCCATCTGCCATAGTACAAAGCAGAAGTGGCCTGTCTGCACATGCTCTGCTTGGTGTATATTGCTAAAGAGTTTTTTTTGGGGGAGGGCACACGTGATCAGCACAGAGCCAATCAGAACTGTCCAGACAGAGGTCAGGGGTCCTGCATCCTTCTAGAGCAGAAAGAAAACTCCTCCTATAAGCTTTAACCAGTGCTCTGCTGGACACTGATAGAAGTCATAAGACTGCTCTAACTGCTGATCAGAAAAGGTATTTAGCAGTTTATAGTTACTAAAATAATTGCATTTCCATGTTCTATGTACTGTGGGAGACCAGATATAGTGAATGCAGGGTCCGGGGAGACCAGATATAGTGAATGCAGGGTCCGGGGAGACCAGATATAGTGGATGCAGAGTCTGGGGAGACCGGATATAGTGAATGCAGAGTCCGGGGAGGCCAGATATAGTGAATGCAGGGTCCGGGGAGGCCGGATATAGTGAATGCAGGGTCCGGGGAGACCGGATATAGTAAATGCAGAGTCCGGGGAGACCGGATATAGTGAATGCAGGGTCCTGGGAGACCAGATATAGTGAATGCAGGGTCCTGGGAGACCAGATATAGTGAATGCAGGGTCCGGGGAGACCGGATATAGTAAATGCAGAGTCCGGGGAGACCGGATATAGTGAATGCAGGGTCCTGGGAGACCAGATATAGTGAATGCAGGGTCCTGGGACACCAGATATAGTGAATGCAGGGTCCTGGGAGACCAGATATAGTGAATGCAGGGTCCTGGGAGACCAGATATAGTGAATGCAGGGTCTGAGGAGACCAGATATAGTGAATGCAGGGTCTGAGGAGACCAGATATAGTACATGCAGGGTCCTGGGAGACCAGATATAGTAAATGCAGGGTCCGGGGAGACCAGATATAGTGAATGCAGGGTCCGGGGAGACCAGATATAGTGAATGCAGGGTCCTGGGAGACCAGATATAGTGAATGCAGAGTCCGGGGAGAGCAGATATAGTGAATGCAGGGTCCAGGGAGACCAGATATAGTGAATGCAGGGTCCGGGGAGACCAGATATAGTGAATGCAGGGTCCGGGGAGACCAGATATAGTGAATGCAGGGTCCGGGGAGACCAGATATAGTAAATGCAGGGTCCGGGGAGATCAGATATAGTGAATGCAGGGTCCGGGGAGACCAGATATAGTGAATGCAGGGTCCTGGGAGACCAGATATAGTGAATGCAGGGTCCTGGGAGACCAGATATAGTAAATGCAGGGTCTGGGGAGACCAGATATAGTAAATGCAGGGTCCGGGGAGACCAGATATAGTGAATGCAGGGTCCGGGGAGACCAGATATAGTGAATGCAGGGTCCTGGGAGACCAGATATAGTGAATGCAGGGTCCGGGGAGAGCAGATATAGTGAATGCAGGGTCCGGGGAGACCAGATATAGTGAATGCAGGGTCCGGGGAGACCAGATATAGTGAATGCAGGGTCCGGGGAGACCAGATATAGTGAATGCAGGGTCCGGGGAAACCAGATATAGTGAATGCAGGGTCCTGGGAGACCAGATATAGTGAATGCAAGGTCCAGGGTTTAGTATCACTTTAAGGCTCATTCAGATGGCAGTAGAAGCAGGCGATTGAGTCATGGTTTTACCGCCCTCATAAACAAGGGCATGCAGCTACTCAGGGCTGTACACATGCCACGGCTGGGACAATAAACCTGGTGGTGTCCTCTAACATTAGTGGTCAGTGTGGAAGTGACCCCTTAGATTAAGTATCCACTTGTGGCAGACCTTGCCACCCATCTGAAAAGTGATCCATGATGGATTGCTTTCCAGAGGTGTTTGACACATGGTGAGGAGGTGATATGTTGCTGCCTCACTGCCTGTTTTATCCCTGTAAAGCTCGCACCACCATGCCACAACCACGTGCATTGTATGCAGTGTGGCCCCATTCAGATGAATGGGCCGTGCTGGGCGGTGGTACCACCCACCAGATGTGTCAGGGATGTATGTATGTGTCACACGTACAACCCATGCAGCTGTATTAACGAATACAAATATTTTAGCTGCTTTTAATAAAAGGCCCCTCACAAGTCCGGCGCGGTCCTCACCCAGGCAGGTTCATTGCTTGTCTTCTGACTCCCGCCGTCGCCATCTTGACTCTGAATTCCCACTTTAGAACAGCCAGCTCCCCACTGTGCATGCATGTGATGAGCCGTGCTATCAGACTGGTCCCGCGATCTCCTGGGACACGTGTACCTGACTCACCATCATTGGAGGTCAGTGGTACTGCAGTGGTGATCTATGTAGTAATATTATTATACAGAATTGATATAGCACCAATATTTTGTACAGCCACTTACAATATAAAGGGTAGAGTTCCAATACAAGAGGGTTAGGACAGCCCTGCTCCAGAGAGCTTACAATCTAATGTCAGTGTGAAATCAGTCCATCATTGCTCACTGTTCATGGAAGCCCTGATAGAGGAACATTGTATTGGATCCACATTACATGGGATGACTGTGATCTGTGTGCAGGGTGAGCGCCCCCCCCCCCCCCCCCCTTCCTCAGGACTGTCGCAGGTGTCACATCATCACTGGATCTTCTTCCAGGAGCTGCACAGACTTCTGTCTACACTGGGATACTTTGTTATGTTCTGTGCTGTACAGCGGCCAGCAGTGTCATGGTTGGAGTGGTATCAGTGTGTGTAGAGTGGTATCAGTGTGTGGTATCAGTGTGTGGAGTGTGATCAGTGTGTGTAGAGTGGTATCAGTGTGTGGTATCAGTGTGTGTAGAGTGGTATCAGTGTGTGGTATCAGTGTGTGGAGTGTGATCAGTGTGTGTAGAGTGGTATCAGTGTGTGGTATCAGTGTGTGGAGTGTGATCAGTGTGTGTAGAGTGGTATCAGTGTGTGGTATCAGTGTGTGTAGAGTGGTATCAGTGTGTGGAGTGTGATCAGTGTGTGATATCAGTGTGTGTAGTGTGGTATCAGTGTGGTGTGATAGTGTGCGTGGTATCAGTGTAGTGTGATATCAGTGTGTGTGGTATCAGTGTGTGTGGTGTGATATCAGTGTGGCATCAGTGGAGTGTGATATGTGTGTGGTGTGATATCAGTGATGTATCAGTGGAGTGTGATATCAGTGTGTGTGGTGTGATATCAGTGTGGTATCAGTGTAGTGTGATCAGTGTGATATCAATGTAAGTGGTATCAGTGTAGTGTGATATCTGTGTGTGGTGTGATATCAGTGTGGCATCAGTGGAGTGTGATCAGTGTGATATCAGTGTGTGTGCTGTGATATCAGTGTGTGTGCTGTGATATCAGTGTGGCATCAGTGGAGTGTGATATCTGTGTGTGGTGTGATATCAGTGTGGTATCAGTGGAGTGTGATATCAGTGTGTGTGGTGTGATCAGTGTGATATCAATGTATGTGGTATCAGTGTAGTGTGATATCTGTGTGTGGTGTGGTATCAGTGTGGCATCAGTGGAGTGTGGTATCAGTGTGGCATCAGTGGAGTGTGATCAGTGTGATATCAGTGTGTGTGGTGTGGTATCAGTGTAGTGTGATATCAGTGTGGCATCAGTGGAGTGTGATATCTGCGTGTGGTGTGATATCAGTGTGGCATCAGTGGAGTGTGATATCAGTGGAGTGTGATCAGTGTGATATCAGTGTGTGTGGTGTGGTATCAGTGTAGTGTGATCAGTGTGATATCAATGTGTGTGGTGTGGTATCAGTGTAGTGTGATATCTGTGTGTGGTGTGGTATCAGTGGAGTGTGATCACTGTGGCATCAGTGGAGTGTGATATATGTGTGTGGTGTGATATCAGTGCAGTGTGATATCTGTGTGGCATCAGTGCAGTGTGATATCTGTGTGTGGTGTGATATCAGTGTAGTGTGATCAATGTGATATCAGTGTAGTATCAGTGGAGTGTGATATCTGTGTGTGGTGTGATATCAGTGTGGCATCAGTGGAGTGTGATATCTGTGTGTGGTGTGATATCAGTGTAGTGTGATCAATGTGATATCAGTGTGGCATCAGTGGAGTGTGATATCTGTGTGGTGTGATATCAGCGTGTCATGTGTGTGATATCAGTGTGTGTGGTGTGATATCTGTGTGGTGTGATATCAGTGTGTCATATCAGTGTGTGTGGTGTGATATCAGTGTGTCATGTGTGTGATATCAGTGTGTGTGGTGTGATATCTCTGTGTAGTGTGATATCAGTGTGGCATCAGTGGAGTGTGATATCAGTGTGTGTGGTGTGATATCAGTGTGTGTAGTGTGATATCAGTGTGGCATCAGTGGAGTGTGATATCTGTGTGTAGTGTGATATCAGTGTGGCATCAGTGGAGTGTGATATCAGTGTGTGTGGTGTGATATCAGTGTGGCATCAGTGGAGTGTGATGAGTGTGGTGTGCAGTGCGGTGCCCCCAGTCGGTGGTGACCCCCCAGCGCCCCCTGTGACCCCGGTGTCAGCCCTCCTCACCGCTCAGTGTGTGCTCTCCCAGATCGAGGCTCTCTCCCTCTCTCTCTGCCTCTCATCCTCCTCTCTCTCCTCTCCTCTCTCTCCTTTCCACTCTCAGCCAGTCGGGGGACCCTGAGGGTCGAAGGTTTCGCCCCGTGTGCACAGACCTCTGACAGCCCCTCCCGACCCTCCATGGCGCTCCAGTGAAGGCAGCCCGGGGACTCAGGCAGCCGGCAGAGAGGTAATCTTCCTCCTCCTCCTCCTTCACCCGGATTACACAGGGATGGAAATCAGAAGGAAACAACACAAAGCCTGTGGGTTAGAGGTGCCTTGTCATAGGCAGTAGAAGGGCAGATCGGGGCTGTGTGCCCCCTCCATGCAGCCCTGCACTCCCCCATCTCCCACTATTGTCTCCCAGCTCTCTTCTCTCTTCTTTCTCTTTCTTTTTCTTTATTATTATTATTATTTTTTTAATCTAATTAATTGGATAGCGACATGATGTGCCCTTTTCCCTCCTCCCCTCTCCCCCCCTTCCTTCCTTCCCCTCTTCCTTCTCTGCTCTCCCCCTCTCCTTCCAGGTGAAGATCAGCCATCAGCTGGATTGATGTGTCATTTGTATTTTGGGTGGAAGGTCTGGGGGGCATCACAATGTCACATCAGGCCAAGAGAGGATCGTCTAGAGAGAGCGAGGGGGGAGCCATGCAGGAAAAAAGTGGACAGACTATTCTTCCCAGGGAGATGTCTATTGTGATGGAGGCAGGGCGCTCATACACAACCCCCCCCCCCCCCTATACAACACACAGAGGTATAGGTGCCATGCCAGGCTATATTTCCTCCTTTTCCGTCTTGCCTTCCTCCTTGTGATCCGCCAGGCCTTGGAAGGGGAGGGTTTTATGCAATAAAGTAGGAAAATGAAAATAAGCTGGACCTTTTTTTTAGAGGGGGGGTCTGAGTTTCATCAAGAACGCTTTTAGAACTTTTTTTGTACAGTTAAAAAAAAAATTGTTCTTGCCAGTCGCCGTGAGCGGAGGTGGGAGAGAGCAGAGGGTTAATAAGTCTTTGTAGAGATCAGTGTTGGAAGGATATGCAGGAGTAGCTGGAAATCCATAGCTCAGGCTTTGATCTCTTAACCCCTTGCTTGATTTTTTTAACCTTCCCCGTGGCAAGTTTTCTTTCAGTCTCTGCGTTGGAGCGGGCATAGAAAAAAAAAAAAAGAATATTTTGGAACCTTCTGTTTTTACAAAGATCTGTTCACACCTGTACATTCCAAAAAATGCTGCATCTTTGTTGCGCTTTGATTGAAAATGCACGTCGCAAAAGTAAAGTAATATTTTGAAACCTTTCGTTTTTTTTTACGAAGGTCTATTCACACTTGTGCGTTTACAAAGAAAAAATGTGCTTGCTGCATCTTTGTTGCGCTTTTATGAAAACACACATCACAAAAAAAGTAATATTTTAAAACCTGTTTTTACAAAGCCCTGTGCAGCAAAAAAAACTGCGCTTGCTGCATCTTTGTTGCACTTTTAAGAAAACGCATGTTGCATAAGAAAAAGTTTGTCGCCATATAACTTTTTTGTATTATCAGATCTGAACACAGGTGCATTGTTATCGGTGGGGCACACACAGAGTAAAAATCAGTAATGTAGCAAGTTTAGGTGCGTTACGTCTGTGCACATGCGCTACTTTACGCAAATAGCAGCGTACAGCCACCCATAGGTATGAATGGCTCTAGGACTTCTTGGCATACCATATATATGCCCTGCCTTTAGGCTGCACAGCAAAAAAAATTAGAAACATTTGCGTTTGAGTGCAGTACTTTATCCACATATAAGCAAAAACACGTAAATTGCAACAACAGCAGCTAAAAAAGGAGAAAGAATTTTACGCATACGCACGTTTATGCGCCTATACGCGTGAGGTCTTTTCAGGACATAACTTGCACAGCAAATGCACCCATGCGCTTCTAGCCTAAAAAAGGCAAAATTTACGTTTGAGTGCAGTACTGTACGCACATACATACATATATGCAAATTTGCGTAAATTGCAACACTGGCAGCTGAAACAGGAGGAAGAAATTTGCGCATACGCTCATTTATGCACCTATACATGTGAGGTCTTTTCAGGACAACTTGCACGGCAAATACACGCATGCGGGTCTAGCCATAAAAAAAAAAATTTAAAATTATGTTTAAGAGTGCAGTACTGTATGCACATACATACATATATGCAAATTTGCGTAAATTGCAACATTGGCAGCTAAAATAGGAGGAAGAATTTTGCGCATATGCCCGTTTATGCGCCTATACAGGTCTTTTCAGGACACGGCAAATGCACCCATGCAAGTCTAGCCTTAAAAAAAAAAAATAAATTAAATTTGAGTGCAGTACTGTACGCACATACATATGTATGAGCAAATTTGCGTAAATTGCAACAAAGGCAGCTAAAATAGGAAGAATCTTGCGTATACGCACGTTTATGCACCTAAACACGTGAGGTCTTTTCAGGACATAAGTTGCATGGCAAATGCACACTTGCGGGTCTATCCTTAAAAAAAAAAAATTGCATTTGAGCGCAGTACTGTACGCACATACATACGTATGAGCAAATTCGCGTAAATTGCAATAAAGGCAGCTAAAATTGGAGAAAGAATTTTGCGCGTTACGCACATTTATGCCCCTATATGCGTGAAGTCTTTTCAGGACATAACTTGCTCGGCAAATGCACGTCTAGCCTTAAAAAGGAAAAAAAGCAAAAAATTTACATTTGAGTGCAGTACTATACGTACATATAAGCAAATTTGCGTAAATTGCAACACTGGCGGATAAAATAGGAGGAAGAATTTTACGCATACGCCTGTTTATGCGCCTAAACACGAGGTCTTTTCAGGACATGAGGTTTTTTTTTTTTTTTTTACTTCGGATCTTTCTCCCAGCTGCATATATCCATCATCCATTATGTCATAGATAACGCATCTAAAACGGAATGCACCGCACGGATCAGAACCGGCCTTAAGCACCGTCGCCTTTATTTTCTGCACTTACCCATCCTGTTTCTTTGAATTCTCCAGCCTAGAAGATTGTTTACAAACATATATTTAATTTCTGTAGACATCCTGTGTTTTTATTCTGCTGTTAAAATATTGATTATTTTTTCAATAATAATATTTAAAACAAAAAAGAAATAAAAATAAAATAAATGTCAGTGATTTCCTTTTTAAAGCCAGCAAGCGGTTCTGTTTTATCGCTCCCCTTTTTGATTGCATGCCCCCAAATATTCTTTACTTGTCAGCTCGCTGGTGCAGTGAACTAATATTAATATCCTTTATATAACCCCTCTCTGCCTTCTGTCTTTCCTAAAGCCTGCTTTGAGTCCCAGTGTGCCTTGTGCGGTGCTGAGCCAACGGTGGTGCCCATGTCACAGCCTTTGGTCACTGATTGTAATCAATCAATCCTAGAATAAGGCAGAGCGGAGGGGGGGAGAGAGAGAGACGGGAGCGTGTCAGCCAGAGAAAGAGAGAGAGAGAGAGAGAGAGTCAGAGGAGCCAGGGAGACAACTGAAGATCAG